>NC_056585.1:16135428-16489428 GCF_018340385.1 Cyprinus carpio | reverse complement strand
GCGTGGGAAGAGAAAACTGGCAGACAGGTGGGAGTCCACGCCCTATAGGGTAGTTGCGCTAAACCCACAGTGTCACATTTACCGTATACGTAACACCAAGACAGGTCAGGAGAAAACTGTTCACCGCAATTTGCTGTTGCAAGCAAACTTCCTTCCACTTGAGTCTGAGGAACCTGAATCATTTGAGGACAGTGTTGGATCTGCCCTTAGCAGTAGAAGTGTGTCAATGGATGTTGTTGGTCCTGCATCTGATTTGTGTCCTTTGTCTGAACGAGTCGCCAGTTGGGTGGAAAGGACCACAGTTTCTGACGACCCTCAGCAGAGGTTGTCCTGCAGATCTGAAAGCCTTGAATCATTGAACGGAGTCCCTGAGTCAACCGGACATGAGCAATTTGCTTCGAAGAATGAGTGTACCAAGGTGGAAAGTAGTGTAAGCAGTCCAGATGAAGGACAGAGTTGTGATTCTCGCAGTTCTGTTTCTGAGGCAGTTTGCCATAGTGACCATGGCGTTTCACCTCTTGAAGCTATTGAGCCACCTCCTGGTTCAGGGGATATGAGAATTCGGACCAGAGTAGGTAGGATTGTGAAACCGGTCAACAGACTGATAGAGAACATGACTCAGTCTAGGCTAAGGAGCACATGTATTATTGAGCTCTCCCCGTAATTGACTCTGTGTGCCAGAGAGGGAGAAGCGGTCGCCTTTTGATCCACTGATTATTTCTCCTTATTACAGACCAAGTAAAGGAAAGTGCTAAATCTCATCTAATAGTGTTCATATCTCCTCTTTTCTTCACTACATACCCATCAAAAAATTCTAAACTCATTTATCGTTGAACATGCTTCTTGTGTATCCTGCTTGTAGCAAATGAAAATATCATACATCTGATGCTGTAATTTAATATAGAGCAACAGTGCATGCGTAGGATATTATATGTTTATTGTTTTAAATGCCATTTACTCATTTAGGAGAAGGATCTAAATAGAGGACGCATAAGCAGTTTTTTTGGTTGATATAATCCTTAGGTGTTTAAAAGTTTTATTTCCTTTTCATTACTTTTTTTTCCTGTTTCATTTTCAATAATCCGGTCTGCAGTTTCTGTTCAGACCAATCCACCACATAACCCCGTTTTAAACTGATATAATAATCTATACTTCTGACTCATCCCTTTTTTCTCAATAAAATGGTTTAAAGGCTCAGTTATGAGGTTTATCTCAACTGTAAATCAATTGCTATTTCATGAAAGAAAGCCCATCATAACATGCTCAGGAAAAATGTAGAAACACTGGATACAACTATGGGGCACCATTGTGCACCAGCAAGCATCACAACAAAAAAGGAACCTCAAGGTATAGGTAAATGTGTACATGTGTAGATTTTGCCTGGGGGCCCCAATTCACTAAATCTGCCCCTGATCACACAGAAATGTTTTTCAACTCTTTATTTTTCTTTTACATACATTCATAGTTAAAAAAATAAAATAAAACGCTAGTTAGGGCCTACGGTGAAAGGTGAAACTTCAAAAGAGCACATGCATGTGTATTAAATTCCTAACCCTGAAAACAAAATCAAAAAGAACCCATGAACACACCCTTTATACTAAACCATACTTCACATTATTCCCTCACATTCACATTATAAAGTTGTATCTTACCTATAACACTTATAAGGTCCCTTTTGAAACATGAAGGAGATAAGAAACAAAATTGTTAGGTATGTTTTTTTTTTTTTAATCTGACATTAATTTTCCTTCTGGCTCGATATAGTATATCTGTCTACCATTCCAAAATCTCAAATCAAATGAGCATCAAAACTAGTATCAAAGTAAGTGTAACATTTTCATAATAGGTTTGGTGATGGTGACAAACTAAGAGAGAACAAGAAAACAAAGGCAAAGGATGCAGCAGTGGGGTTTACCTTTTGGATAATATTGTAATGTCAGCCTTTAAAATTAATACTGGAATGTGACTTGTAACATGGCTTATTGTTGTATTGATAATATTGATACAGGTTATCTGTTTGTCAGTTGTTTTTTTGACCTATTCATGTCACATTGGTAATGTTAGTTGGTTACTATAATACTGGTTACTGGTTAAAGGAGAACACTGTCTTTTCAAGCTGAGGTAGAGAGGTACAAATATAAAAATGGTGTTAATTCATAAATAATGCAAATGAAAAATAGCATATATTGAAGATAGAGGAGAACCTGAAGTCTAACCAAAAAATTGGTGGTCAGCATGCAGATATGACAGTGTTTGTGGCAAATGTTTAGCCCTGCTGGTATTGTAACTATTGACATGGCGTTTCCAAGACATGTCCTAAAAATGTGATGTTTGAGGTAGGGTTCACTATAGTATAGGCTCCAATGTGCAGTTGACTCAAAAAGAATGGAGTTCCATTTAAAAAGGGTATAAAGATAGGTCACAAACTTGTATGTCTCACATCAAAGTGAAGTGAAAGTTCACATGAAGTAACCACTCTCCAGTGGACAGCATGTAAGTGGAAAGAGTCGGAAGGAAACAGCCTTCTGGGCCCAGTGTAAGGATTACTGAAATCCAGGGGGTCAGGTAAGTAAGAAAAGGGCGAGGCACATCACTAATTCTTTATCAGGGAACCAGTTTACTATCCCAGAACGTCTGACTGCTCCCAACTGAGAAAAAGACAAAACAAGAATGAAAATCTCAATATACAGTCCTTTCAATGGTTTGGGGTCAGTAAGAGTTCCTAATGTTTTTGAAAGAAGTCTTTTGTGCTCATAAAGGCTACATTTATTTGATTTGAGAATACAGTAAAAATTAATATTGTGAAACATTATATAATATATTTTAAAATCCAAGTATTATACAATAGACTATAATAAAAAGGTTTACATTTCCGAACATTAAATTTGATAAAACTATCAAATTTCAATTATAAAATATATTATATACTATATTAGTAAAAAAACAAAAAAATACATGATTTTCACAATGTTACCTTTTTTAGTTGGCGCTAATGCATCTGCACGTTAAGCATACGGCGCTTGCCCTATGAACAACATTAAAAAGTAACATTTAGATCATAAAAACGATGTTTCAAGGTACATCAAGCACTTACATCAGAATACATATGTCTTTGTCTTAATATATCTTTCCATCCTTTCACTAATTCACTTTTCAACTAATTTCAAGTATTTGTCAAGTAATGTTTCTGTTAAACCATATTTTTTGCTCCCATCATTATTTACTTAACTAGTTAACCCAGGACTGCATGGTTAAACCAGATTACCTGTTACCTGTCCCGATGGCTCTTCACCATCATCAGGGGCTGAGATGATCTTGCCAATCATGGGGGACACACCGAGCACCATGGGCTTCTTTTCTGTTTTGGGAGCTCCCTCCAAGATAACCACTATGTAGTCTCGTTTGGGCTCTTCCAAAGAATCAGGCTCACTTGATGTTTCAGCTAGAGCAACTTTCTCAGCTACCACTGTGCTTGCAACATCTGGTTCAACAACACTTTCTGTAACTTCCACAAATGGACTTGCTGCTTCTTCATCGACTATACTTACCGAAGCCTCTGTAACAATAGCCTCTGCTGCCTTCACTTCCACACCTTCCTCAACCACTGGAATAACCTCTTCTGTTACTTTGGTTGCAGGTGTTTCCTCAAGTTCTTCGGTTGCTACAACAGGTGCATCTTCAGCCACAGCAACAGGAGCTTCTTCGGTAACCAAGGAAACTGCTCCCTCTTCTGTTACAGAGGAAACTGGTGTCTCTTCTGTCACTGGGACAACCAATATTTCCTGTTCTATCACCAGGACATCAGATGCTTCTTCTGTGGATACTGGTGAATCAAATGGCTCTACTACTGGAGCCTCTTCTACCACTGTGGCAACAGGTGGCTCTTCTACAACTGGAGAAACGGATACCAATTCTCTTACAGGTTCACTTTCCAAATGATCTGTTGTAGGAACCTCAGTGGGCTTCTCTGGTACAGCTTCAACTGGCACATCTTCCATGGATACAGACTCCTTAGGAACAGCCTCGATCACAGAGGCAGCAGCCAGCTTTGCTGGTTCTGCTTCTGCTGGGCTGACTGATTCTGCAAGACACAATCAAACCACCCAATAATCACACACACAAGTACACAAGACATTAGATGTTTGAGAGGTATCAAATGACTTATTTAGAGGTTTTATAGCTGTCAAATAATTGTAAGTTTAAATATTATTAATAAATTGTCATATTTCTGTGTGTTTTTGTGTGTGACTAGTTTAAAACAGACGATTAATCTAGACAGAGACACAATGGAAAAGATACAAATGAGACTACCAAAAGTAGAACACAAAGGTTCATCCCCACTATATTAGTGATAGTTATAACAACAGAGAAACATGTGTAAGTAGCTGAAGTAAAGTTTAGCGCATTCAGGTATGATCTATGATGTGTATCTTTGATTTTTAGTGAGTATCATCATGCATGTTCACAGCATGCAGCTCCATTTAGGGGTTTCCAATCATTCAGAACATACATGAAGGCTTTACTGCCAAATATCACCTAGAAAGGGACACACCACAAGATTAACTACAACAAAAACACCAATGACCTTTACACTAAATTCAGCATTTTAAAACATTACTTTTAAAAACAGAAGATGAACATGTCAGTTTTTATGATGTAATATTTCATTTTGTTGTGTTTTCTGGAAAAACAAAAATTAAACACAGAATATATTTTGATATTTATCAATTTCATTTTATTAATTGGCTTTGGATCCATTTTATTACATGACTGCATTTTTCCAAGTAAATGAGCAAATTCATTAATCACACACACTTGACCGTCTTGATAAGTTACTGAGTTCTTTCAGTTCAGTCATACAGAGGAGTATAAAGGGAAAACTAATACAGAAACACAGCTGGCCTAGTTGCTAGGGAGCAAAACACTCACAGTTTTCACAATATAACTGGCTTGTACACACTAAGTGATATCTGGCAGAGAAATACTTTTTGACAAATCCAAAATGTAATAAATGAACTATTACTGTTATTTTAAAACAACAAATAACTACATACAGAAGTACATTTGCTTTTTGGTGTCTTTGCGTGCAATTGTTTCTCAGATAGGAAGTAAGGCAGAACAGAGGTTAAAGGAGGCTGGCTCAGATTTGTGAGAAGATTGAGAGTGAAGCTAAGAGTAAGAAATTAGGAGAACATGAGTAGATGGTCTGAAGTGTGTCCATTGGAATGTTTGGTCACATGTAACAAAAAGCAGCAACTTTGGATTCTCACAGTGGTTTCTACAGTTATCAACACTTGAAAAACGTATAATTTAAAAAGTTATACTTTATTTATATAATTTTCAAATATTTCCAGCAAAAATATACACAATAAGCTCTGTGCTATATAGTGGGATGACATTACTGCAAAGCAAGCATCAAATCCTGTAGTATAACATTGATGCAACCAGAGAAAGTACAGTATGATAAGGACTATACTGTTAATCACATATACTATAATTTAGTTCATGCGTCTCTGAGCACCTTAAAACTTCAGTTTATGTCTAAAGAATCTACTTGTAAGGGAGGAAAAATGATGATAGACAGAGAGAACTGCAGGATTTAAGCAATAAAATCTCTCAAAATTTTGTTCAAATGCCTATTTTTGTTTGGATAAAGTGAGACAGTGACCATTTTGCTATACAGAACATTTGAGTGTTCCATATCTTGTGTGTGTGGGTGAGTGTTTGAGTACCAATGAGCCATTTAGGACTCTGTACCAGAGGCCTCTGCTACTGCCTCATCTTTGGAGGCTGGTGGCGTACCGTTGCTCTCTGACGCTGGCTCTTCAGCTTGGATAACAGGAGTTTCAACAGCCTTTGCTGCTGCTTCTACTTCCTCTGCTACCTTCTGCACTTCCTGTGCCACCGCTGCCACTTCCTCTGCTGTTTCATGAACAACCCCCGCCACCTCAGCGACCACCTCTGCAGTCTCTGCAACTGTCTCGGCAACCTTTTCCACAACGGTCTCAAGAGTTCCTGTCTTCCCTCTAGTGGCCTCGGCTGTTTCCAGCAAGACCTCAGGTGCCTCAGCAGGAACATCCTCCTCGGCTGCGCTCTCTACAGTTTCTGCCACCTCACCTTCCTCTGCACCAGCTTCTTCTAAACAGACAACAGAGAAGAAAGAAAAATAAGGCATCAAGCTACGTTTTCATTTTTGGCACACTCATACTTACTTTTGAATCTCACATAAAAATGACTGGGTTGAAATGATAAGAAATTATATTTTAAAATGAAACCCATTTTAGGACTATACGATTTAAAAAAAGAAAAACTGCATATTTTGCAATCAAAATGTAAAAAATATAATAATATAATAATGTATTTATTTTTATAATTATTTAATAATTATAATAAAAATAAAAATCACCACGTGGCAGTAATTCAAATCATCTTGTCATAAATTAACTACTACTAATTAATTATTACCATGATGTTTTTATAAATTAGAGAATCAGAGAATTTTTCTCATAATTTATTATTTATATAATAAAAATAATTATTACAATTTATTACATATTACATTGCATTGAAATAAAATAACAGATTTTTTATTTATGAATATAGAGATGTAATATTATAGATCTTGCAAAATATAACTTTTGATTCAGGAGTGTAATGATACCTTGACAGTTTTTGTAAGGTGGTACTATAATCACCAATATCTATAATATTACTTTCCTAATATTCATAAATGAATCTTTTTTGAGAACTGTACCAACTGCAATTATTTACCTAAGAAATATATAACAATATAATGAACTATATTTATAATAATTTTTTTGTAATGTAAGAAAACTATAATTATTACTCAAATAATTATTTTTATTATATAAAGAGTATTGACAATTTATTTAGTTTATAGGTATATTATAATAGGATTAATTTAACTGAATTTAATTTATGCTAGCTACCTAAGAACATAAGTGCAGCTAAGAACATCCATATTTAAAGCATTTACACTCGCCACCAAGCCTTTCAAATCCTCTCACACACAACATCCATCTTATCAAACCTCCTGGAAACCTAGCTTTGTCAAAATCAAACATGACCCGATCACTGCAGGCAGCATGCAAAACCCAAGAATGAGGAGGGAGGGTGAAAAGAGAAACTGAACAGAAACTACAGGGAGAAAGGGGCTGGGAGGACAGGTGAGGAGAGGGAATACAAAGATGGTTGAGCCTTACCATCTGTTCAAAGTTAGCAGTACCAGCAACCCTGTGAATTCCAGCAAAACTAAATAACAACCAAAGGGGCTTTGTTGTGCGTGTTTAATTAGTTTACTCACAGAGGGAAGTATTCTTTTACATGTCTTTCAATTTCTACTGTATTACACCACAATTAACATTTGAAATGAGTGTTTGAAAGTCAATGGAATGAAAAATATCAGTTCAATGGAAAAAGCAGGAATCATAAGGACATTAGCTCAGGAGAGAATCATCCAAAAAGTTCTGAATGAAGACTATAGGTCACCAGCCCCAACTGTCCGAATAAGTTTATTCTGGAAAGAGTCAGAACAAAGAGACAGGAAAGTTAGGAAAGAGATTAGGTGAAGTTTTGAGTTTGTTGTTCAATATTATGATTTCTTAGTTTGTTTTTTTTATGGCATTTGAAAGTCCACAGTATAAAACTGTTCATATTGGCTGGCAAGACTTTCTGGACTGGACTGCAGTCATTAATAGAGAATCACAGGTAAGTAAGTTGGGAAAAAGGGTTGTGTGAGAGAATAGGAGTGCACAGGGGTGCAGATGGATCATATACACAGTTTATTTAAGAGGAAAGTGACACAGTGTCAAAGAGAAAGGCACCCAGTTCTGATTAACAGGCTTTCTGACAAACAGGATCAGGATTAGAAGGGTAACATGAGAACAACTACTAAACCAATCATACATTTAGATTTGTGCATTTGGGAGATGCCTTTATTCAAAGTGATTGCATTCAAGGTATCAGTTTTATCAGCTCATAATTACCCTCACAAATTGAACCTTGGCATCGTTTGGCATTGTTTTTTTAGCTCACTTTTCAGTTTCAGTCTGTGGAAGATCTAGGCTCTTTATAAACAAGCATTTGACATTGCAATTTAGTCATTATTCTACCAATATCTGCCCATTATAGTATCATCAAAGGATATAGCAAATAGCAAATATTAATCAGAACAGGTCATAACCTATGTGCCAATAATCAGTTTTTGTCCAGTGTTTTGCAGCTATCAGACAACAAGGTATCAGGATCAACTGAATGGGAGGAGACTGAAAAGTAGCAGGCGTCATCATTTAGTTAACCTTTGACCTTTCTATAATATAGTTCGAGTTTACACAGAAATAACTCCCAAAAATACTTGTTATGCAGCAGTTCAGATCATGCGAGTTAAAGCACAAGTTAATTTGAACAAAATTCACTAAATGGATCCTACTGGTTTTAAGACAAACAGATGTGTTACACAGACATTTAAGAGACAGAACTGTAATTAGTCCATTTAAATATCATAAAGTTATTTATTATGGTACTTCACGGAGAGATTATGACATTAAAAGATCACTCATGAACTCACCATTGCCATTCTCCCCACCTAAAAAAAAAAACAACAACAACAAAAATATTAAATGATGGCACACTGTGAATCTGAAATGTCATTAAACCCTGAAGCTGCTGTATAAACTCCCTCCTATCAGAACGCATTACAACACATAATATCTCCTTATTTATAATACTTAAAAGAGAGCTTTTTAATACTGCTGTTATTAGATAAGACAGTTTAGATATTTTGGGCTCAGGTGCAGAAGTGTTAGAGACGCTTGGATTTGACACAATTATTTAATGATCTGTCTGGAATTACCGTGCTGACCACGAGATAAATGTGAGAGGGTGCCAAATGTCTTCCACACACCCCAACATGTCTATTGTCGTGATTGTAATTCTGATGTTTTGGAAGGGCTGCAATGGATTATTCATATTTATCTACATTAGATCTCATATTTTTGGATTCAGACTGATTCTAAACCGACAAATTAGAGCATTCCTGATGCCACTGAGAATGAAATCTTCAGGGTTACTACCAGTGCCATGTAAATAGCATTGTTTTTATTAAATATGTCCAATAAGTTGCTGAAGATTATCTGCGTATTACCTTATACCTTTATCTTGAGAAAGCTATGCAACTAGTATTAAATTTTTTACAGACAGGTAAATGGTTTAGTTTAAAAAGGCCATAGGAAACTCCTTTTCAGAATCCCAGAAGTGACTAAATCACAACACTAAAAGCAGAATTAACACTGTTTAACCAGACCATAGATAAGACTTACCCTTGGGTGGCCATGCTTTGGGTTTCCAGTCAGACTTGGGACGAGCATCAATTTCAGAAACACGATCAACAAAACGTGCGTGGTCTGTTGAAACTGTTTTATAAGCCTATCACAGAATTCAATAAAGACATTATTTAATTTAACAAGTGATCTGACATCAAACTATATCATCAATGGTTTGAGTTTTAATCAGACTTACATATGCCAAGGCACCTGCGAAGGCTCCACCGCAGAGGACGACGTAAAAGAAATTCTCACCAGAGCCGCCAGGAACCAACGACATGAGCCTCCGTGGAACTACTGCATAGAGAACAGAGGAGTTAGACAAAGATTTTGGATGTGTAAAGCAACAATGTAAGAAATCCTTTATCTCTCTCAGTTTCAAGATTTAATCAATTTAATAGTTTAATAGAAGTTGAAATACTATCTGTAGTTAATAGTTAATGTTTTAGTTAAAATGTCTGAAGATTGACCTTCTTGTCAGTCAAACCAGAGATGCTTTCTGCCCAGTAGGTCACTGCCTGATTGGATTCTGGGCAATGGTTTTAGGTACCTATAATTATGCCTGTCACCATCAACATTAATTTAGATATTTTTTGTGTTCTTTCATTTCCATGACTCAGAAACAGAATTTTATACTATGGATGTAAAGTACTAAGCAGACTCAAAATAAAATTCAGGTTTGTAACCCTCTATATACAAGTGTTACTGCAACAGTTAAGGGTTTATATAAACATCAGTCAATGATTCCTCAATACATAAAAAGATTTATGCATTATTTTCTCTATTTTCTTACCTAGATAATTGCTTTTATATCACCAAATATTTCATTTTATAAACTTAGCTTCCACTAAGTCTCCTCAGTGCTGACAGTTCCTTGTCCTAAAAAAAGTTAGAGGGCAGGGAGCAACTTAAATTTAGAAAACCATCAGTGCAGTCCAAACAGGATAGGAGGGCAAAGATCATTCTGACACAAAATTTGTAGATTTGTTAAGGAGAAACTTCAATACTCTCCTTAAAATAATCCAGTCACTTGTGCCCAGCTAGAGTAAATAGGTTTTAGACACCTCTGTGTTATTTATACCAGCTATTCTGTTAATCTTTCCCAGGAGTCAAAGGGTGAAGCAAACTGAAAACGATATGTGCTCGGTTAGACTAATAGGAACCAACATAACTTTTTCAATGTCAGATGCTGATGACAATATCTAATTTAGGTTGGAAATGGCCGATATAATACCTATATTTACATAATACCATTTAACAACAGCAAATAAGAAATAAATGAAAGGAAACTCATATATCACACAATATTTACAAAATGAAAAAAAAAATCCCAATATACTGACATCTAGTGGTGTGGATGCAGTATATAAAAAAGGAATAAATTAATAAAAAAAATAAATTAAGTTACCAAAAATGCTCTGTTTGCAGTCAGTCACATTTATTTTATTCCACAAGTTAAAGCGTCCAATAATATATATCTTTTTTTACAACACTATATTCAAAGTTCACCATTTACAACATCATTTACTCAACCTCATGTCTGTTGAAACCCATGAACTTTCTGAACCAACTAACCAGCAAATCTCCCTCTGCAAAGAGATTTATCACAGCTTGATACTGGAGTGGCTGAGTGAACTAGAATTACAATGAAAGGCTTTAAGCAAGTGGTATCTGACAAGTGTAGGCCTATCGGCCATCCGCTCATGGCTATTTGAGGAGATATTTATTGAACAAGACAGACAGTGTGATTATATCTATGCTTATTTTCATGTAATATTCTTATTAACTGCATTACAAACATCCTAACCTAGATTTTCACATTCATTTATCCAATACAATCAAACACAGCACTGCAAATGTCTGGCTTCAAGAATGTTTGCATGTTTATTTAAACAACCAGGGTTTCCCAACAGGGGTCTAGTACTAACCCCCCTAGGGTACATAAAGGAACTGCGGTGATTGTGAGATTGAAATGCCAGTGCTAAATTAAATATAATAAATGCAAATGTTTAGATGCCTAAGGTAGAAAAACTCTAAACTACATATACAAATCCATGAGCTAAAACACAGAACTGAATTAAAAAAAAAAAAAAGCATGAGCTAGGGCACAAAACTTTAGACTAATTAAAAACTAGTAGTACTATCTAATAACTAGTCACAATTGGGAAACATACTAGTCAGACCTGAATAGTTGATGTCTGTATGTACCTAAAAAATAACATTAGTGCCTAATGGAATGGAGTAGCTTAAAAATAAGTACTAGTAGCATGAAATTGACTATTTTCAAGGATTAAAATGTAACACGGCTTGCCATACAGCAGCCACTGAGTTCCATAGGTCCGCGCGCCTGCGTCTGTAAGTATAAATCAGCCTTAACGCGACCACGTAAACAACCACGTGAGCTGTTCGTGGAAACATATAGGACCCTGAGAACATTGAAGGTCACAAATCAAGCAGTATGTGTACTTATACCCATGATGTCAAATTTCAACCGATTCCCTATTACGCAATTTTGTGTTTCATAATCCATTTAGTGACGACAGAATGAATTTGACAGAACAAACATTAATCGAATCACGTTCAAGAGTCCACAACTAACTTCACAATGTTTAAAATGCACAGGGATGGGTTTTTTTTTCTTAATAATAGGTCTCTGCAAAATGACTATTTTAGTGCAGATCTGCATTGGCCAAGATGGCTACATTTTTGTGTGCTTGATGCCAGGCTGCGGTTTGAGAAGTGTACATTGTGTTCCCTGAAAATGACTGCGAATATGTGTTAGTATAGTAGACTTGTAACCTCTGAAGGGCCCTAAAACGTGAGCGTTATCTCGAAAGCCATTTAAAACTGTGGAGCACCAATAGGATCCGATGTTGAGACTGACCTTCATGTCCCCTTAACCCTAAACTACATGTAACCTGCCCAAAAATTTGTCGTTTTTGTAAAATAACATGATATAGCTCGCTCAAGCACATTTTCACTGTCGGCAACATCGGAATGTGTGAAATATCACAATTAACAGATCGCGAAAGCCCAAAGCGCATTGCAAATGACATGATTTCTAGGAAAAATGAAACTTTATGAGACAGATAAGATGGTGCTCACCATCTCTATTGAGGTGTGCGCGGTACAGGGACTGTCGCGCGAGAGGCCCACACCTCTGCCAGGCTGCTCTGCACACATACATCGTCCAAACTGCGAGTCCTGCGGAGACGCAATGAATGACTGAAAGAGCGGAGACACACGGAGGGGAGGAGAAAACGCTCGACTAAACCCTCCCAACTGCTGGGATTCCGTAGCACTGCCTTCAAAGCGGTGTTGCCAACTAATTTTCAGGGTAAGTTCCTAAAGGCAGATCGATTTTGGTTGCTAAAAAATGCTGAAGGATGTTGTGATGTCATTGCATAACCATTACACAAAACAGCGTTCTTACGTAGAATATACAACGATATTACTCAAATCTCAGCGAAAAATATATATTTTTTACGTTATTTGTTCATAAAAAAAAATATTATAAACATAAAATATTTTAATTTGTAAAAAAGTAACAAAAGTAGCACATCTTGATGATCGGATATTTTTTACTACATTGAATCACTGAACAGTTACAGATTTAATGTATTTTCTTATTAACTAGTAAGACTGCTCTTTCTCAACAATTATAGTTAAAACAGATTAATTGCATTTATTTACTTTTATACAAAAGTCTACAAAAACAGCACACCTCGAACTATTTATATCAGGGGTGCCCAACCCTGCTCCTGGCGATCGACTGTCCTGTAAAGTACAGCTCCAACCCTAATCAAACACACCTGAAGCAACTAATTAAGGTCTTCAGGCTCACTTAAAAATTAAAGGCAGGTGTGTTTGATTAGTGTTGAAGCTAAACAATGCAGGACAGTCGATCGCGAGGAGCAGGGTTGGGCACGCCTGGTTTATATGAAGAACAATAAGTATTTATTTTTCACAGGTGTTTTAAGTTCCACATTGCATTTTGTGTTTTAAGGTTACAGGGTTACAACTTAATGGATAATGCAGAAAATTACTAGTACCTTTTCAGTTTTTCCACATATCTTTTCTTTAAGTGTACCTAATTGAACAACAATTGTACAAGCTAATAACATGCTGTATCATAAATGTGCATTTATTACTGACCAATTGGAACTAGAAACTTAATGCACATTTGATGTTTGTACTGTTAGGCATCTTTCTCCAGCTCTCTCCAGTTTGATGTGCTGCTTCGCTGGCTAGCTGTTCAATGATTTCCTGTTTTTGTGTAATTTAGATGAAAATATCTTTTTTTATCATTTGAGTCACTTTACAAAAGTTGCCAAAAACCTTTAAAAATAACTAAATTTGTTGCTTAGTGCTTTTTTTTTTTTAAGTTGCTAGGGTAGTTTGAAAAGTTGCTAAATCTAGCAACAAAATTGCAAAGTTGCAAGTGGCAAACACTCCTTCAAAGCATGAAGTATCTTATATTTACTCAATAGTCTTTTTCCTGTATTATTTGTTTTGTAATTGATGCTACTTACATTGCAAAAAAAAACATCTAAATTGAATTAAAGTGCCACAGGATGATCCCAGTTTTTGCAGATTTATCATGGTATCAGTAATTACAGTAGACTACATTTCCCTAACATTAGTGTATGGTTCCCGATTCTTTTTATCCATATTCTTACCTAAAAAAAAACACACACATGCTCTTCTCGCAACGCCAACAAAAAAATATGAGAACATTTTCTCATAGTTGTTTTCTAGGTTTCATAACTGGATACTAACTTTACCAGAAATTTGCAGAATGGTTTCTGTGTAACAACCTGTCTACTGTTAGCTGGAGTCTAATTTTTTATTATACTATTCTGTTTAATAGTATGTTTATACAGTATGCTTTTCTGTGTGTTGATAAGCTGCAGTGATTAATAAGACAGGACATTCTCCAGAGCTCTCTGGCCAATTAATTAATATACTATTATGAGATCTTGGTGCAGAGATTTAGCATTACACCTAACATACTCGCAGTTTTGTGTCCATGCATGTTCTCCACTGTATGAAGGTAATCTTTTTACTCAAATCGTCAACTTGTTTCTCCTAAACACATTAACCTGACTCTTATTGAATATTAAAAATTGAATCTTGGAACATCACTGGTTTGTTGACACGGATTGTTGGCCTCAAAAGTCTGATTTCACAGTTTAACAAAAAGAATTAACAGTTATATTTACTTTATTAAAATAGACAAAGTTCAAGAATGATTCTGTAATTGTTTTGCTTATAAACCACATCATTAGTCTAAACTGAAAGGAACAAAGCTAAACCGTATATATTATTCTCGGCAAACTCATGTTTGCTGGAGTCAAGAGAGAGTGACAAGAGGAAAGTTATATATACATCTTTAATAAACGTTATTGTACATCTTTCAAAAGCAAAGGAAACAGAAGATCCACAAAGCACAGAGCAATCGCTGCCCTACAAAGGAAAAAAACAAGTTACTATTACATCATTAGCATGGCATCACTTAACAAATGACACTTACACTGACTAAAGATATGATAATGGTTTCACTACATGGCCTGGTGAATTACTCTAACCCGTTCCGTGTTTTGTACTCATGCACATCAGTGCTGTGCTGTTTAAACAGCTGGTGGGGAACAGAGAGTGTGGTTAGAAAAATCAAAGAAGAAAGTTTGTGCATATGTTCGAGAGATCATTCAAAGTGAGTTACCAATGCCCACAAGACAGCAGTGCTTCCGAATGCCAGTCCTGCTCTCAGCATGTTTGGCTTGGAGGGATCCGGTTTTGAAGCTATAAAGGAATTTCTGCTAAACACTGAAAAGAGAGAAAAAGCAATCCTCAAATCCGTTTATATTTAACACAATGCTTGATTAATTGGATAGTTTTGGTAACTTGTAACTTGATGGTTTGTATATGAATTCATTTATTAACCCACTGGTGGCAGTTTTCCAAATATTTAAAATGTTATTTTATGCACAATATTCGAATTTTGTTAGATGTAATACGTATTAATGTTACAGTTATCAAAGTATTAAAAAATATTTTCAGAGTCCTTGGTTGTAAATCGCAAACACCTGAAAATGTTTTCTAAAACTGTAAATAAATGCCTGTAACATAAATAACTCATACGTGCGGTGAAACTAATGTATGGGCTGCTGCTGTGTTGCTAGTCTTGCTGTGCTAAGCAAGGTCAGGCCATCCTGCTTTGCTAACTTACATGAGGCTAATTAACAAATGTACCGAGGAAATGTACTGAGACTATAATGTTCGCCAAATATAATTTGCATTGTTGAACTACTCACTCTTATTGACAGTTGAAGTCCGCAACAATAACCGACCAAAAGGCATTTTCACAGCGTTTCTCTCCCAGACAAGATGCGCTCCTTGCTCGATTACTTTCCCTGGCTCCTGAATGAATGGCTGGCCTAGTGGCAAGGAGAGTAATCGATCACGACACACTCGAGTGAACATACAACCAGTCATTAATTAATCAAAAAACTCTATATTCATGGAAAATATTAAAGGTTTTCTTTTTCTTTTTTATTGACAATGTTCTCTAAATAGATGCTGTAGTCTTTGATCTCCTGGACAAAGATAAATTAAAAATTCCCAAAACAAACATAAAAATGTGGATGAGAAAAAATACATACATACAAACATCATCTTTGTTTTTTACTGGAATGATACATTAATAAATTACAATTATCCTGAATCTATAAAATAAAAAAATCCTAAGTTTTCCACTCAAAAATACTTTTTACTCTTTTTCTATTGAACAAAAAATACAAGAATAATCATATCCCTCGATATCCCTCTAACACACTTTTAGCTGAATATATACCATGTAAAGCCACATAACCTCTTTTACTTTATTTTTTAACAGTATTTTCCATAAATACTACAAGTTTTACTCCAGTTTATACACATTTGTCCACAATAGGCTTTTATGAGTAGCTGTTTAATCAGTTAATAAACATATGTGCATTAGTACAATTGTGTTTATATCTCCTATAAATATGTCTTTAACATAGTGCCTCAGAAGCATAGCTCCCACAAGCCCTTACAAATGTATAATTTGCTGAGATATTGCGTCACAGCATACGACCAAGATAATATTGCCATCTAGTGACTACAGGCATATCATTCAATATATATGCTTGGTCTAAAAATTTATCGTAAATTTACACTGTCATTTAATTTCAAATCATGTATATTTCTCGTATAATTAACGTATAATATATACATATATGTAGTTAATTTCCACTGTTTCATCCCCGCCTCGGAAATAGTGCAGACTCCGCGCATGCGCAGTTCACCGCTTGACCCGGGGAGAAGCAGCGTCGCCATTTTGGTTCTGAAGGGGGGCCTGCTGTCACCACGTGAAGGCGAGAAGCCCCACACAGCGAAGTTCGGGGGGCTCTTACGATACGGCAGACAATCCGGCCAAAAGATCGCGGATTCCGATTCATGATCAGAGCAAAGTCACGGTGATCAGCACCAGAGAAGAAGACGAAGCATGCCCTCGGTAACTCTGCCGCCGAAGGAGAACGCTCTCTTTAAGAGAATATTGGTAAGTTGGGGAAAATATATCTGCAAACGAACGCTGGATTGTTAATAATAGACCGCAAGCGTGTGTCAACCCCCTTCCTATTTTAGCCAGGATCTCTCTCCGCTGACCTCAAGAGAAACCCACTCGGAGTCTCTGCGAGCTAACAGAGAGCATTGGTCTGCTTTAATACTCGTAACGTGACTATTAGCTCATGCACGTTCACGCACTTTGAGAACGGATGAACTTGCCCGACACAGAAGGGCCAAACGCAGAGATCGGTGATTTGGTTGCTGTGTGGACGGAATGAACATTAAACAATGCTGATGACCGTGTTGTTGGAGGGTTTCGCGTGCAGTAAGGGGTTGAATCGATTAGTCACCGTACAAGTGAACAGAATGAAAGCGAATCCATTTAAAGCAACACTAACCTCAAGATAATAAAAATAATAGCAGAGCATGAAACGTACGAAGGCAGTGTTACAATAATTACGTTAGTGTGTCGTTTACTGATTTGTTATGCAAGCTTTATTGGAAAAGCATGGTTTTAAATACACCATTATTTTGCATTGACATTTTAATTCGTACCTGAACGCTGCCCCTCAGATCTGTTGTCAGATCCTAACTGGAGAAATCATGCATTAACATTAACCATAAGTGCATTATATACGAATTGGGAAATGGAAGCTTTTAGTTCATGAATCAGGATTTCTTAGTCATGTCGAGGGAGGGACGTGTTTTTTTGATTGGACAGAAGTGGGTGTAAATGCAATATGAGTCAGTTATTGATATTAGTTACTTGATATATATTGTGTTTAACAGTTATTCTGTTACTGAGATTTAATAATGGTTGACCCTTAAATTTGTCAACACTACTAGCATGTAGTGTTATATGCTGACACGGCAGCGTGAAGCAAAGCTGCCTTTACTAAAAGCTGCAAAACTATTGTGATTTCACAGGGTTTTTCTTAAGATTATGCCACAGAATACAGGTTTAATTGATTGAGTATCAAGTTTACTTTTAAGGTTTACACAGAAACCAAAAGAGAGTGTACTGTGAGAGGCTGACTTGCTTGACAGGTTGGCTGTGTCTCAAAACCCGGTTAGCTGTCTGCCTAGACAACAATTATGATCACGTTTCTGGGAAAGTTCAGCTTTCTAGGACAGAGCCGGAAAAATGAGTACTCTGATAGAGAACGATTAGAAATAGTTTTAAACATCCAAATGATGAACTTTTCTTGTTATGAAATGCTTTGAGCTTTAAGAAGTAGTTTTAGGTCGTAGTGACTCAGCAGTCATTGCTCTTAATTAGTAATGTGTGTTAATGACCAGTCACGAAACAGCCCCAAATGGTTTTGTTTTTACTGATTGTGAGACAATCCTGATTTTAGTTATTCCAGAATACAGAGTTAGACATTCAGAGTCATCTGACGATGGTTTATTTGTGTTTTCTAACATCTGTTTCTGTTCTGTCACAGTGAGGGAGCTTGAGAAGACCTTATTTTGATCTAATTTCTTAGACTCACACATGACTTTTCAGTCATGATAACAGTGCCAACAGCAGAGCTTAAAGAGGTCTGTCCATTAAACCTGATTATGCCAGAAGGCATTCCTTCATGTTACTGTTGTGTTGATATTTGGCAGACAGCTCTCCTGAGATGTCTAAACTGTTGTGGTGACCAAAGTAGATCGGAATTTTGTAATCAACATCTTACCATCATAGCCTTTTTTTCTGAGCCTGCCACAGGCGTTTTAGCAGCATTGTGAACTAATTTTATAAGAGTTACATGAGGAAAGGCTGGAATACACTACACACAATCTTTCCCCCGATTTACAGTCTGAACAAGTTGACGCTAGTTACCGAAAGTCAGAGCCAGTCTGCAGATTTGAGTTGACAGCAAATCACATAAGTGTATGGTAGTCAAAGAATCTTCTGTTTAGCTTCAGACTATGATTCCATTCAGTTTGAGGATATCAGACATTTTAGATTTTAGATCACACATTGTTTTTATTTGTCACGTGTCTCTTTGCAACAAGGCGCACATTTCTGTGTGAGTTTGCTGTAATTGGAATGACTTGGAAGTCTGGTCTCCCCCAATTTTTCTTCTGTGACTGTTTTGCAAAGTCGGTTAGTGTACGATGCCTAGTATTTTAAAATCTGTTCATATTTTAAGAGCCATGTAGTGTGTTCCAGCCTTAAGCAGCAGATCTTTAAGGGGAAGCTTGCAACAAGAGGTGCGTCAGATTCTTTTCTGGCATTGATATCTTGATTATCCAGCTCATGTCTTTGCAGGAGTTCATGAACTCCTTTTGTCTTTGTGTCATCTTCTACAGAGTGCTGAGGTGATTCACACTTGTATAATACGCTTTGAGTGTCCTGATTTTATGTTTGGAATCGTGATGTGCCTCACTTATTTCTGTGTGTGGTTTTGAAGGGAATTTGAAGTGTTCGAAAGATGAACATTGCTAACCACACACCTTAACCCTACTTTCATTTTGCCTGATGTGCAGTCAAAGTGTTGTTATTCTTAGCATGCTTTTTTCCATTTTATGTCTTGCAGAGATGCTACGAACACAAGCAGTACAGAAATGGGCTCAAGTTTTGCAAACAGATCCTGTCCAACCCAAAGTTCGCCGAACATGGAGGTAAGTCCTTTCTCAGACATTCGTTGCTATAGTTTTTCATCATTTTGACTAATTCAATTTGTTGAGCACATAATGATCTCTTTTTTTTCCATCCCACAGAGACCCTTGCAATGAAAGGACTGACTCTGAACTGCTTGGGCCGAAAGGAGGAGGCATATGACCTAGTGAGACGTGGCTTAAGAAATGATCTGAAGAGTCATGTGTGTATCCTTAACACTTTTTCCACTGTCAGTAGATTCATAAAAAGCGTTGTCAAAAGAAGCAGTAATTTCTGTGCACATATTAACACTTGTACTCAACTGTTCGTCATAGACTCCCAGTTTAAGGTATTTTTTGACTCGTAATTTCAGATGTCTGGCAACTGTTTGGCACAGATAACCTCACAACAGGGCTGAGCTATTTTTCAGATTTTATCGATTAATTTGAATGTTTTGCCATGATTTTAATTTTTTATAAATCGAGGAATCATGATTTTGAATAGAAATATTACCAAACGTTAGAATAATACGCCAATGTTAACAGTAAAGAGAAAAGAATGATCCAACCGCATGTTGGCGCGCGTGATATACCACTCACATGTGACATGCTCTGTGAAGAACCATAGGTAGAATATATCATTAGGTGGCGTTCACAAAGTATGCACTTTTGTGTTGACAAAGATGCAACGCGGGCAGTGGAATAGGAAAAAATGCGGGAAGATGGGAGTTGAACTTCTTTTAACTTGAACGCCGTGTTTTTAGAAAGCCGTTTCATGCATGAGACATGAGCGCAACAGCTGTAAAGAACTACTACTTTATGTATGATATTTAATGTTTACATCATGGTGACATCTGACTGAAAGCTGCTGTTCAGTGTTTTTACAGAACATTTATAGTTAATAACATACTACACCCATATGCGACGTCTTAAGTCTCTGAGGTAAATATAAATAGATTTGAAATAGATTTTTTTTTTTACTAGATGAAATGTCTAAAATTCCTTAGTGGTCGTGTAAAACAGCACCCTTTTTACCTTGTCAAAAAAAGCTCTGTTCACTGCGACCCATTTCGGTGCATGTCTCTTTAAATGATAATGAGCAACCACTCATGATGACGTCATACTGCTCAGAAAATCGGCTTGATAACTGAGACTGTTTTGGTTTCTTGGGGATTTAAGGAGTGAATGGATTTTTTATTATTGTAGGGTGGTTGTGTCCACACGCTGCTAAGACACATTTATATGCAAACACCATGTAAAAGTGAATTTTGCATCAAATGTCCCCTTTAAATCACAGTCAATGATAAAAATAGTATGTTCGCTTATCAGAAAAATAGTAATTTGATTATTTTCCTGCCAAATCGTACAGCCCTAGGCGCAGTGCTGTTTCCTGTCCTTAACTCTTCTTCAGGTTGGCACGTTTATGGTTTGCTTCAGCGCTCGGATAAGAAATATGACGAGGCCATCAAGTGCTACAGGAATGCTCTTAAATGGGACAAAGACAATCTGCAAATCCTCAGAGATCTCTCACTGCTGCAGATCCAAATGAGAGACCTCGAAGGTTACAGGGTAAGTTATTTTAAAAGTAAGTGCTTCCACGTGTTAGGAAATAATGTTCCATGGAACAAGCCAGTAAAAATACAGTTATGGTCATAATATCATTTGTAAAATGTTCTCTATCACAGGAGACCAGGTACCAGTTACTGCAGTTGCGGCCGGCTCAAAGAGCCTCCTGGATCGGTTATGCCATTGCGTACCACCTTCTGGAAGATTATGAGATGGCGGCTAAGATCGTGGAGGAGTTCCGCAAAACACAACAGGTATTTTTTGCACTACTTCCTGTCAGTTGTCATCTACACTAAGTTTATTGTTGCAGACAGATTAATAGTGGATACCACCAAGTGTTTGTTTTTGGATGCCACTGAGGTTTGTTGTTGATTGTGTTTCAGACATCTCCAGATAAAGTGGATTACGAGTACAGTGAGCTGTTGCTTTATCAGAATCAGCTGTTGAGGGAGGCCGGGCTTATCAAAGAAGCCCTCGATCACCTGACCAGCTATGAAAAACAGATCTGTGACAAACTGGCTGTAGAGGAGACACGAGGTGTGTTTTTTTTTTATGCATATATATTGGTTATCAATTGAAATTAGAGGGTTTCTGTTTTTTCTTTTTTCAGCTGATTGCATGATTATTGATGGATGCTAATTTTTCAAGTTTTTTGCATATTTTGTTGTCATCTAATGCTTGCTTAATATTTAAAACAAACACTCATTTAATAACACTGTTAAATCCTAACAAATCTTAGAATGAATATTCATATTTTAATGCTGAACATGTTGTGTTGTGATGCCAAAATTTGCTTACACCATTTACATGTTATTTATTTATTTACTTTTTTGTTGTTGATTATTTAACTACCATTCAAAAGTTTGGGGTGGGTAAGATTTTATAATGTTTTTGAAAGAAATCTCTAATGCTCACCAAAGCTGCATTTACTGATTTGGTGCTCAAGAAACATTTATTATTATTAATGTTGACAACGGTTGTGCTGCTGAATATTTTTGTGGAAACGAATACGTTTGTAGGATAAAATAAGTAGATAAATAGCATTTATTTAAAATCTTTTGTAAAAAATTATGTCTGTACTGCCAATTTTCATGTTTGTGAAATCCTTGTGTGTGTCATGAACTTGTTTATCATCTGCTGTTGCAGTTTCTTTAAAGCAACGTATGTTGATATGTGTGCAGGAGAGCTGCTTCTCAAGTTAGATCGGGCTGGTGAAGCTACAGAGGTCTACCACCGACTGCTGGAGAGAAACCCTGAGAACTGGAGCTATTATCAAGGGCTAGAGAAAGCACTCAAAACCGAGTAAATATACATTTTTCTGGACACAAATCTTGGCTGATTTTCATTTCTATTAATCCCTTATTCTATGTCATGCTGCTTTCAGAGAGTGTCGAGGAGAAGCAGAAAATCTATGAAGATGCCTGGGTTAAGTATCCTAAAGGCCTGGTGCCAAGAAGACTTCCTCTCAACTTCCTCACAGGTCAGCGCCAGTCTTGTCAAATCAATAGTGCTGTTATGCTCTCATAATGTGTCTGTGTATGTGACCGCATTTGACTCTCGCAGGTGAGAAGTTTAGAGAGTGTTTGGATCGCTTCCTGAGGTTGAACTTCAGCAAAGGATGCCCGCCTGTCTTTACCACACTGAAATCAATCTACCACCTTAAAGACAAGGTGAGATGGGGCAATGTGACTAAGAAAATGTTTCTTCTAGACTTAAACATATAAGAAAAGACACCTCATTTTTATAACATCATCTTGTCTTCTGCAGGTAGCTATAATTGAGGAATTAGTTGTGGGCTATGAAAAAAGTTTGAGAGCTTGTAAAATGTTCAACCAAAATGGTGAGTACATGTAAACAGATTTTAATGACAGATAGCAGTTGCAGTAATGGTGCCAAAGTTCTCACTGAAGACATGTGATACTGAATTTGTAGATGATGGGAAAACAGAGCCGCCCACTACTTTGCTGTGGGTTCAGTATTTCCTGGCCCAGCATTTCAACCATATCGGCAAACAGACTCATGCCCTCGAATACATCAACACAGCCATTGAAAGCACCCCCACCCTCATAGAGCTCTTCCTCATCAAGGCGAAGATATACAAGGTAAACACACTCAGCTCAGGTCATTGAAACAGCCTGAGGTAAAACAAATGATAGACTTGAGAGAACATGAGAGTTTATGTTCCATGCCTTGTTCTCTTGAAAGCATGCAGGTAACATCCGTGAAGCAGCTCGCTGGATGGACGAGGCCCAGGCTCTGGACACCGCTGACCGCTTCATCAACTCCAAGTGTGCCAAGTATTTGCTCAAGGCTGGACTTATCAAAGAGGCTGAAGAAATGTGTTCCAAGTTCACACGGGTTAGTATGGTGAAGGTCACACACTTGTGAGAACGCACTTAAAATAACACCAGTTATTACATACATAATATGGTTCAAATGGTCAGGTAGATGTTTTAAAAAAAGAATTGAATACTTTTATTGAGTAAGAGTGCATTAAATTGATCAAAAGTGTCAGTGAAGATTTGTATAATATTATAAAGGATTTCAATTTTAAATTAAGAAATGTTTTTGAGCACTAAAGCATGTTAGAATAATTTCTGAAGGATCATGTGACACTGAAGACTGGAGTAATGACTGCTGAAAATTCAGCTTTGGACATCACAGGAATACATCACATTTTAAAATGTATTAAAATAGTTTAAGTGTTTAATAGGGAGGTGAGTTTGATCAAGGTTGGAGCTTAACTCTGCAGGAAAGTGGACCTCAAGGATTAGAGTTGAGAACCCCCGATTTAACCAATAATTCAGTTGTCCCTTGTAACTGAAGATAGGACTTGCTTACCCTACAACTTACAAAAATGACCTTTTTAATGTCTCCCGTTAATTTTTTCAAGAGTGTCTCATTATAAAAAACACATCAGTCTGAGTGTATCCAATCTTTATCACCTGCAGGAAGGAACTTCTGCAGTAGAGAATCTGAATGAGATGCAGTGCATGTGTCAGACGGAATGTGCTCTGGCCTACAAGTCCTTGAACAAATATGGAGAGGCGTTGAAGAAGTGCCATGAAATTTGAGAGGGTAAGTCTTGCAGAATTAGACACTATCAGATGTTTATTTCAACCGTAGATAGCAAACTGACATGGTGTATACCTCAATGCTAAATCTGTAGGTTTAGCACAATGTTAGTTTAGAGTTCAAAGTAGAATGGATTTACCCAACAGACTGAAATATCCTGACACTTTCTTTTGTCACTCACAGCATTTTGTGGAGATAACGGACGACCAGTTTGACTTCCACACATACTGTATGCGGAAGATGACGTTGCGTTCTTACGTGGATTTGCTCAAACTAGAGGATGTGTTGCGCATGCACCCTTTCTACTTCAAGACAGCACGTACAGCCATCGACATGTACCTCAGCCTTCATGATAACCCACTCTCCGATGACAACAAGGAGTCGCAGGCAGACAATGGTATCATCATGTATAGAGATGCACTGATTCACCGGCCAGGGACCGGAATCAGCTGATTTTCCGCATGATCGGCCTGGACCGGTGACCTCTTGCCGATTCCGAGCCGGTCCGTTTTGATGTCACAACTACACTCCACATCCACATGTGAACATGTCGTCACCATAAAAGTTGTTCACTGTGTTTGTAATACTTGCAGGGCCAAAGTAAACCGTGGGGGGAACCACAGGGCTCAATTAACGTTTTTCTGGGTAGATTTTTTATAGGGGCAAGTGAGAGAAAATTTTACTTGCCTGACCGGATAGACAGTCTGATTAAAACATCAGTAACAAAAAAACTTGGTAAGCACTGAAACTTGGCCACCAAAAATTTTCACGTGAGAATTATTCAGATTTTTTTGCATTCAGTGTAAGCGTGTAAACCACGACTGATAAGGTTTGCTCAGCCTGAGTGAGAGAGGACCGACTTGTGCAGAAATCAAAACAAATGAGCGTAACACCACACACAAGGGGTAACTCACAGAATGTTTATAGATGCATATTGCGGTACAAAAAAAAAAAGATATATATTTTATAATAAATGATATTGGTAAACAACTTTACAAAGATGTTTCCTCGAATATCAGCAGGATTGCAATGTGACATTAATTTTATACAATAATAGTTAAATAAAGGTTAAAATTAAGTGAATTACATTTTAGACACAATGTTGACTGTTTTTGCTCTATTTCACAAACTAAAATAATTACAAATTAAAGCCCACAGCAGAACTGTAGTTTCCTTACTGAATGAATCCATGTTTTTTGAATGAATCGAGTGAGTCACTCATTAAACTTTGGTCTTTGGCCGCCAACTACTGTTGGTTTGGTTTCTTATTTTTAAAGTATAATTGCATTTTTCCCAACATTTCTTATTTGTATGTTCAAAAAAATTATTTATAACATTAATCTTATATCATTATTTATGCATGTGCAATTTTTCAGTGTAAATGCATTCATGGCACCTCAAGCTTAATCAAACAGTCTGTGTAAATACATCTAATGCCACTTCAGATGCAGCTTCAGTGTTTCCTGCAGTGGAAAGATAGAGTATGTTGATACTGATTTTATTTGATTGGTAACAACTCTAAAGTTTCTTATTATTCTGTATTAATTAATTGAATCAATGTAAGTATAGATGTAAAAGATGACATTTAATAAGGTTAGAGGAAAAAACGGCAGTTTCTAAACCTTGGAAAATGAATCCGTTTTGTTATATATACAGCAATTAAATAGTTATTTCTGCCTCTTTCCAGTCACAGAGCACTTTATTTTGAGAGTTGTTTAATTGAGAGAACATCTGTAACTTAGTTTAGATTGGGGGAAATTGTAATGTTTAATCATTTCTTTTTTTTTTTTTTGCAGTCAGTTGTAGTTCTGAAAATTGGAATCAGCAAAAATCGGTATCGGCAGGTCACTCTTACAAAAAAATCGGAATCGGCCAAGAAAATAGCAATCGGTGCATCTCTAGTCATGTACACAAACACATTCAAACTTTAGAGGTCCATCCTTGATTTAAAAAAAAAAAAAAAAACAGAAAAGTGAGGTGTTTTTTTTTTTGTTTTGTTTTTTTTTAACAATTGTTTATTCTGTAGCCAACCTAACGGACAAGGAGCTGAAGAAATTGCGCAACAAACAGAGACGTGCCCAAAAGAAAGCCCAGTTAGAGGAAGAAAAGAAAAATGCTGAGAAAGAGAAACAGCTAAAGAACCAAAAGAAGAAAAAAGAAGAGGATGAGGAGGAGATTGGAGGACCTAAAGAGGAGCTCATACCAGAAAAACTGGCAAAGGTGCATATGTTGACAAAGCCACTTATACTTAGAGGATAAAGTATTTGAATTGTTCATCAGAATGTACTTTTTTTCTGTCTGTAGGTTGAGAATCCTCTAGAAGAAGCGGTTAAGTTTCTTACTCCTCTGAAGAACTTAGTAAAGAATAAAATAGAGACACACCTGCTGGCCTTTGAGATCTACCTCAGGAAAGGTGAGCACACTGATGAACTTTAACATAGTGATTCATAATGTTTTAGGACGCCTGATTTAAAACTCATAATGTGTGTTTGTGTTTGTAGAGAAGTATCTTTTGATGCTGCAGTCAGTGAAGAGAGCTTACTCATTGGACCCTGATCACCCCTGGCTCCACCAGTGTTTGGTGCGATTCTTCAAAGGAGGTACATAAAGTATATACTAATATACTTTTCTCACATGGGACAAAAAACATACAAGAACACTAAGATTTGTGTCTGTTTTCAGTGTCAGACAGTAAGGACATGCCGGAGGCTGTACAGACAGTTCTGAAGCAGGAGATCACAAAACTGTTTGGAGAGAGTGACCCCAAGACTTTCAACAAGAACTTCCTGAGCAAACATACAAACTCAATACCACACAGAGTTGCAGGTACCCACTTTTTATGATGTTAATGAATTTTTGGAAACCACTACAGACTAGTGGTCGATGATATATCACCAAGGCCGGTATTTGGTATTTTTTTAAATATCAGCATCGGCCAATAAATTTTTCTGTTTGGCCAATGTATTTATTTTGACAGCGCTCACATTTTCCCTCTCCACTGTTTGCCATTGATGTTTAACGGTTTTGTCTAAAGCCAGGCATACACTGTGTACGATTTTCGCCTGATTTTGAGCGGAATTTTAGCTTGTGCAACTTTTTTTTTTTTTCAGGCCGAATTTCAGTTTTGTCGTGCATCATTTGTCGTGCAGTGTATGGGGGAAACAAGAATTGACAAGTCTCTCCCCGGACAGGCAGTCGGACGGTTGGATGAGTTTTTCTGAAATTTTAGTTGCCCCTCGTGAGGGTATCGCACAGTTAAAGCAGAAATTGTTCAGTCACATCGCTGCTCATAAATTTGAACTACACCAATGGCCACTTTTGCTCATGTGACCAGAAATGAATTGCTTTGAAACCTTTTTAGTATGAGTGTGCTGCTGATTTTTTTTTAGCTTTTCATTTAGCATCTGCCTTTTTGTTGTATGCAGCTGCCAAGATGATGGTCTTTCTGGACCCCTCCTCTGAGGGGATGGCTGCTGAGCTGGCTACCTCTTTGAACGAGTCCCTAACAGGCAGAACCATTCAGGTACATTTACCATAAACAATATAACAGTATAAAATTAGTAATATTTCTCATGAAATGCATGATGTCACATATCTCATATTTGTATGTGTGAATATTAGACGTGTACCGAGGTGCTCCAGGCTTTGAGGGATGGCAGTCTGGGCTCGCAGCAGGAGAAGAATCTTGAATCGTACCGTGCATCTTGCCATGGTATCTATCCCTACGCTTTAGCCTTCATGCCCCCCGGTTACCAGGACAACTCTGCGGTGACCACCAATGGAGACCTGTCCCCCTGCGACCACGAGGACATGCCCAATGAGATGTGAGCATTTCAGGAAGGGAGCAGGGTGGCCGTTTTATGGCCGTCAGCATTTTGAGACGCCCCACTGAGGTTGAGACTCTACTGCACTAACGAGACCATGGTTACCTTCCGCCTTCACTTCCACTCACAGAAGCGAGTGAGCAATAGGGGAAAAACCCGTTTTACTATTTTTTTCCTTTCTATCTTGTTCTTGTTTTTTTTTTTTTTTTTTTTAAATACGGCCAATGGTGTCTCTTTATGCTAGAACAGAATAAACGGTATTAAAGAGAAAGATTGATCAAGATGGTCACAGTGAACTCATTGGGCCTAATTCCTGTTTATCAGACACATGCATCTTGCTTCTCATGTTTTTAAGAGTAATTTATATAAGACAATATTAAAGAGAACCGAATAATATCAGGAGGAGCAATACTTTTGGTCCTGGTTTGACTTGCGTGGTCGTGTGCCAAACCTGTGGGGCGGACCTTTAGAGGCAGATGACGGCACCTGTTGCGAGGGTACCTGGGAAGGGGGGTTGGGGGTGTGGGGAGTGTGTGGCAGTGAATTAATGTGTCTGGGCAGAAACAGTTCCAGGATCAGCCAACAGTCGAATCCCACCATGTCTGCTGGGAGGAGACACTGATGTTCAGCCAGTAAGCTGATAACACAGTCGATTGAAAGGTCACCTGGGTTGCCGAGGAGAGGCAGACATGCATCTCTTTTTTTTTATTATTATTATTATTATTATTATTATTTTTCCCTCTTTCATCCTGTGCTGCCTATTGGTTTTTCAGTGAATGTCTTCAAGGTGGCAGTGGCTTCTGTTGGACCTGTAGGACCTTTACTGTGACTGTGTTTCTGTTGGGTTGGTTTTTACCTTCTTTTTTTTTTTTTTTTTTCTCTCACTCATTGTTTAGGTTCTTCTGTTGGTTTCAAACTTTGATTTTTTTTTTTTTCACCATAATACAAGACTCCATCAAACATACCACTGTCTGAATTCTGAGAACATGTCTGGTCATTTGACACTCACACAATTACAAATAAAACAAAATAACATGACTGTGATGTACTTCTCTTTTTGTTTTTTAATTTCCACATGTGGTTGTACACTGATATGATAAGATATGACAGTTTCATCTCTTAAATACAGAACACCAGAATTTGCAGGGGTTGCTAAACTTAAACTAAATATATTTGCTGGTGAAAAGAGCTAGAATTTGGACCTATTTTTCTTTACTCATTTGGGCTTTACTTTTATTGGTTGTTTGCCAATAAGATGACTTTAAAATATATTCAAATGAATTACAGCCATGATTCCTGTGCAATAGTAGTGGTTATCAACATTTTAATCCATGCCCCCACTCCCCATTGTCCACAACAATATTCATAGATTTTTTTCCAGCTGTTTGTGATTTACTGGATATAAATTAAGGATAAATAATTTTGTGCTCAGAATTTTGAAACTTGAAATGGCTATAAAACAATTATACTATAGTAGTTTTAAAAATGTATTAACATCCATTATTTTTTTAAAGGTCTAATTTAAATGGAATATATATATACAGTATATATATTTCCTCATATAACCTTTTTTTTTTTTTAAAATTTCAAAATATTTTTAGGGGCTAAAATAAAAATCATATTGATTGATTGATTTAAAGTTGTTTTGGCCTATTGGTATATTTTGGCTTTTAAGTCATCTTGAGGTCTCTGGGTTGAGAACCACTGTGCTAGGTACACTGAAGTAAATTTCCTGTCCTTTTTTTTTTTAGACTGTTATAAACCATCTTCATAGTTATTTGTCTAAAATTTGGTATAGCGAGTTTGTGAGTTCGCAAATGTTAAGACAACAAGCGTTCATGGTGGTATTATTTTGCTTGTGATGTAAAAGTAATTTATTTAGGCACGCTAGAGTCTGGCTTTGGGCACCATGTCTGTCTGACCATTCTCATGTTGGCTCTGAGAGCTGAGGAAAGTGTGGTCCAAGTTCAGGTATGTGGTGAGGAACTCTGGGAAATCATTCTTCTGCACTATTTCTATAAACATGGACACAGCAGTCATCAACCTCTGTTTGTCCCTAAAAAGAGTGGAAATAGAGAAAAGGTCAGTATTTCTCAATGTGTGTTCTTGAGCAATCACAGAGGTCCCTTAGCTCTGTAACAGATTTACAATGTAAACTAATACTGTATTTTTTTATATTATAAAAGGAGGGACATTAGATTACATAAAATCCATTAAACCAGTATTTTTTTTAATCAAATATATTTGCTTTAATTTTTCTTTTAAGTTTATTTTATTTTAGTATTTTTAAATTTTTTGTAATATTTTTAGTTCAGCTAAATTTTAGTAAGTTAGAACTTATTCAGTTAGTTGCCAAGGCATTTATTTTCATTTTCATTTTTCATATATATAAATTTTATTTCAGTCCTCAGTTGTGTCCATTACTGAGAGATTGTTTTAGTTAATGAAACTCTGAGTTAGAGTAATATGGTATATTAACATATTTTTTATATATATTGTAATTGAGGTATTTTACAATACATTGAACTACTGAACAATGATTTCTTCATTCCGTCTTCAAGGACATCCTGTAACCATTGTAAAATCACTGTAATGCATGGTCTTCTGTTGTGTGAATTCCACTAATTTTCTGGTCACTTTTTCTTGTTAAAGTGCACATTCCAACAAATGTTTTCTCTGTCCAATATATGAAGCGTCTGTATGGCATTCTTTACCTGCTTGTTTGGCAATATATGGCTGCCTTCAGATCTTCCATCAAACCTTCAGCCAAACTGCCGACAAGAGCTCGGGTCACTACTGTCCCATCATCCTCCAGTCTCACTTGGTGCCGGATCCACTGCCAGACCTGACAAATGCAGCCTCTTTAAGTAAAAGATAATATTACATTGTAGCATGAGAGCTGGACAGTGTTGTGAACCAACCTGAGATCTGGATATCTCTGCTGTTGCTGAATCCTCAACCTTCCCCAGATAGAAGAAATGACCTCTGCCTGTTGTACAAAGTTAATATAAAAAAACCTCAATTCATCACATAGCAAAAAAGAGTTGTTTAAAAGGTCATATGGGTGAAATAAAGTTTTGCACCTGAAAGCCAGGCTTCAATGAAGAGGACTCCTACAGCAATGTTATACCTCAGTCCGTACAGTGTTACTCCTCCCTATAGAGATATAAAGCACACAATACAAACACAACAGCATTTTCATTCAGCAAACATTAAAATGTTGACATGATTTGCAGTGATTCAACTGACGGCGGGCATAGTGAGCAAGTCTTCAGGGGTCACAGTGATGTCTTCACGCAGCTGCAGGAGTTGATTCGGACCATGAGAGTGAAGCTCAAACAGCTGTGTGAGAGAGAGAACATGTTTTCATATGTATATATGCAAGTGCTGTGATGGGGAAGTCTATCAATGACTAGACAGAAATGAACAACTTATGTGAGACACTTACTTTCTGCATGGGCTCAATCAGGTCCATGTCATAGACCATGAACCCATCAACTCCTGCCTTGATCTCCAGTAATTTAAGTCTAAAACAAAACAAGAATGATCATTTGTATGGAAAACAAATACAGAACCATACTTGGTTGAGCTGTATTGATGTATTTCTTTGATTTGGTCAATAATATATTAATGTTATGCATACAAAAAATTACTAAGATGACAGTGAGCCAAGAGTCAAATAACTTGATAAGTACAATCTGTGATGAATCTGGTGCATACCCATGCTAAACAGGCCCAGCTAACAGAGAACGTTCTTAGAATTTTTTTCCAGTAACATTAATAGAATATTTGTTCAAAGTCATCTGGTCTTTCATAATCAAAATATTTGCACAAAAATGTTATTTATACATCATTCATAGAACATTTTCTTGTTATATATTAATCTTTCTTGTAATATATTCATATATCTTGTTATATATTTATCATTCCCATAATATTTGTAAAATTAAATGCTCCCTTAACATTTATATACATTTTATATATATATATTTAGAAATAATGTTTTCATAACGTAATGGGAACGTTAGCAAAGCGTTGTTAGAAAAAATAGGCTACTTTTATTGTCTGTAAGGCAACATGTGTCAGCCTGCTTGGTACATGATTTAAGGTTCATAATACATATTGGTGCAGAACTACAGGTCAAATTTTAATACTTAGGGTCATGGGGTTGTTCAAATCCCCAACCCTAAGCTTTATTGATAGCAATAGTGATGCCGCTTAATTTATAGCGTTAGTGAAAATGTATGATATTTAGATTAAGTGCAAAAACAATTAAGTTTACTTCATGTTTTATGCCATATTAGGATTTACAAGCATGTGCCACTAGATTTTGATTGCAAAAATGGGTTGGATTCAAATCACTACAGAGCTTTTATTTGCTCTGGTTGTGTCTTGCCTGGTGACAGTTCTGAGTACAGTCTTGTAGAGGTCACTCTCTTTGTCTCTAGGCAACAGCAATGCTGCCATGCCACCTGTTGCTAGGGCACCCCTGCGGTGACACGTCTGCACTAGAAGATCCATGTAGCTGTGCAGGAAAGCTTCGTTCTCCATATCCACATACTTACTGCGATCAGGGAGGAGGAAATGAGCCCGATGACCTAGAAAGCAAACCATCATCACTAACAAGGAATTTGATTGAGTCTACTAGTCAAACTCGCAGAAAATGTATGCACTGACCGAATTTGTTGACAAAGGAAGCCGAGTAATCCCAGATGCCACAGTTTAGACCAGCAGAGTGCTCCTTGAGCTCGTACAAAATCTCCTCCATCTCGAACGATGCCAGGACACATTCGATCAACACGGTGGCTTTTATACAGCCCGCTGGCAGGCCAAGCTACAAAACATTTCAGAACACATTAGAAATAAAATTCAAGGCAGTTAAAACTGCAGCAGGGTCATGTGTAATCTCTGCCAACACTTGCACCTTCTTTTCAGTCCAGAAAAAAATCTGACTCCAGAGTCTGGCCTCCATGTAGCTTTCAACCTGCACAACAAAACACGAAGAGTTTCTAGAATATGTTTGATACTACACTGAAGTTCTGTTCTGGTAAACAGAGTAACGTGATCTGACACTGACCTTGGACAAGTAGAAAAAAGGGCCACTCTGGTTTTGAAGAAGTTGTTTTGCATTATGAAACATCAGCAGACCAAAATCAAACAATGGACCTGGAACCTCTCGACCATTCACCTACAAAGAAACAGATGCTCATATACTTCAAACTACCAAGAAGGATATTTTACTACTCGGGATCAGCTCATTTACAGCTAAAGAGTTAACTGATTTATCTTTCATTTTAATCTGAATCAGATGTTTCTCCAAACAATTTGGAGCTTTATAATCAGACACAAATGAGACAACTACTGACATAAATGAAGAGTAAAGAGGAATAACATGAATGTGAAGAGTTTTATGATGAAAGATTATTATTAAGAGAGCTAAAATTTTAAACAAATCTCAATTGTTGTTATGAGTGATTATAATTTTAAAACAAGGAAAACCTTACAATAGATCAATAAATCATTATAAGGTGAAATGTGAAACTAGATCAATATCAAACAAACTAACACATGATTTGGGCAAGCAAACAAAAATGCAGAAATAATCATCTGTGCCATTAGACCAGCTCTCTGTTGATCTATACCATCATATTGTGCTCCACCATGTTCCATGCTCGAGGGCGGAGCATCAGCACTGGAGCCTGAGAAATGGGTGGTACATCTATTCAAAAGGAATATGACAGATTGTTACCACATGCTTTCCATACATCTCTGATGGGATTCTTTTGTTAAAGAATATTTAATTCATTACACTTCTGTCAAAGCAATTAGAATCATAAGACTCACCCTGAAACTGGTTGTGCACAGCCTGATAAACATTGTAAATGCCCTTTATTTGATTGTGATATGTTGGGCAGTTGCCATCATCAAAATCGATCTACAACAGAACAGAAAAAATAATGCAATTACAACCAGAAATTTTAGTGTATGTCATCTTATTTGCACAACTAAATCCTACCTGTAACCCTTGGGCAGTAGATTTGAGTCCTGTTATAAGTCGCTGTGTATCACAGGGTGAAAGGTCACCAACGTCTACATGTCTGCAGTGTAATCGGTCTGGAACAGGACTCACTCTCCAGCTGGGATCATTTCGGATGTGAGCTGTGTCCTTTAGAAAGCCTGGCAACTCTCCGGTCAGATCCAGCTGAACTTTCCGGAGGACTCGTAAATTCAAAACCTTGCAAAGGAGTGATGACGGTCTTTTGATGAATACTCATCCAAACAATAAATGAGCAAACATTGTTATGACTAGCCTAAATAAGTATTTTGGGTTTCCTTAACAAGCATTATGGGGTTAAATCCTAATAGAAATTATATATAAGTTCAAGTGGTTTCCCCAATAGCTTACCTTGTCAACCTCTGCTTGGAAGGTAGAGATGAGTTCAGACAGAAATTGCAGAGCATCAGAATTAAAAAGAGTATGAAACTCTCTCTCCAGTCCTGAGGGAGGCGTTTCCAGCTCAACACCTTGATGTACCTGTTTATCAGCAGCACATTAAATCTGCATGATCTCCAGACACTGAGACCAAATACATACAAATATAGGAACATACTGAAAAAATATTTTAATGAGAGGGTTACTGCTGTTTTAAACCAGTCACACAGAATGAGAACTTACCAACATTTTCAGCAGTCGTCCAGTAAATCTAGAGTTGGACTTTGATAAGTGTCATTGCACTCTTTACTTTAAGCCACACATGACGTGTAGTGAGGTTTCTTTCGTGAACGAATCAGTGTTTTAACAAAGCTTTTAAGGGAACAAATCAGTAAACAAACTCGACTAAAATCTTTTTAGTGCAATTCTCCTGCCATATTAAAAGCACAAATATCACTGGAAAGAAGTAAAAACTTCCACCCCCCTTTTTAATATAACATAATATATTACAATATAATATAATAACTTCCATATTTATTTAGTGCGTGTGTGCGTGCTCAGTTTGCAATGGTAAGTTTTATTTTGTTATGTTCTTTTGTGTGTATTGTTTGGAAGTACCAACCATAACGCTCTCAGTATTATGTGACGTCTCGCGAGATTACAGTTGTGTCAACGTCGTACGTGGCTGGCTACAGACCCAAACAGTCTAGGAAGACTCCGCCAGGAATGCATCAGCAAAATGCGGAGACTACCGGTCAACACGTCAAATACAGTCCCCGACGCTTGAATCTCTGAATTTTGCACATGAAGCTTGAGGTGAAGGGCTGAATGTTAAATTTAGCCTGCGTTCGAGTCATTTGTTTGACCCGCTAGCATCACAACATTTGCACTGTGCCATTCTGTGAGGCACTTGTTTGTCTTTAGGAAGACAGCATGGCAGATATCGAGTCCTCCTTTGACTTTAGCTCATCTTTGACCAGCTCTTCGCTGCCTCCCCCGCGGACTCGAATCTTTAAGATCATCGTGATAGGAGACTCTGGAGTTGGCAAGACGTGCCTCACCTATAGATTCTGTGCGGGCAAGTTTCCTGACAAGACCGAGGCCACTATCGGGGTGGACTTTCGGGAAAAGGTTATTGAAATAGACGGAGAGAAACTCAAGGTGAGGATGCTTCTGATTTCAGGAGGTTATTTTGCAGAATGACTCCAATGTGTGTTTATGTCATACTGTAAATCCTGACATAAAATAATAGTAAGAATATTTTAAAATAGAACAGTTTATTGAAACTTTAGAATAAAGAGATATGAAAAAGTTTGCATGTGTGTTTTATGTTTGGTACCATATTTGATACATCAGGCTTTGATACCCTATAGGCCCATAGAGTATGGTTTTATTCAGAGCTTTAATTCAAACTATGCATGTTGGTTAGATGCTGTTATTGATATGGCTAAAGCCTGTCATGTAAATAATTAAATCAGTAATATTGCAGAATACTTAAAATGTGTATAAATATCAGTTGTGACTATGAACTATTAATCAGCGGCCAGAATGCATGTACTAGATTGTGTACAATATGTTTTTCAGTTTTGAGCTTGTTGAAAATCTACATATACAATAGGCTTTATAAAGTTGAAGAGATGGCCAGTGTAATGCAAGGTTAGGCTTCTTGACTGTCTATGCATCGGTTGTACACCATTGCATTGTTCATAGTAGCCTTATTATGTAACTAAATGTAAATTTCCAAAAACCTTAATGCACACAACCCACACTTTCATCATAATACCTAACTGTGTTTGTCATTTATGTATGAACACACCTTACATTTTCCTGCAATGTTTAAAGAGCAAATATGCATGGTATGATATAAGTTGACTGGTAATTAGCTCTCCTTTTTTCCCTCTCTACAAGGTCCAGTTGTGGGACACCGCAGGTCAGGAGCGCTTCCGAAAGAGTATGGTGCAGCACTACTACCGCAACGTCCACGCTGTGGTGTTTGTCTATGACGTCACCAATGCCGCTAGTTTCCGAAGCCTTCCAGCGTGGATCGAGGAGTGCTGTCAGCATGCCCTGGGTCAAGAGGTGCCCAGAATCTTGGTTGGCAACAAATGCGACCTGCGCCACGCTGCTCAAGTAAGCACTGACGTAGCGCAGCAGTTCGCCGATGCACACTCAATGCCTCTGTTCGAGACCTCTGCCAAGAACCCCTATGGAAACGATGATAGCGGTCGGAATAATAGTGACCACGTGGAAGCCATTTTTATGACGGTGGCGCATAAGCTGAAATCTCAGAAGCCGCTGGTGTTAAGCCAACCACCGTGCAGATCAGGAGATACTGTCACTCTCAGGAGGGAGGACGAAGAGGACAGGGGAACTTGGGGCTGTGGATGTTGAGGTAATGAAGGAGTCACCACTTTACAGGATGGAGGTGACAAAGGTAAAGCACCTTTTAAAGAAGCAGATACAGAGGTGCTTTTGTGTTATCTGTGAAGGTCCAGGGTTGATGACACAAGAACATGTATTCTCTGTAGGTGAATTTGAAAATTTTACTTTTTTTTATGCCACAATTAGATAAACTGTTCTGTTAAATCTCTTCAGCCTCCCAGGTGAATTTGGTTTAGTCTGTTTGTTTGTTTGTTCTCTCATTCTTTGCAAGCCACACATACTAAATGCAGGTTATTTATTAGTGCTGCTAATAGGTTTTAGACAAAACGAGGGATGAATTTAAAAGAAAAATAAAGCTGATATCCTTGCCTTTCTGAAAAAGCCAGTCCTAGTCCACTGCCATTGTTTTATTTTTGCCAATTTATTTTTTTCCAAGCAGTCATTCATCTGAATAAAATCTACTGTAAAGACATCTGGGTTATGCATGATAACCAGTCCTTCCTGTGAATCATGTTGAAATGTAGGTAAGTTAGGTAAAAAGGGACAAGAATTTGCTGACAATATTTACTTCAGTGTCTACACTCAGGTTTTGTATGTAGTACTGCTTTGTTAGGCAAAATGAAGATGATCTGTAGTGTATAATTGCAGATTAGTATGAGTATCTCATATTATTCATGGCATTGCTCTGTGCATGGCATAAATCTGATTAGAAGGTTTGATATCAATTTGTATTTCAATGTGTAATCTGTCAGTACAAATACACAGATCTGTTAATGACTAAATTGTCTTTTCCTTCGGCTGTCTTCTTTCCAACACTGATATGCAGAAAGGAGTTGAATCCATTACAGGGAATATTCACTCATGTCATTATGTAACCACAGCTGGTCCTGTGGAGTGTGTTGGAAACTCAGAAGCAAAGACCAGGAGACTCTTGGGTAATCTTCAGCAGGACTCTTTATTGAGAACGCGCTGCGTGGGGCTGCAGTCATCAAAAGTCTAACTAAAGCAGTAATGCTTCATCATTTATATCCATTCAAGGGGGAGGGATGCATAGAGGTGGCGACAATCTAAACAAAGCATCCAAATGCAGTACAGGAATCAGCCCATTACCAGAGTTTCCCCAGCCCTGATCTCATCACCATAACAGTGTCATTCAAATGCATAGGTGCTAATTCAATCAGCCTGGCAGTATCGCCCATACCTTCATATTATCATAGAGACAAAGGCACAGCTGTGCCTTGAGCTTAGCATTCACCTTTAACTTGGGACCCTGCCCAATAGTCAGGAAGTGCATGAAGACAAAAGGTAAATGTCTCAGACACTTGGGCTGCTTGACTTGTTCTTCTTAGAATGTCATCATCTTTACCTCAAAATGTAATACACAATGTACATAACCTTAGTTTTTCATGTGATGCTATGTCAGAACATAGGATCAGCATATTTTAAACAGATTCTTAAAATTGTAATCCCACAGGTGCACGAAAGAAGCTCAGGCATGACATTATTTATTTTATGGGAAATTGCCAAAAAGAGGTTTTGCATACGATTTCTAGTTATTTTTTTGAAGTAGGTTGGTAAAGGGCCTGATTAGCTGATGCTTTGCATTGTTTGATTTGGGTACAATAAAAGGGGAGCATGTGATTATTTGAGGCACGGTTGGCGATGGCTTTTAAATATTTAAATGCAACATAAATGCATACTAAGACTTGTCTATTTGTGCTTAATGTTTTGACCCTGGGTGCTTACAGAAGGTTTATATTTTATTTATCTGCCATAAACATGATTTTTGTAGGTTCATGCTGAACTGGTCTTGATGAAAACACTCTTGGTCTGGATTTTCTTCATTGTTGTCTGTACAGATTTTTCTCTTTTCAAGTGTCAATTGTCTCTTTTCACTATTTCAAGTGTCCTTCAGAATTTAATTCTGTATTTTTTTCTGTCTTCATGAACACATCAATTATGTAATGTAAATATTAGCAGATCTCAAAAATCCACAAAAACAATGTTACAGCTTGAAAATTCCAAATGCAGAAAATATATGGAAGATTATTAAAATGTTTAAGAGTTACATTTTTATTATATGTAATTGTTTATTATTCTTGGGATAATTATGCATCTTTGCAAACAAAAAGTATGAGCCAATTCTTGGTATCTGGAGTCGGCAGTTGATAAAATAACACCTTGCAATGCCAGAACTCAAGCATGCACAGCATATCTTTACTAGTCATTTGTCTGATACAACTCATGACTTTAATGTTGATCAGTGAGTTGTAGTGATATAGTTTTAAGAAAATAAACAAGCCATCGATCCACTATAATCAAAGGAGTACAAAAGAAATCAATGCTTGTTGCGGTTTTGGTTTTCAATGTTCTACTAAAAATAAAAGTACCACATCTTTGAATTTCAGCTGACGGGTATTGTGCTTTATTTGTCTTATTAAAGAGTGCATTTGGGAACTCAATGTTCAGAAATTAGAAACTTATTTTAAAGTAATGACATTGCAAAAATGATCCTGTCCCTTGGTATGTTATCATATAGTCTTATTACACGGCTCTGTGGAATACTTGATTCTGATTGGTCAGTCGCGACATTCTGAGGTATGTTAACCCAAGATAACAACCGGTAAAAGCTATTAACAGGCTCATCCGTTGTGTAATAAGTGGTATGACTGCACTGTTTTCCTTAATTGTCCGTTTAGTTTGATTTTGCCACTTCCTCGCAACTCCTGTCTTCACGGAAGCTTTGTATTCAAATATTTAAACTGAAATCAACATTTCGTGTCTAATTATTTACTTATGTGGCAAGTAGCCATGTAGTAAGCGGGATTAGACAATGCATACTTCGCGTCGGGGTCCTGATCGCCCTGTCGGGGGTTATTCTGCGATAACATCTGGCTGGATGTACATTATGTCTTACTGAACATCCACTGAAATGCAATAGTTTGTAAATTCATGAAGAGGCAAATATAATACTTAATTTGTAATATATTGTTTATTGTAAAATATATACATGTGTGCAAATATATCGGTCTATCATGTAAAAATATAAAGCTAAGGCACGTGCCTTAAGAAAAAACAAACAAACTGAAAGATCATATAAAATATGGCACTGATAATAAATTTAACATCAAGAAACAAATTTAAGTTGATTTGAAACAAGCTGAAATATTTATGGGGAAAATTAATGAACTATATTTCCCAATATTTCATATTTTCCCCAGACACACACACATAAAAAAAATAATCCAATTACTGAGCTAGTCTGCTATATGGTGGAAGCATGGAGAGGTCTTGCTGTTCCTGTTCAGGACAGTGATCCATGAATGACATGGGGGAGTTAAAGATTCGCTCATCATCTGCATAATTCAAAATAAAATCTTATTACAGTCAGCCACATCCTCACTAACATCATCATAATGGCATACATTGTGGCTCATACAGCAGATGACTTATGAAATATGATTTTGTTATCTCGGTGTACAAACACTCCAACAACACATCTCACGTACCTCGCCAAGAGCATACAAGTTCAGTTGGAGTAACAGGGTCATTCTGATAAACCAGAAACTCCTGTAAAATACACAACCATGTAGTAATTAACAGCTCAATGTTGTTTTCTGTATACTAACTTTAAAATACTTAAGTTTTCTTATGTTACAAAAGATCTCACCCACCATGCCATTCACGGAGTCATAGCAGCCACAAAGTGGCAGACTGCGGCAGCCAACATATGCAATGAGAGAAGAAAAGAGCAAGGACCCCATGCAGGCCAACAGAAGGGTGCTGTTTGCTCCTTTCACCATCCGGCTGAGGACAAACCTCTACACAGGACACAGCTTTATCAAATACTTATATGTTTTGAGCTGAGTGTACAACAGATGGGAAAGTAAACATGACTGGGTGTGACTGTACCACTTCAGGGATAGGATGGGCATGGAAGATCTCATCATCCTCTTCTCCATAGCTGAGAGTGACGCAAGCATAAACGAAGACAATCACAACAGCAAAAAGCGACATTACAGATGATGCGATCATGACATTTACCTAAAGGTATTAATGAAAGCTTGTTAATATCAACAGGTAGAAAGAGACAACTGTTAGGAAAAAAACTTTGGATTAGAGGGATAAGAAACTACCAAAATTGGGTTTTTCTTCTGGGATGCAAAGAGAGCAAGCACACCAGGGGCAGCCATAATCTAAAAGAAGAGGAAAAAGTGAAATGAGCAAACTCATATGGAAAAAAAAAATAATAATTTCAATGCTTTTGTATTTTCTCACAAAACTTTTGCATTCCCTTAAAAAACTTCGGGTTTGCCCGAAAACCTTTGTGATGGACATAATATGAGGTGGGAGGAAAAGCTATATTTCAGGGCATTTGCGAAAGCATGCAGTTTCTCAGGGGAATGCAATAACTTTGTAAATGAATGCAAAAGTATTTTTCCTACAATCTCATATTTTTTCCATCACCCATCCTGTTAGGGGCCCTGTAGAATCACCATCTCTCAGTGCACAAAGATGCTACAAGAGGATGAATTCAGGTCAAGTGGGACACCTAGGCCTTATCCTCTTTATTATTATTGTGTAGAATCTTCTATCACTAAAAATCATCATTAAGTTCATCCTAAACCACATTCACACAGCAGTGAGAAACATTACAGTAAATTGACAAAGAAGGAAAATCATGTTAACATGATAAAATAGCTAAACGTGGTATGTTTTAATATGGGATACAGCAGTGAATTCTATTTTCATAACATAAGTGCCATACTATATTTTTTATGTGACTTTGACACCGTATACTGGCAAACTAGGATGGTGCATTATTGGTTAACGGAGGAAGCCATTTAAATAATTTAAATTGTCAGTTTTAAGGTTTTTACCAGTCCAGCCCAGAGTGTAGCTCTAGTTTCACTCAGAGTAGTGCTCTTGCGGAAGACTGCATCCATAAAGCCGCAAACCACGCAAAGCCCCGCGCACGCCACCTGAAGGATGCCGAAGACCACCACACTCTTCTGATTGAAGATGAAATACCTGTAACGGTCCATCTCAGGAGAGAAAAGAATCAAAGAGAAGGTATCGTATTTTATGTTCATATATATATATATATATATATATATATATGATGTATATATATATATACATCATTTAAAAGAGAAAATCGTTCACTATTATGTCTCTGACCGGGACTGTATCCTTTCAAACATCTAATGACTTGAAACCATCACGACCGCTTTCCACGTTTATTGTGCGTCGATTCTGAAACTGCAAAACCACTTTACACAACTTAATTTGACTAAACGCTATAATTAAGCTATGCTACACCCAATTAAATACGCATAAATTGGTGTATAAGTCCTATAAATTAGAATACATGTAGTATTTACCTGTGCCGTTTTTCCTTGATCACTTCCTGACCGCTTATGTTTGGAAGCAAGCGGTGAAACCCAGCGTCACTCATTTACCTGGCACGCGCGCAGGTGCTGCACGATGACCACGCTCCCACACTGTGGATATTTACAGTGTTGACATAATTACTTAAACATTTCTCCCTTTTGGTTTATCGAAACCCCGATTCATATTTTTTTACATTTTATCATTATATTATAGCTGAGAACACTGAAAACATGAGTCAAATTGTGCTCTATGCTGGAGTTTTTATTGATAAATCTTTTGGCATATCAAAGGCTGAAGTTCAGTTCAATAGAAAGATTTTTCTTAACCCTGTGCCTTTTTCTCAAATACTGTACATTCTGTTCAGTCTTTTCCCCACATATACACCTTACTTAACTTTCTTTTAATGGTGTAAATTTTTCAGTTTTTCTTGAAAAAAATCATATAAATAAACAGCTTTGTCGGTATAATACTGAGCATATTTAAAACGTAACTGTAGTTGTTCACACATGCAAAAAAAAAAAAAAAAAGACAGAACAAATTGGTTTACAATACAAGAATAATTATAGAAACTATACTGGTTTAATACTGCATAGTTTTCACAAGTTGTGGTATAGAGGTTGTATACATAAAGTCAAGAAATAGTGACAACAGTCTTTAAAACTTTCAAACTCCACTCTACTTCATGGATTTCCATCAAAATGCCTTTTAAATCACTTGCTCTTTTTCAGTCTCTGTATTCTTGTAGTGCAATCAAATCAGTCACCAACTGACACACATACTAGTCCTTCCACACTGTAGAACCATAGTATTTTGCAGTTTGCTCAGTGATCTGAGTGAATCCTTGCAAACTGATGAGGATGCCAGAAATCAGTTCACGGGTGATTAGATGTTGGTGTTAGCTGCAAGAAGGTTGAAGAACCAAGTTAGAGTTTCTGGTGGTAGTTACAGGTTGGGATGGGAGACAGCTGTGGTGAGAGGAGTCTTAGCAGGTCTCGTCAGCATCTTCTCCAGACTCCCTCTGCTGAAACTCCAGCAATTGCTTTGTATACCATTCTGGTGCCTCTGGACCAGACTTCCCTGATGGCTCATGGTCATAACCATAAGCAACAGTGAGTTCTTCATCTTTCTCCACAGCACGGATTGTTCGGATGCATTTTATTCGCCCAAAACGAGGATGGACGTACCTTGACAGGTAAAAACAGCTGTTACATAACTAACCAATTATTGTCCAACAATAAGAATTGTTTATATTGAAATATCCAACAAAATTCTACTATGAAACAAAAGCACGATGCTTCTGTATATTTCTAAAATATACATACACACTCACTGATCATATTTGCAATTGGGAGTGAAGGAGTGATTGGCCTTGTGACCTAGAGATGCACAATAATTCTCCGTCAGATTGAAAGGTTCCGGAACATCAATCACAGTGTCCTCATCCAATGAAATAGTGTTCCCATTCAGGGACCAGTCACGACTGTCCACCTGTTAAATTAAGTACAAACAGATTTAAAGAAAAACTTAATATAGCACAGTGCATCCTTAAAAAATCATTACATTCTGGCCTTGAAATGTAAAATGCAAAAAGACAAACCTCTGTATGTGTAATGCGGACACCATTATAAAAAGCCATCACTGTGTTAGCCTCAGCCTCAATTTTTGTAAACAGCCCTTCTCCAGCTCCGGAAATAAGTGACTGTCCAACATACACACTGTTAAACATAAAGAAAACCACCTTTCAGCTTGAATCAACGAAATCATGATATGATAAATACTGTATTAAGTCTTGAGAACCAACAGAATCTCCCCAACGTAATGGCAAGACAATCAGTCACTGGAAAAAACAAATATATGTTTTCTGTTCAAAACAAGATTTGATAGATTGAGGTTTACATGGTGGATCACAGCATGCACCAACCGTTGACTTTCGTAGGGGTCAGGCAACAGTTTATGACCGGCGATACATGACGAGGTGGATTTATCGTAGCAGTAAACGGGACCTACAAGAGAAAGAAAGATTAACAATTTTATAGCAAGCAACTTTTACTGATTTGGGTCTTTTAAACTGCTTTAAATGAAGTCTTGCAAATAAAACTGAAAAATAAAAATAAACTTACTATCTGGATCAACAGTGAAGTGTGGTCGGCTGTTCTCTTGGGTGGTAAGAGTGGCACGTCGGGCCTCAATCAGTTCTCCATCAACAAAGGAGCCATACAGAGCCGTACGCCCATCAGGATAAACATAAGACACAGACTTTCCAGTCATCTCTCCATCTTCATTCACTTCCCCAACCACGCAGGCGCCATCCTTTAGATGGCAGAGAAAATAGAAAACTTACATACATAAACCTGGAACTTTTCAATAGACTGTTCATGATTAGAATTCAATATGTTAAAATGCTGTTGATTGAATTTAACTTGTGATAAGTGATTGATGTTGGGTAAAACACACCGTGTAGTAGATCCAGCACATGCCATAGTGAATGTTGTCCTTGTACTGGCCCCTGAAGACCAGTTGACCTTCTGGATTGAACTCTTGAGCAGGGCCATTGAGCTCGCCGTCTATGTAAGTCCCATGTAATGCTCCCCCATCCTCGTAAGTGTAAATGCCCTGGCCCTGCAAAGCATCATCCACATAGAAACCCTCCAGCCTACTATAAAGGAAAGAAAACAGGTGATATTTGGGTGAAATATAATCACATTTATCTGATATAAACAAAATAATCCAAATCAGCTTTTTAGTATGTAAGAGTATAAAAAAATAAGACCCCAAAGAAGCAAATAAATTGGGGAGAAAGAAAATAAGCAAGTTAATTTCATCTCTGACTGTTGATGGTCCATGTGTCTGCATGTGCATTTGAATGATAGTGACTCACAGTGATATGATTCTAAAATTATATACCAAGTTCAATCATAAAATTCTTAGGAGCAGCTGATTGATACACCTAAAATGGCAGCACAGTCAATCAATCTCTCTTTCCCCATCTATGTCTTATTTATTTCCATCTCGCCCTGGTACATATCAGTATTGTGGGCAGTGGGAATTTTCATTATCCTTCCTCCTCCCCAGCACCACATGTCTAGATCTGCTACAGGGGTTTTCCTTTAGTTTATCTTGCAACATCATGTATCCTAATCCCTATAATATTGATCATGTTTCAACAGTAACCTTTCACTAATGTCAGCAGTAGCAGCAACATAGCAAAACTAGTCCGCCAAGACCAATCCTACTTGCAATCCATTCATACGAATAAAAACGATAACCCCGTCTTTAGAGTTGTCATTATTTAAATTATGAAATCTTAGAGTCTAATCAAAAGTGACTTATATTCCATTATTAAAACATATGCTGTAAATCAATAATAGACTTATCAATGGTGCCAACATAAAGTCTCAAACCTGCCATCAAAAAAGAAGAATTTTCCTTTTCCATTTTTCTCCCCATGAACAAAGTGTCCCTCAAATCTGTCGCTGGAGGAGTAAGTCACAGTGCAGAAACCATGAGGCTGGTCATCCTCATCCAGTGGTCCTAATCAGAGATAAGCCAAGTAATATACTGATGAATAAGTAACGCACTCACTACCCAACAATAAAACTAATTTTAAAGGACCATGTTGATAAAATCAGCTCAGTTAGATACTTGACATTTAGCAAAAACTTTTAAAACAAAGTAATAGTACACTAATTGACGGAGGACCTGGGTATTATGGTGATAGTCCAGAGCTAAGAACTATGTGCATCTGCAGTTTGAATCGAGCTTTAAAGCTCAACTTGCAACTTTTGTATCAGCACCCCACTTTTTAATAACCACGTGGCTTCAACAACACTATTGAGTTCATCCAATTACAAATCTAACTTATATATAGAACATTTACAGGCTCCCAAAAAGATTATATAATACAAAGTGTCAGAAAATGTAATAAATTAAAAGATATTTCAAGAGAAATCAATTAGCCTAACAGCGTTTATTCTTCCAGTTTTTATACTATCTCAGTTCATGGGACTTCAGACAAAATTGCAGTCTAAGCCGAAATAAAACTCGTTGTCATCTGGAGGATTTAAAAATACCCAAGTTTACGGGCTTTGGGTGCTTGAGAGCTTGTGTACGAAAGAAAGCTTGTCGGAATCCTTGGCTGAATGAAACTGCATAACAGTTCAGCCCGAGAAGACGACAAAAACAAATTCACGCATCGTTTGTCGTATACCTTCCACCACTTCTTCAATGTTGTCATCGTCGCTGTCCATGATTGCGCTTCCTCTGTTGTTTATTAGAAGAATATATTCTGCTTCTGTATATGCCTGTCGCGGAAGCTTGAAACGACAGTTCCCGGCGCACAGTCTGACGTCATCAGCGCCGAACGCCTAGCACAGATTTCCAGTTACACAAGAGCCTAGTGCTCCAGAGTAGGAACGTTCGAATCATTTTAGCGAATCGGTTCATTTGGACGATTCGCTTCTATCAACTAGTTAAAAATGATTCACTGATTTGAGTCTTCTTCAAAACTAGGGTCGGAAACCCGAGGAAAACGTATTTTTTTAGCCGATGTGGACGAAACCCTGCTAAAACACTGACAATGTCACCACGATGCTTTCTAAAAAAAAGTCTGTTGTTTATAAATATGTTACTGCTGCCTCGTTCTATCTATGACGTACTGACACAAAATTCAAATGATTTGCAAACTGTCGCTTTATCGCGTCCAGTCTACAGCTGTCGCATCCGGTGTAGACACGCTGGCAGATTAAAACTAAAGATTGTTGAGGCACTTTAAAAGGAGCGACTAGCTTACTTGAAAATTTAGTTTGTACTTTTGTAAATTTAGTTGAATCGAAGTATTGTGGTGTCTTAGTTCAAAAGCACACGAGACATAGCTAATGCATTTCGTTGTTCTTCCCAACTGATATTTGACCTGAACGGTGGAATAGCTGGAGAACCGATGTGCGTTGTATAACACGTTACACCCAGTGTAAACCTTAGACCGGTACTTCCTGATCTCCAAAACAGAAGAAGGTGCAGTAGGCTATAGGCGGACGTAGGCTACAGACCTAATTTCACAACTGTGTGGAGAGACGTTGTCTAAAAAGGAGTTGTATCGGACCATATCAGCACAAATATGACTTCGGATCTGCCAGTTCTCCTCGCAGCAGTCTCGATACTGTCTGCTCTCCACCTGGGTAAATCTTCTTCTGCTCCATCCAAAATGACAAGAGTTCAGCCACTGCACTGCTGTGATAACTGGACTGTTCAATCCTAATAGTATTAAAAAAAATCTAAGACTCTTAAAATCTCATAAAGGTTCAGCAAAGATTTCTTTCATTTTTTTTTTTTTTTTTTTTTACATTTGCTACCTTTGGAAAGATCAGTCTTTGATGTTGAATTATAGGTTATTATAAGTTATTCTGATCAGTTTCTATGTTTCTTTAATCCATTTATACTTTTTTTTTTTTAAAGAACTGTTTGATTTGATGTATAGAATTAACTGTTTGATGTATAGAATTAACTGCATCAGGCTGTAAAAACTTTTTATTTAGGATAAACTATAATGTGTTACATTTGATAAATTTGATCAATTTTAAATGTTGAAAAGATGTTATCTTAGCACTTAGTCGATGACAGATCTCTGTAGAACATAACGACCTCTTGTTTTTTTCATAAACCCTGCCAAAACCAGTACATTGTGTAAATTAGATCAGGTCAAGGCTTTGATAATAATAATGTTTAATTAGGGCCATAGTGAGGTATTTCAAGATAACAAATAATATGACATAAATCAAAAAGGTTCTATAAATGTATATGATTATCAAGGTAATACTACATTTTAAGTGACATTTCAGATACATAATTATTAGTCTTTTTTTTGTAGCAAAGTCTGTGGTAAAATGAATAATAATTGTGGTTGAATTTCTTTAGCGCTTCAGGCTAAACGTGTGGGGTGGTCAAGGATGAAACATAAAATTATGCCCCCCACTGTTACTGGACCTCCTGAGTTTGAAAGGACGTTTCGTGCACAGTAAGATCTTCAGACACTTCTCACTCTTTTAATTCATAAAAAATCATATATATGTAATGTAAAAAAAACAAAAAACATAGTTTGATTGGCAAGTTGTCACAGATAATCCTAACTTGAATAAACCTGTACAAATAAGTCATATATAAAATATTAAAAAATGTGTCCCTCCACTATGTTTTTAGCCAGAATAGCGTAGAGATGTATTCAGTTTTCTTGGTGGTATTGTGGATCTCTGGCATCTTTTGCAGTGAAGGTATGTTACATAGTATACTTCTATAATTATATCTATAACAATGATATAGTAATACAATATTTATGGTGGATAAATAAAAAATTAGGAACTGTTTTATAGCTTATAAAGAGATCATTTTTCCCTTTTCACAGTGCTTGCTTCTCTTGGAGGACTTCTATATGTTGTGGGCAGAGAGATGTACTTTACTGGCTATATCCGTGAAAGCAAGAAAAGGTGATAATCAAAACAAGTTATGATATATATTTTTATATGACATTATATTCTGTAAAGTCAAGTCATAACACATTACAGCCTACTCTTGCCTTTGTTTCTAGGTTGCCAGGGTTTTATTTGGCATTGTGTGCCCTGTTATTCCTAACTGTGACGGCTACCATTGGAATAATTCAAGCATTTTTGAACAAATATCTCAACACCAGACTTCTCTAAATAATTTAATTCAAATTTTCAAAACAGTTTTCACCAATCTGTTAAATAAAAGTCATGTAAAATGTATGTTATGCATGTTTCTCATGTGTCAGTTTAATCTAATTTTAAGATTCAAATTACAGTATTAATTCAGAGAACCCAGTGATAAACTCACCACTAAATTCTTGTTGAAAGCATGATCTCTGGTGGACATCATGTGGAATGAATTGGAATGCTAATATATTTTGTATGTTTTTACCAAAATTGTGTTTGAACTTCAGACCTAGTGTGTCGAAACTAAGGGATAGAGTCCGCATATTTGTGCTGTTTCAGGTCAACAGGGAGAACTGGGTCTTCTTATGAATACAAATTGTCCCGAGGAACATTAAAGCTAGTGTTTGTCACCCTGTCCTTTGCATTCACAATTATTTAAGTATTTTTGAACATATTAGAACTTATAAATTTAATTTAAAAGGAATTAATTAACCAATAAAGCTCTTAAATCTTTTAATGAGGCTTTTTTGCTTAATTATGATATTGGGAAATTTGCATCACCTTTCCATGTGTCACAGTCGCTATCAAGGTAAAAAAATATATATATATTTTTGTGTAAATATGAATTAAGTTACCATGCACTTGCTTTAGATAAACCTTGCAATCACATTTTCATGTACCATTCAATACACCAAGTCATTAACTTAGTATTAAATCAAGAACTTTAACTGTACTTAAAAATGTATTGTCTTTAAATTATTTGCTGGGGTTGTAACACGTTTTTACAACAACAGGACACTTCCCCCTTGTTTGCTGCCTTGTCAGGAAATCAGCATGCAGAGAAAGTCTACTTTGCAGTCTGAACCATTCTGGTTAACCTTGAAGAGATAAATAAATAAATAAATACATACATAGAATGGTGTTTATGTTTTTTTTTTTTTTTTTTTTTTTTTTTTTGGTAGGAGAGTTAATTTCCATTAAAACACTCCACATTTTTGTTTATATTTTATGTACTGTAAAAAGGCTGTTCTGTTTCATCCTCTTTTAAGACCTTTTTCTATACTGCAACAAATCATTTTCTTGATCAGTATATTGTAACTTTTCCAGTAAAACATTTTAAGATCTTTTATATAAGAAAACTCTGACAAAAATGTATAAGAAAAGATTAAGCTTTGTTTTCAAAGAGTATATCTTGAATTAAGAGTAGACTCGGAGAGGTCTAGTGGTTAGAGAGTCAGGCTTGTAACTCAAAGGTTGCGGTTTCAAGTCTCACCCCTATGACTGACTGTTTTCATTGATGACTGCATGAACTGAACCGGTTGGGGACGAATAAATGCATGGCCTCCTCTGTTTTGGAGGAATGAGCATTGTTAAATTATATCATATTGCACCATTACTATAAGTTAGGGGTGTATAATTATTTTCAGTTGTTTATTATTCATTCAATAATACACAGCCCTATAACAGTAGGCTAATATAACTATATTATACTGTTAATAATAGTATTACTGTTATAGTTTTCATGAATAACCATTGCTATATAGATGATAACTTTGGCTAGTGCACTTGAATGTTGTTAGCATGATTTAGTGAAAATTTAACTTCAATAGTCAATGAAATAGCATAGACTTCTTCATGGCTGTTTGCATTTTTCCCCTTCTGTAACTACTTGTTCTACAGATCTCTGCTCTGGTGGCATATGCTATACACTCACCTAAAGGATTATTAGGAACACCTGTTCAATTTCTCATTAATGCAATTATCTAATCAACCAATCACATGGCAGTTGCTTCAATGCATTTAGGGGTATGGTCCTGGTCAAGACAATCTCCTGAACTCCAAACTGAATGTCAGAATGGGAAAGAAAGGTGATTTAAGCAATTTTGAGCATGGCATGGTTGTTGGTGCCAGACGGGCCAGTCTGAGTATTTCACAATCTGCTCAGTTACTGGGATTTTCATGCACAACCATTTCTAGGGTTTACAAAGAATGGTGTAAAAAGGGAAAAACATCCAGTATGCGGCAGTCCAGTGGGCGAAAATGCCTTGTTAATGCTAGAGGTCAGAGGAGAATGGGGCCGACTGGTTCAAGCTGATAGAAGAGCAACTTTGACTGAAATAACCACTCGTTACAACCGAGGTATGCAGTAAAGCATTTGTGAAGCCACAACACGCACAACCTTGAGGCGGATGGGCTACAACAGCAGAAGACCGCACCGCGTACCACTCATCTCCACTACAAATAGGAAAAAGAGGCTACGATTTGCATGAACTCCCCAAAATTGGACAGCTGAAGACTGGAAAAATGTTGCCTGGTCTGATGAGTCTCGATTTCTGTTGAGACATTCAGATGGTAGAGTCAGAATTTGGCGTAAACAGAATGAGAACATGGATCCATCATCCCTTGTTACCACTGTGCAGGCTGGTGGTGGTGGTGTAATGGTGTGGGGGATGTTTTAATGGGACACTTTAGGCCCCTTAGTGCCAATTGGGCATAGTTTAAATGCCACGGCCTACCTGAGCATTGTTTCTGACCATGTCCATCCCTTTATGACCACCATGTACCCATCCTCTGATGGTTACTTCCAGCAGGATAATGCACCATGTCACAAAGCTCGAATCATTTCAGATTGGTTTCTTGAACATGACCATGAGTTCACTGTACTAAAATGGCCCCCACAGTCACCAGATCTCAACCCAATAGAGCATCTTTGGGATGTGGTGGAACGGGAGCTTCGTGCCCTGGATGTGCATCCCACAAATCTCCATCAACTGCAAGATGCCATCCTATCAATATGGGCCAACATTTCTAAAGAATGCTTTCAGCACCTTGTTGAATCAATGCCACGTAGAATTAAGGCAGTTCTGAAGGCGAAAGGGGGTCAAACACAGTATTAGTATGGTGTTCCTAATAATCCTTTAGGTCAGTGTAGTTTTGATAGCGTTGATAAAGTTTCTGACAGATAATATAATTTTTTGTTTTTTTGCGTTTAAAAAAAAAAATATATATATATATATTTTTTTTTTTTTCCATTTGCCTTAACGAATACGAATGTGATATCCTTTCAGCAATAACATGTCCATGGGCTCTTTTGATTTCTGCCAGTTTAAGTTCTGACAATTATTGCAGTGTTGCCAGATATTGTTATGAAAACAAATAAAAACCGAAAATAAATAATAATAAATGACTATTCAGAAGAGATTTGTAACAGTTTAAAAGTTACAGGCTATTAAGTGATGTAATCATTTAAAATACAGTTGACGTATCTGAAAACTGCACGTTACTATATTTTAGAATAACATATAACATTACGGTTCCAGCAATAACAGGCACGAGTCCAATATGTTTCTTTATATTTATATGTAATATTTACATGTTATATTGGAAAATAATATTTATTCATTTATTTACACATCATTATTTTTAACTTACTTTACTAGCAGTGAAAGCTCAGTAATGATAAATGTAGTCAAATCTCACAAATCTAGCCTCAGTTCAGATCCTTCTCTGTTTCATATTATTTTGGAGAAATGTGTCAGTTCTAGATATACTGCATTCTCAGACACACCCAATCAGTTAACACAACCTACTGCCGGTCAGTGAAATATATTCACTGAAGAACTTGCACAATATATTTATCCAGTTCAGACACAGTATTTGTTTTAGCGAATAGCACTTCCCACTTGTCATGAGGCAAACTGTAAAGTATTATTGAAAATCAATCATATGAAGGTATGGCAGGATTAAACACAGATTGGTGATGACTCCTACTAGCTAAACTGGCTAAACCTAACAAAAAAAATGGCAGCTCTACCTTCATGTTTCAACCTGCTGGAAAAACAACTCTTCCTTTCCCACCCGATCAGTATCACACCATGTTCGATTGCTAAGGCCTGAGGAGATCTGCTCCACCTGAGTCAGGGTTTTCCCAAGATTTTTTTTCTCTCTCCATTTCTGTTACCCGTCAAGCTGAAACTTCATATTACGATTATAGTGACCAAAATGATCACGGTTATCAATATTAATCACATGTGCTGGAAGTGTTCAAGTACTCACACTGCTTTGTTGCCCTGTGTCTTGTATCTTGTGCATCTCCTTTGTGAAAATTAAGTACACTTTAGCATATTTTTGAAAAAGAGTAGGCCTAATTATGATAATTATGTCTTTTCCCAGTCAGCTCTACAACTGCATGAATAGCTCTGGTGAGAAGCTGTTGTCTGGAATGTGCTGCTTATGCTGTACCATGCATTGCAATTGCTGTTGAGTGTCACTGCGCTTAGATGTCGTCTTTACTTATGCTGAGCGTTAACAAATGGTAAATTGGAGCTCTATAGAGAGCTATGTCTTAGTTAATGATCACAGGGGAATCAAGATTACAGTGAAAGCCTCGACCTGACAGCTAAACCAAAGACTACACACAATTAACACACTAAAAGAACATCATCAGTGAGCTATGTGGATATCTTGACTTTTTTCTTTCTTTGGCTTGTGTTCATATATTGTGAAATTAAGGGAATGCCTCAATCCTCAGCACAACTCTAGCCCCCGTGTGGACAGCGTTAGTCTTGGACTTAGTATTAGTCCTGGAATGCAAGTAAGCATTGAATTTGATCCTCCACTAGGGGGAGATAAAAACACACACAGTCATCAGGTTTTTTAAATATCTGGAGTTCATGCATCTAGAGTACGTCTTCCTTTAAAACAAGCTGAATTTTAGGATAGTCTGAAATTCATGTAAATTAATGTTTGCAACTCGACTTTTGACTAGGTTATTCTGATTAAATAATTTGTAACGAAATGTTTTGTATTAAATAAAATGCAAACAAAGCATTTTCACTAATGATCTCAGTTTTTTGGAGCCCAGCGCAAAAACATTTTATTTTACTTTCGGAATGGGTGGTAATGTATTAACGCTATGGCACATTTATGCCATGCATCAGAAAGACTAAGAGGGAAATATAGCTACTGGGTCAAATTCTTTACATCAGAGATTTGGGCTGCGTTTGTCTCTTAACTCGCAACGAAGACTCTAAAGGTATATCGTAAGTAAGGAATAATTGACGACGGGCAGTTGAATTATTAGAAAAATAATGCACACCTGAGGTGGTGATGCGGCCTTTCAAGACATCGATCAGATGATATATTTAAAGGGATTCGTCCCTTTAGTAAGTAGGATTATTTCTTCTGCATCTCATCCAACGCCTCTTTTCCTGGTTCCAAAACGTCATTTTAAAGCTGGTAATGGAGGCTTGAGCCGTTGATAGCATTCTAATGCAGTTATTAATGAAGTTATTAGAAAGAAAGCGAGAGAGACACACACACACAGAGAGAGAGAGAGAGATACAAAAATAGAGATACAGACCACACAGAGAAAGAGACACAAAAAGATTTCTATAAAAAAAGACCAGTGGTTCCCAAAGTGGGGGTCGCGACCCCCCGGCGCAGGGGTCGCGAGATGATTTCTATAAAAAAAGTGCCCTATATATTTTTGTTGCAATTATTTTAACCCTTTCGCACGTACGATCACACCGGTGTGATCAGTCTAGGCTGGTCCCTGGAGTGTAAGATCACACCGGTCAGTGTATGACGTGAAATTCAAATGTGCTCTCGCGCGTTGGCTGGCGCTGAGCCAGAGACAGGCGCGCTCAGAGCTGTCATCAGAACTTTTCAGAGTTTTTCAACCACATAATGTTTATTTTAGGTTTCAGACATATAAGTACTAAAAAAAACAATACATTTAGAGTTTGTAAAATACACACTGATGTCAAAGGACGAGGCAATAATAATCCTTTCCATTATAATTAGACACGTTTTATGCATATCAGATACACATTGTGTAAGTAACTTTAAAGTTTACTCTATTATTCTCCCAGTTCACCATCCACTTACTTTTATGTATTTCGGGAGAAGTGGATGAATTCACGTGTTGCAAATCCAACAGATCCGATTCTCTGAACTGCGTCTGCGGCACAAACTAAGATGGCGGCGCCCATCGGGCATACAGCTCAACTAACGCGATCGTTATAAAGGCCTTTAAACAACAAAACACTTCCACTTGCATATATTTGAAAATCGGAATACCAGCTATATCTAACAAATTTGTGAATATTTTGAATAAAAAAGGAAAAATGACATAAAAGCAGATCATCATTCATTCAGCTCTGTTGTTTCTGCGGTGTGTCACGTGACAAGCAATGACGCATCACCATGGAAACCATAAAGTGACACATCTAAATAACGATCGCCTTGAAAAACTCACGCTGGGGGGTCAGCCAGAATATTTTAAACTTACGTGTGAAAGGGTTAATTCAATACTTGTTAAATGGTGTTTGCAGAAAAGTCTGATACAAATAAAAAAATATAAATATATATATATATATATATATATATATATATATATATATATATATATATATATATATATATTTTTAATTCAATTTGTAATTTTGTCCCAGACATTACGAGATTACGTCAGCGTCAATCACAATCAAGTTACGTACGTACTGCACGCGCAGCAACACAACGTATCCCGCTGTTTGCTAAAGTTAAAGGTGTTTGGAGGCTCCAAAAAAAGGGGTTGTTGAGGTTGAGGTTGAGGTTGAGGTTGAGGGGGGGTGGGGGGAAAGTGTGGGGGGTGCGGGGTCGCGGGGCAGCAGCGCATTTATCATGGGGGTCGCGGGCTTAAAAGTTAGGGAACCCCTGAATTAGACTACCTCTGTGCGTCCATCAACAGTGTTCTGCAGCAGCGTAAACAGCGCTTTTATTACCTCGCTAGTGAGAAATGTCATGTGTATTTACTTTCGGAAAATCGTCCCTCATTTTGTTGTTTTTGTTAGTCCTGTAATTTCCGTTATTACAGTTTTACTATGCGAAGTGATATGGAACTGTAATGCGGTCAAGAGTGCTGCCTGGAACCACGTTCGCCGTGCGTTTCCCAGAAAATACCTCAGAACATTTGTCAGATCAGATTCAAGCATTCAACGGCCCCTTAGTATAACTAAAGGTATACCTGTTCTAGGCGTGTTCCTCGAATTATACTGCTTAAGATGTACCTCCTTATGTGCGACGTTACCAGGTGCTGCTCATGGCGGTGGTGCTGAATTGGTTGATATGTTTTTATACAGTCTGTGGTTGATATCGATGCCTCGAGAATCGATTATTCATTTTATGCACGGGGTGCTTCACTGCATTATGTGAGTAAGCGGTGTTCTTTATAAAAGAAGGGTTGATTTTAAATAAATACACGGAACTCGTAAAACTTTTACTTCCATTCGCTTTGCAACATACATCACGTCAGGGAATAAAACCAAGAAAGAAAAATATATGCCCAGAGCACCTCCCAGTGGTCACTACATAAAATACAGGGAGAAAAACCTACAGATACTACTTAATAATTTAACAGCTTTTAACAGAAGAGAGAAAAAAAAACACCTTGGGCCTACACAAGTCCAACAGAAAAACATTCAGGTAAGAGTGCTCGTTTACTCCACAACCAGGGTCGTTTGCACAGCAGCCACATTATGTATTGCTGTAAATCACTAATTTATGTTACTGGATGAGCTACTCAATAAAAGCGCAACACGGGAAACATATAACTAAAATATACTATGGTGGAGAAAAAAAAGAGAAAGAGGAGAGCTGCCAGCAGCTGAATTTCGGCTCAATTGAACACTGGGTGTGTTACTTCAGAATTAGGCTACTTTCTTATTATGTAAAGAATTGTGAACTGTCAACAGTGATAAGGTAGGCCTATAGCTAAGACTCGTCCAGACCAACCTTACGAAAGTATGACTAGAAGGTAGCCTATACTTGACTAAGAAAATTTCGGGTAACACATATTAACTATAAGGTACAACTTAAGGCATAACATAAGAACGACCTATAGAAGGTTTCTGTAGCGTTACGAAGGTTTGGGAAAATGCAGCCTTGGACTCAGTGTATCACATTTTAAACCTCCACTTTGTCTTTTGCACTATATTTGAACTGATGTCTAGCTGTGTTGAGTGAAATCAGTTTTTCTCTCTGTTTTTGTACGGTGGGATAATCTGAACTGTAACAAGAGATTAACTCAAAAACTAGAAAGCATCTACATGAGCACATTTACTGCTCTCATAGTGGTAAATCAGCAGGATAAGTGATCTTGAGAGAGTCAGACTGCCCTCTGATGTTTAATTCATCTAAACGAGACAGTTCATCTGTCAAGCATGTCTGGGGCAAGATATAATCTCTAGCCCTGAACATGACACAAAAGAAAATAATCCAATCACTTGTTATTATTTTTGTCATGTCTTTAAGAAACTTTGTATGGTGCTTTCTATGAAAAGAACACAAAATAGTGTTCCTGTGGGTCAGTGGTAGAGCATTGTGTTAACAGTGCAAAAGGTTGTGGGTTCAATCCTAGGAAACACACATACTGGTAAAAATGTATAGTCTGAATGCACTGTAAATCGTTTTGGATAAAAGCTTCTGATAAACATGTACATTATTAAATAGTGCTTTGAAAGTTAAGTTTTTAATTTTTTTTAATGATTTCATTTTGAGTAGCTCAAACTTAACATTACCAATATTCTGTAATGATCCACTGAAGGCAAGTTGTAGTAGAACCCATGTGCAGTTTTTTTAAAAACAGAAAATAACTAAAAAATACAACAAAAAAAAAAATAATATCCCAAAAAACAAGACTGGACTTGACTTGTCTCAAAACATGAACAAGGATTTACCAACAGTGGTTACACAGACAAAGGGCAATGGTAACATGAGGGCTATATGAGACTAATGAGTAAACAAGACACACCTGAGAACTATCAAGACAATAAACCAATGAGAATACAGAACTGAGAAACACGACTTAAACAATCGTTCCCTTACATAGGTCACTTCAATGCTGCGGTGACGTCTCCGTATGGGAACACCCTTTGGTGTGACGAATGTCTGAAGCCCTGTACCATCCCGCCAATCCTATTGGCCAAATAGCGCTTGGCACCGCTTTACGCATGCGTAAGCATAGTATACCTGCATGGCGCGTGCTATATTGCTCAGATTTAATTTCCTTTAGGGAAGCGAATGCAAATTTTCTGTGCCCTAGAAAAGCATCTTGCGTTCTCAGCGACAACTTCTTTGAGCAGTGTTCAACTCCTCTTCGTGGACGCGTTGAGTAATTGGAAATGTAAAGAGCCATGAAGCAGGTTTATCTTGGCAGGGGATGCTCATGGAAGGTGCGTTGTGTGCCTGCATCATGCGCAGGTGGCGCTTAGCGGCCTGTCGACTTGTCCCCACTGTGACAGCCTGCGGCTGAAAGTTCTGCGCTCGGGGTAGAAGTTTTCTTTAAGGTCACCTCCGCATCCAATCACTACCGTGTCGCTTCTGCAGTTGCCAAGGCGCCACATGAGGCAATGGCTTGGGGCGACGTGTGCGACTCGGACCGTGAGGACAGTGCTGTGCTGGAGTTTTCTCCATTTCGCTAACTCTCCCCCACTCGAGTGCAAGAAGTCAGCAGAAACTTTGTGGAGCCAGTTGTTTTCGCCAACGAGGATCTACGGCCCGCCCCAGAAGCCTGCAGTGCAATTTCTTTCAGCTGCGGGCTGTATGACGATGACCTAGGCCCAACCTCAATCTAAGCTGGACGACCGTTTCCTAACTAGTCGTGCACCTGCTCAGCTCTGTAAGCCACTCCCCTTCTTCCCGGACCTCCATCAGGAGGTTTCGGATCCTGGAAGCAGCCGTTTTCGGCGTGCATCACAAACGCAGCAGCCGCGGATTTCGACCACCATCGCTGACATGCCGGGCTGTGGTCATGCAACGATGCCGCCAGTGGAAGAGACTTCAGCTGGACATTTCGCGCCAAACTCAGTCGCAGCTTAGAAGTCTCGCCCCCTCCTCCCGTCGAAGACGTGTTGAGTCACGTCGAGCCTCGTCGGAAAGTCGGCCGTTCGATGGCGGGGATGGTGCCGGTTGAGCGCCACCTTTGGCTCAACCTCACCAATATAAAGGAAAAAGATATGTCTTTTCTTATGCATGCCCGAATCTCCAAGGACGGACTGTTTGGCGATTCAGTCACCGCGGTGGTGGAGAAATTCAGGGCAGCGAAGCCCAGGCCCAGGGAAAAGGAGCGACGTCAGACGCCAGAGGCGCGCTCACGTTCATTGTCTTCACACCGCCAATAGGGCACCCCGCGGGAAGAGCTATCACCTATGGCACCCCCTCGTAAGGATTGGGGTCCTAGGGCTTATACACCGGCGCGCCAGTGGAAAAGGCTGGACCTGAGCTCAGCAGCGAAAACCTCTCGTCCTCAGGCCCCTAGCAGCAGTTCCTGATCCTTCTGCTGTTCGTCAGGGACTGTGCCCTCCACTAGAGAGTGTTGTTGGACCGCTAATGCGCATCCAACCTTCTCACTGCAGTCTCCAGGCTCAAACATACTGTCTCACCGCAGAATGTGACTCGAGCAGCATTGGATAGAGCCGCCATTCCGAGTGCTCCCTCAGACACTCTGTGCACTTCAGCCTTCAAGGTTCGAGGGACTGCCCAAGGGTCTGGCAAAGATGGTCCGTTTATGACGGCCCACAAAACTGGCGCTTCGTTGCTAGCAGCGGGGCCCGATGTGCATCCTGTTGGAATAAATCCTGCCATAAAAACGCTTCAGGATCCTATACAACCTTGACACATGCATTTTCCGTTCTTACGGATGCCGGGAGCTTTCCGTGCTAACGCATGCGGAGACATCAGAGCCACAGACGGAGGTCTTGAGGCCATTAAAGCATTTTCGAGCCGCATGGGAATGCTTGCCCCGGCATTCTGCAATGGGTACTATGCACAATTCGTTACGGATACACCATTCAGTTTTGAAAAGGCCAGCCTCCTTTCTGTGGGATTTTTCTCACAATCGTGAGTTCAAAAGAAACCACAGTGCTGCGTCAAGAGGTGTCATCTCTGCTGAGAAAAGGGGCTATAGAAAAAGTACACCCCTCTCAGACGGAATCAGGTTTTTACAGCTGATATTTTGTTGTGCCCAAAAAAGATGGCGGCTAATTGCCAATATTGGATTTACGCCGTTTGAACCTTGCAATCAGAACGAGCAAATTCAAGATGCTGACTGTGAAATCTATTCTGTCTTAGATTCAATGGTGGACAAAAAGCCAAAGGATTTCACCCCGTTGTTATCCGCATAGAACGATTTCGGTGACACGGAGGTGTGTTCTGATGTAAAAGACCTGGACGTTGCCAAATTTGATGATATGATGATGATAAGATGATAAATACAGCTTTCGTATGGAATCAAACAGCAAGCACATTGAGTGTCTTGTTCATCATATTTATTTTCATATAAAAGCAACAGAACTGAAATTATATCATGTTTATTAGCAATATTTTAAAAGTACTGCTACATTGTCAAGCTGTTGTACCCCAAAAGATACAATTTTGGCCCCTTTTTTCTGTGTGGCCTGGATGAGTGTGAGATTTCCCGGCCTAAAATTGAGTCCCAGTCCGGCCCTGATGCAAACTGTTGGACACTGCTATTATTATTATTATTATTATTATTATTATTATTATTATTATTATTATTATTATTATTATTATTATAATTATACAATATCAGTGCATCAGATTATTTTTAAATTATAATGTTATAGAATTTTGATTTCATACAGCCAAAAAATGTCAAGAGCTTTAGAAGTTGCACACACCAAAATCTTGTTTTTTGGGGCAGATACAGACTTGATGTCTTTGTACACTATTTATGAAATGTGCATGGTTGTTTTCAATAAGAGAAATGGATAAAAATGAATTATATGAAATCCTCTATAGCAGGCTTCAACAGTATTTGTGGTATAAACCTTATCAAACAGATTATTAAAGCAGGGTCCTATAATAGAAAACATACCATGGTTAGCAGCTGCAAAAAATATGTGCACATACGCCATTGAATATATATGACTGATCAATAAGGAATAGATCCCGTCTACTTTACAAGATCTAATTTCTCTTATTTGTTATTTATACCCAATTACACCTTTCCCTACCCTTTCAGTCTCTCTTTCTCCCTTTATATCCCTCTCTCCTCATAAGTTTTCCCTAACATTTGATAGATCGCAATTAGATATCTTTGTAACATCCAGAAAGAGTTGTTACTCAATCCTGCAGTTTTACATTTCGGTTCTGTCATCAGTAAATTGCATCCTCTCCACTCCCCTCACCCTGAGTTCACTGTGTCTGACGTACAAATACTCCCGTTTTTTACTCCTCTTTCATTTTCCGTTACTGAGCTTTCTCTTCCTCCCTGACTGAGTGTAGCTCTTTATACATATATTATACATCAGTTGAAGTTGACAGAAAGAGAAAAGATTTCATGCTATAATCATGGAATCTGCTTAAGTATCAAGTTTAGGATAAACTGAGCAGAGTAGGTACTGTATGTTGGGAAATACATTTCAATGTACTGATCAGATCTAGAAAGATTAATGTTGAAATAAGACAGGGACCACAAATGTGGGCATATAAACTTTATGCAGTGAGGTCACCATGGTTTATGTCCCATACAAATTTGCAATGAGATTGTATCTGAAGGTATTGAATTTTTTTTTTTTTAATAAATCCTATTACTGCCACACCACATAACTTGGCATAATCCCAAATTAATTGCATTCTAGGAATTTTAAGTAAAACATATTTAAAGGTTCTAGTGTAAATTAACATATTTCACATTTCAGTCACACGTATGCAACTTTAATAAAATTTTCACTTATTAAATTTTTCTGCTTAGACATGTTGAAAGGTTGTTTAAAAGTAAGCTTCCATATTACTTCAATAACAGAATCATAAGAAATAGAGGTTGATTGTTGTGGCATCAGATAAGAACAGATCCAGGTTTAGGGAATATAAAATACAGTTTGTACAGTATAAAAACCATTTGGCCTATGGAGAGTCCCTGTAAACCACATACAGTGTATATTTGTGCGTGTGTGTTTGTGAGAGAGAGAGATTTCATATAAATCCTTTGTTGCTTTTTTACTGCTGATACAGAAACCCTTATCTTACCAATCCAATGCACTTTAGAATACAGCCTGCAACTCAGACAGAAAAGGGCAAACTAAAGATAAGGAGAGAGGTATCGGATGGATAGAGTGTCACCTCCTGAATGTTAGAAGGCCAAAAAGCAGACACGGTATCCTTCAGTCTTACTTTGCCCTCCTGGATAAAACACACCTGGGCAGGGAGAAGGATGACATTCTGTGGACTTGTACAGAGGAGCAGATGCTAGAGTCTGACAGAGAGAGAGAGAGAGAGAGGCATCAGTATAGACTGAAAGATGTAGAAAAGCAGAAAGAGGTTAAATTGATTTCTTTTGGTTTTTTAAAGAACATTTACCACATTTGCCACATCTTGCTAATTCAGCTTGAGTTACTGAAAACAGTTCTGAAAAATTCACAGAGAGTAACAATTGTAATTGCACGGAAGAAACTTCAGATAGGCCCATACTGGGAGGGGTAAAACAGGTGTTGTCTTACTGTGTGTGTGTGTGAGAGAGAGAGAGAGAAAGAAGAGGAAGAGAAAGAGAGAGCGTGCCATTGTTGCAGGGATGTTCATGATTATTCGAGAAGGATCAGCAGGAGGGGCAGGTAGTACTGGCGGCATGAGCGCTCCACCAGAGAGAACAGCCAAACAGGTAGAGTTGTGCTTCTATGTGCATTTTATAGACATTTGTCTTTAAAATATTCAGTTCTTAATATAATCTGCTTAAAAGGCAAAGTGAGTCATTTTGTAATGGTTTCCTTTATTCCAGCTTAATATGCACAGACAACTATACCTAAACCATTGTAGGATTGATTTCCATGTAAACTGTAAACTCTGACACCATCATGAGCATTGCCCTGGGTTTTTTCTTTCCTTTTTTGAGTGCACTGACCAGTCTGGCACAATAACATAAATTTGGGGGTGGGGCCATCTGTTTGTCCAACCAATAGAAGACAGAGGAAATTTGTTCAGTTAACCTTTTTGAAAACAATCATTATTTTTGCAGTGCAGCTGTAGACTGAAATTACACTTAACTGTTAAGATTAAAGTTTAATATGTAATTTTGCTGGATGATTAGTAAAATGATTTGTTGTGAAGCATGATATTTATATCATCAACATTACAGTCCAATTTGATTGGCTGAAGGGCCAAGTCACACTATCTTGTCTTGTTCATCATATTTGTTTTCATATAAAAGCAACAGAACTGAACTGATATCATGTTTAGTGTCAGAAGTGTCCGTTTTGACTGCGCGTTATTTCACCTCCTCCCTTCACTGCAGCCCATACTCTCACCTAAATTTCAGGCGAGGCTAGGCACATTTCAAACGAGTCTACTCTGATCAAACCTTATGTGTCCTTCACTCCCATTATGCAGATTATAATTGCAATTATGGTTATAATTAGCTATGTAAATGTCCCCAGTTGCTGATTAATCATCAGCTTGGTTTTAGGATGTCTGACCCTCCTGTGTCTTCTGACAGGTCCAGGCCGCAATCAAGAAGAAAGTGGAGAAACAGAGAAAGCAAGTTGAAATGGGTGTGGTGGAGGTATTTAACAGTAATTCAAGACCTAAAATGGGACAGAAAAAGAATCAGCCCCTCCATCCACCCAGCAGAAATGGAGATGGTGAGGAGGAAGATGAGGAGGAGCCTGTTGAGACTGGGGAACAGAAGGAGAAGGAGAAGGAGGAACTCAGCCTCAGACCCATCGTGGATTCTGTTTTTGGCCAAGTAAGAGCACACAATTCATATCACATATGCCAACACATGCTGCCATTCCATGCCCTTCTACCTAAAGCAGTCTCACTGTGATCCAAAACTACCTTTTTTTTACATTCTTTGTTGTGTTATTATAACCAAAACTGCTTATATACTTAATAGAACTAGAGTGGCTATACATCAAACTACTGAAGGCCCATACCCGGTCTTTAGTCTGATGGGTATTCCTTGTCCCTGCTCTGTTTGCTAACTATGTTGATACATGATACATGATACAGACGATCCCTTGTTGAGCTCTGCCAACTCATTTATTTTCTATTTTAAGTGACACTCACTATAAGAGTAACTGTTGATCACAGACTTGAAAATCTTGAAGCTCAGAGTCAGACCCAATATTTTTTTTGATTAAATGTTATCATATCTCTTATGATATTTGACTAGGCAAGGCAAGGCATTTTTTTTCTAAAGCACATTTAAAACAGTCTAAAAACGTAAAACAATCAAATACACACTAAAAGAAAATACAATACAACAAAACAGATAGACTTGCAAGAGAACACCCTGATTAATAAAATTACATTGATCCAAAAGCCAGAGATAAAAGATATGTTTTCAGCAAAGATTTAAAACACTCAACATCGGATGAAAGTCTAATGTGTAGCGGCAGATCGTTCCACAATCGTGGAGCCGCAACAGAGAAAGCACAATCTCCTTTTAGCTGTGTATTTCACCTGTATGGTACCCTTGGATAAATCTAATTGTGAATGCAATGTAAAAATGTTTTCAAAAACAAAGCATCATGTTATCTAGGTGTAGTTTAAGTGATTTTTTCAAGTCAAAATTTTATTTAAAATAATTTCACTGTAGCAAAGTCAAGCTGATAAAGTAACAGTGCTATTTTAGTGTTATTAGTGTTAGTGTTATTTTAGTATCATTCATTTTTTAGTTTTATTTTAGTAATTTTGTGATTTGGTTTTGTCAGTTTTATTGGTTTTTATCAAGCATCACTAATTCAGGTTTAGTTTTTTTATTTTTAGTTTAAAGTTAAACTTACTGTAGTTTTAGTTATACTTCAGTTAGTTACAGCATTTCTATCTTTTGTTTACTTGTTTTGGTTATTTAATTTTATTTCATATTTTAGTTTTAGATAATGGTAATAACTATCATTTAGTTTACTATTCAGTCATATTTTTAATTGAATGAAACCAGTTAATTTAGATTTACCACATGAAGTAAATATTTTTGGTTGCCTGGCAAAACATTTTCTTTTTTCTACAGTACATGCTTTTTAATATATTATGTTAATGTTCTGGGTGTCCCAGAGCGACTTAACTTCATTAGCAGATAGGTGGTTAGGTGACGGTCAGGCATGAGATAACAGGTTAAGGAGCTGTCCTAACAAGCACATCTGTCCCCTTGTGGTTCACCCGCTCATGACCTGGTCTTAGCCTTGTGGTGTTGCATTCCCACACTAGGATAACCTTGCATCCAGTGCTAATCACTTGATATTGAGCTTGAATCACCAGCAGTGAGCACACAAGAAACCCAATCTTGCCCACTCACCTTTCTGGAAGAGGGATCATTGCTTGTATTGTCATAATTATTTAATTGGCTTGGAGACATAGATAGCTACATGCTAATTTAGATGATGCATTCACTGAGTCATTGCCTAAGCCGTGTATTAACGTTAGATTTGTATTTACAATTTACATTTGCACAGTAATTACCATTAGAGCATTCACTGAAACTCTATCCATTAGTTTAAGTCACCTAAGAATGAGTATTGTTAGATAAGGATTAACACATAGTTTAGGTTGACTAGTCTGACATCTTGTTATCTTTAAGTCAATGAATAAAGCAGGAGATTTGAACTGGATATGTGAGTTTACACCCAAACGAAAGGGAAAGCAAAAAAAAAAAAAGGAAAAATAATTTTATTTAAAAAAAAATCAATAAAAAAATAAATCAACACCACACAAAACATATTATGGCAGTCTTCAAAAACAAGTCTCTCAAACTACTGAGAGGTTTTATCTATCATCTCGGGCCAGTTGAACCGTGGGAACAAATTAAGGTGTTTTTTAAAACCATGCATGAATTTTAATAGATTCTATATAGCTATTAACAAAGTTTTAAAGATAGTAGTTTAGGAAAGGAGCTTTGAAACAATTTGATGCCATGGACACCCAAAATAGATGATTGTGAAGCATCCACTTTCTAAAACATATAGGCATATTTAGATTTTCATATACATGTAAAGACCCACTTGTGATGTGTGTTATAAATACAACTTTTAATTTGTAAAATTAAATCAACATTTTAAATATTAAAAATAGGTTTTATTATTTTATACAATATAAATCAAAGATTTTGCAGACTGACAGTACCTCCTAGTGGCCACTACTTTACTGTCCTGACATGTCTCTCTGTCACTACACACTCACTACACAAACACAGCTGGGACTCCAGTCCCACAATGCACTGCTGCTCATAGAGTGACCTCGTCTGATTTGATTCCTAATCTTTTTGTGTTGGCTTAAATTCCTCCTCATACACACCACACTTGTGTCCATGATGGTTATTATTATACACTATATTATACAATAAATAGTAGCATTCATCTATTTGTTGAACTTTTTTTTAAAACAACAAACCATATTGTTGGCACAGAAAAACATTTTAATACTTGAACATGTATTTGTGTGGATTAGAGTAGATTATGGTTCTGACAGGCTGGAAACACAGGGCAATGTCACTGGGTTTTACTAAAATATGAGTGCGGATTAAACAGCAAGTCTCTGTTTATCTGCTCAAAGGTGTGTTCTGATTAGTCCATGATTATCACACACACACATTTTAACCCTCGGTGTTGAAAAGACGTAATCAATTTCTTTTTTTAAACCTCCTGTATTCTTCATCTTCGTCATACTAATTTTACAAGCTAAGAACGATTTCTTAGTGGTCTACTTATAATGGCTGAAATATCTGAGACAACTAATAAAAATGATCGCAAATATATTCTGACTACAACAATTTGAGTAAATTGTTCAGCTGAAAAATTTACATGAATTTCAGAATGTCTTAGTATTTGCTTTGTCTTTGTTTTGCTTTAAAAATGGACTCCACAGGTTTGGCTAAAGCCTGATGATCATGTTCGCCAGCAATAATTTAATGATATTTTAATGTTGAGCAATACAGTGTGAATTAAATTTACAGTTATTTTGCACAATATGTACTTCAAACTCTCTGAAAAAGAAAAATATTATCAAAATGGATAAATATCGCAGATTGACGACCACTGCCGTATTATTTGTTTCTCCTCGAATCTCCTTGTTCTCTTTTTCTCCCTCTCTGTACATCATCCCATGGCTCTTCGACTTTAATCTGAAATAGAAAGGGGGATTAAAAAAGCTTCTCATTTTCTCGTCTAATTCTCACCCTCCCTTACCACCCCCTCCTACTCCGCATCCCTATCTTTCAGCTTGCAAATGAAATCCTTTGCATGGGACTGCAATCTGTGAGGAAAGTGAGTGGATAGGGAAGAGAGGGAGAGACTTGGAGATTGATTTAGCGAGATATGAAGATTACAAGAATAGGTAAAAGTATGCTTGGTTTATGAAACAGTATTATTTGTATTTTGCTTTTGCTTTGTCGGATAGTTATAAGAGAAAGGCTGAGATGAGAAAGAACGCAAAGGTTTATAGATACATTTGTTGTCCACTCGATAAATTAATTATATAAAAAAGGCAGAAGAGGAGAGGTGGGAATCTTCACTGAGGACTAAGGCATGGGAAACTGCACCAAACCATCAATGAAAAGCAAAATTAAGAAGGTAAGATAAACATATTTAAAGGTCAGGGCCTATATATCGGGGGTCTGTGTGTTTGTGTTATTATAATATTTTAATTAAGTGTGGGAGAGGAATCCATACTTCAAAACTTAGATCTAGTGTAAAGATAGTAATCAGTATTTCATTAAAATTATAATACTTCAGTATTTTAAGGACATGTCAAACAAATTTGACTAAAAGCGTGCTTAATTAGATTATTTCTCAAGTAAAATGTGGCCCCACCCTAAGGTGTGGCAGAGGGTAAAGGGGCCGGGGTCCGTAGTGCCAGGGCCCCGCCCACTTGGAGAAGCAGATGGAGAAAATGAAGTAACTTCTGAGTTTAAGGGGCCTCTGAAATGCACTAGTCCCAAAACTGCACCATGCTGCATAACATCGTGTGGACCAGCATGCATCTTCCTAAGACAGGGCTTCGCAAAGTCACAGCTTCGTATGTACTATGAAAACTGAAAACACAGTGTCTCAGCATCTACATTCTCCCCTTCATTCATCCAAAGAGATCATCAGAGCCTATGTTCAGCCGTGTTTCTCATCATCGTTGTGAATCAATCCACATTTTCAACTCCCTCCTCTAGTGTGTTGTAAAGATCATGCGGACAGTTGAAAAAAAGTAATTCTTTATACAACCTCAAAGTTGTTAAAAAAGCTGTTTTGCAGGTTTGTTAGGTTCAACGCATAGTTTTGCTGCCATAAAAAGTATGCTACCACTCAATAGTTTGGGGAACAGTATGATTTTATCTCATACCTCTTGGAACAGTTGCTTCTCTGGTCCTCAAACTGAGTGGCTTTTCTTCATTTTTTACATAAACATATCTGTTTAACGCTGAATGAATGACACTGGCATATTATTTGCACCCATATTTTGACATTTTATTCATCACAAAAACATCTATCTGAATTAAAAATTAAGCAGCAGCAACGCTTTTCAACTGATATTACTGTAATATTTATATATAAATTATAATTGTATTTATAAAAAATGTCTCTTGTTGAGATGAATGACACATCTTAACAATGCTTTGTATTAAAAAGACATGAGGATACTCAGTTAACTAAAGGATTTAGCACTGGATTTGTGGCATATCTGTTATCCACTACAGTTTATATGAATGCATGTGTGTGTGTGTGTGTGTGGTGTGTGTGTGGGTGTGTGTTTTGGTGTGTGTGTGTGTACTATATGGGTATTGGGTATTTATACATAAAGCTGTAAATGGAAAAGAGAATCATCTGTGAGATTTTCTCATATGGCACTCTCTGGACAATGAGATTTGCCGTCTTTCTCTTGCGTTCTCCTCTCAGTTAAACCCCAAATCCTCCTTATCTCCTATCAGGCAACTTCACTGTGTAATCTTAGTGACCTACCCATTTCACTTACCAGTCCTCAATACGCATTTTTGCCCACTTTCTCATTTCGCACATCCCCACCCATGTGTTTTGTTTGAGTCTATTTTGATGATTCAGAGAGAGATAATGTCAAACAGAGACATGTCTTCAAATGCAATCTGTGTTTACTAACATCTTTCTTTATGTTTCTTATTTACCAGGACAGGGAACTGCGGCCAGAAAGGAGATAGAAGGTATTCACAGTAAACCACACACCTCACATAAGAGTCAGATCGGTGTTATAAACACCTGTTTATGCATTTCATCACCTCTCTCCTTGTGTTCATGCAGAACTAAGAGAAGCCTTTAAAGAGTTTGATAGGAACAAAGGCTACATCAACTGCAGAGACCTGGGGAGAATGCATGCGGGACGATGGGTACCATCCAACAGAGATGGAACTCTTGAACTGAGTCCCCACAAATAAGTGAGTTAACATCATCCTTCAGAGAGCATTTATGATCTGTGTGCCTTCATCCAACCATTATTGTACTGTATTATAGTTTAAATGTCTGAGACCATGAAATTTGTTTTAATTTTGAAAACATATTTATAATAATAATTATAAGAAATATGTAATAAATTAACATTAAATTTAGAAAATATATAATAGTTTGAAGTAATATATTCCTGTATTTTATAGGTGGGGGTAAAATTGACTTTGAGGACTTTGTGGAACTCATGGGCCACAAAATGCTGGCAGAGACAGCAGACATGATTGGAGTCAAAGGAGGCTGAGAGATGCCCTTTAAAGAGGTAAACAACACTCACTTAACGTACTGTGCTAACAGCACCAGTCATGGCCTTAACTGACAAATTCCTGCTGCAGTTTGACTCCAATGGAGATGGGCAAATCAGCATCACAGAACTGAGAGAAGCCATGAAGAAGCTAATGGGTTGAGCAGCTAAATTCCAGGGATATTGACGATATACTTTTGTGATGCTGACCTCAACGGGGACGGACTTGTTGATTTTGAAGGTAAAGGAATGATGGACAAATAATGACATCTTTCTTAACATTTTCAGTTTACCTCACTGAATATTCTTTTCGGTTTACTTTTTTGTTTTGTTCTTCCTCACTCAATTTTCCAGAGTTTGTGAGGATGATGTCACGCTGACGAAAGCCACACAGAGAGACTTTATTTTCATCATGAGACTCTAAGAGGGACATATGGTGCAGCAATCTGAATGTTTTCGATAGCCTATGCCTCAAGAGATACAATTTGTAAAAAATGATTTTTTCATTTTATTTATTAAATAGCATTATTAAGCAAAAGAGCAGTGTCCTCATTTCAACAGAGTAATGTTGTAATGTTATTTCAAATATATATTTGTCTGATTACAAGTGTATTGAATTGTATAGTGTTAAATTTATATATATATATATATATATATATATATATATAATATATATATATATATATATAAACATTTGTGGGATTACAGTGGTTTGTAAATTACTTGTTTATGCCTCTTCTTCTTAAAATTACAATGTTTTATCTAATACTTTTTTTTTTTTTTTTTGGTCTGCAAAGGTCCAGAAATGGTAATGTGGCGTTCCAGTTTTACTTCATTGGTATCGTCTGACTGAGGGTTGTTGAGATCCACTGACAGACTTTAGCTTTTCTTTTGTTTGTTTGGGCACACCTTACCGGACCCTTGGGCGTTTTGACGTCTGACTTGTCTTTCTTTCTTGGTAGAAACGAGTGTTCCCTGCTTACGTTACTTGTATCATATGACTCTGAACTCGGACAGAACGGTAAGCTATATGACAGACAGAAGTGCACTTCTTTTCAGTGTATTTAAAAGAAATGTAATCAAACACGTCATTTTGCATCGTTTTTGGACCACGCTTCAGTTTTAGAAACACTTCAACGATTTATAAATAGAATTGGTGGAGTGCTTTATGTTTGATGGCTCATATTTTTTACGTAATTACAAGAATGCATGAGGTGGCCTACGTGGATGTAGGCTATGCTATGGCTTTTTTTAAGCTCACAACATGAGCGTCCTTGAACTTTGTTTTTTTATTACAGAAAACCCTATAGAAGGCGCTCTGTCTGTATAGGCTACTTTTCTCTCTCTTTACCATCACAACTTTGACTGGGCCATTCAAACCAGCGATGACAGGTTGGTGTACGTGTCTCTCCAGCAGCGGTCTGGAACATTTTTCAGAATAATACCAGACAGTCATAAACTGTATTATAGCGTAGGCTATTACAAACTTGAAAATGCCCATTGATGATTTAAAAATAGACTAGCAGAATTTTTTTTTTTTTTTTGACCATTCTACATTTAAAGGGTACTGCTGTTTTATTCGCCTGTATTAGTTAAACGAATGACTTTTATTTGATATACTTGAGCCCTATATAGATCAGTGATGTAAACTCATCACGCGCGTTCTAATTCAGTGCGCGTGGAAATACCGCGCCATCTTCTGGCTGGAGTCTTAAAAAAAAACAATGTTTTCGCTCACGTGCTGTTTCATGAAAAGACACAATTCAAAGTTTTATTTAACCTAAATCTAATCAGTATTCAGTCTATATTTATTCAGTTAGATGCCAGTAATTGAACGGGGGTCCACCGGCCGGCTCCAGAGATTTTTTTGTTAAGGAGCTACAAACACCAGTGCAACAGTTCAGACGGTGATGCTAAAAACGAATTAAATTGAAAGTAATGAACGCCTAAGCTTCAGCTATCTAAATAGCATGCCACTTTTTTATACACAGCAGCTTCGAAAAAGGCATAGTTCCTGCTTTTTTTTCTGTGGTATTAACTTCTCATGACCACTGTTAATAAGGTAATATAACTTCCTTATGCCAACTGCCAACTATAACACACACTATTAATACATTTATGAAATGCACGCATAAGCAGACAGAGAGAAAAGTAGGTTTTTTTTTCTTTTGAATGATGAAGTGAATGAATTTATGCATTTAAGTGCTTTGTTGTGTATTGCTGTAACAGTGCGCTTTACAATCCTTTGGGGGATCTCTCCTCTTTTTGTTATTATTTTATTATTATTATTATTATTGTAAGCCTACAGCAAGTAAACTGACATTATATTTCACAAATGCACCATTTTCCCCTTCCTATTACTGCAAGTTGCATTGCGAGTCTCCTGATTTTTATTGACAGCATGATTATATGACAGATTCACAAAGACAAAAGTTTGGTATCAAGCTTTTAGCATTTTATTCAAAAGATGACCAGGATTCTGTACAGCAGGCAAAGGGAGATGTCTAGGGCACAGGAGCTTTCCTCTCCTCATCCCTTTAATCTCTTCCCTCTCTCCTTTCCATCCTCCCTGGGGAAAGGGGGATTTGAGCCGCCGGGAAAAGACACGATGACAAAAAATTAAATTATGGAAGGAAAAAAAAGACGCCATGCAGGAGAGAAAAGAGAGGAGGAGGGGAACGGAGGAAGAGGGAAGTGTTTTTATTGGTGTCTCCGTCCCAAACAGAGACACTCAGAGGCCTGGGAGAATCACAGGCACCGCTGGGCTTTAACAGCTTGACAGACCCAGACTGCAATGTGAGTCCAGGGGAGTCTGAGGTCACCCCCGAAAACATCTGCCCCTTCATAACGTACAACACAGGTGAAGATGCAGCCTCTCAGACGTCTCTCCTCCTCTCCTTCCTCTTGTGCCCCTCTCCCTCTGCTGCTACAACTCTCTTCGCTCTTCCTCTCCTGGTCTGGCTCCTCACTTGCTGGCCATGGTGTAGCAGGACCGTGTGGGTGCCACTGCAATGTCACGGATACGCCTCACAGACTGAAACTGAGGGCAACGGGCACCATACTCGTTAAAGTGTCTGTATTCACCCTTCTCCTCCAGGTACTGGCCTGCCACTAGTATCCAGGTACTGATCCACCCGCCCAGCTGAAGGAAACAAGAGTTAGTTAGTGTTTGTTGTCACCCGTTGAACTGTACTATGCTTTACTTGCTCACTTATAAATTTAAACCAGGGTTATTAAATCTAAAAACATACAAATTTTTTGTAAATAAAGTAGTTTTTTCACGATATATTTTTTTCCATTTTTTATTATGTTTATTTCAAAGCTAGTTTCCAAGGCAACAACTTATCTTTTTCATTTAGATTGTACTGAAATAAATTAGATAAAACTATATAGACAGTGGTTAAAAACACACTAATAAAAATGACAAAACACAATAAAGTTAGAAAAACTTTGAACGAAACTTTTGAATCATCTCAGCAAATGAAAATGGCATACTATAAATATAATCTAAAACCATAAAAAACATTTTCGTAAAAATATTTTAAAATTAAAACTAAATAATAAAATAAAATACTTTTTTGTTGCTTTTTTTTAGTTTGGGCACACTCTTGACAAATAAACGGACGTAAACTAATTTATCTTATTTAAAACCAGGTTATTATAGTACACTAAATCATTAAAATAATATTTTCATAAATAAATTTTTTTTTGACAGTATAATTATAAGTATTTCAGCCCTAGTTGCCAAGGACAAATATTTTTTGTTTAGTAACTTGATTTTACTAAAATAACTAAAAATGAAATAAAAATGGTATAAGAAAACCATAGATATAAAAAACCTAATATAAATTGACAAAAAAGACTTTAAAACTTTCAAAACTTAAAAAAATATACAACAAATAAAATGGCAAAATATACTAAAAATATAAATAGAAAAAACAAAAATAGTAAGGCTCAATTATGCATCGTAAGCATCTTGTGCAAGATATGTTAATGTTATATCTATCTATACTATCTCTTTTACGTATTTCTTTCTAGTTTTACAGTTTTAATAAGTGACAGCCACGTTTGTCAGTACTGATAAGCTTTTGGGATCACCACAAGCACACAGAGGTTTCATCAAATGAAAACATCAGGGGCTAAAGGGGATACTGTGCACTTACGTTCCACAGCTGACCATGATGCTGCCAACTCTGTCGGTGAATCCGTAAGAGAACAGACTAGGAACGTCATCATCCATGATCTCCATCTTGCGGCCCTTGTACTCGCCCACCTCATACAGGCAGATCTTGTGCTTCTCAGGTCCTGCAGGAGAAAACGCAATGAATGCATTGCGAAAGCATTCAAGTAATGGGCCTAAAGTTGTGAGAGTCTTTACACACCATTCTGACGGGTCTGAAGGAAAGCAGGTAGTCGTTCTTCTGGCAGTTGCTCCAAGAATCCCAACGAGGATACTCACCCTTCTCCAGGATGTACATCTCACCACAGAAGTTCATCTGCTGCAAAGCCCACAAAACTGCAGAGAGCACATAAAGAGGTGAGTGAGAATATGTTATTCTTTTTAAATCAATGCATGTTTAATAGATGCAGAGATGCTTACGGCCACACTCCACACGTAAGGAGCGACTCTGTCCATGCCCATTTCACAAACATTCATGCACTCCGAGCGTTAATCTCAATCATGGCGTCCCTGGAAGTTCTCCTGGTCGAACACATACATCTAATGGAAAGATAGAAACCTATTATTAACATTTTAATTCGATGTTCAAGCAGACATTCACATGTGTATGCTTATCTGAAAGCTTTACCTTGTAGGACATCATGCCCATCTCAGACTTCTTGCTCTGGGCTGCCTTGCCGTCGGTCTGGGAGGCAGTCTTTTTTTCTCCACTGGAAGACATGGCACCCCTGGGAGAAATGAATAATAGAGAATTAAAAGAAGGAATATTCATATAAATGTTATATAGCTCAGAAGATAAAACTGAGATTGAGAGAAATGAATAAAGAAATGGCAGGGCTGACTGCTATAAAATATTTGATGGAAGAGAGGGATGAAGTGTTTTATGAAATGAAAAAGACAAAAAAAAACAACATAAAACATAGGGGTCTAGGGTCTTTGGGGGAAAACAAGTGTAGGGACAAAGGGAAGTGTGTTGGTGTTGATGCTGGTAATGCAAATCAAACTTCTTGCCTCTTATACTCTCCAAGCTGTTAGGTTAAAGTTGAATGTGTATGTGTGAGTGGATATTCTGCTTACCTGTGTTCAGTGAAGTGTGTGTGTCCGTACCCAGGTTCACTCTGAGAGTGTTTTTTGCATCTGACTGTGCTCTCAGCTCTTATACCCCTGGCGCTGAGTCTTATGAGGATTACACTGAAACAATGAACATGCCGTGTTCAGCATACTTCACAGAAAAGAAGCCCCTCATCATCATCAGCACAGAGTGAGAAAAAGAGTATATGTGAGAGCCAAAAAGGAAAATAATTCAGCAAACAAGTTCCAACTTCAAACATATCACCACACAAGCTTCAACATTTAAGCCTAATAAATAAACAATATGGGGGAAAACAATCTATTTTTAGAGAGAGTGAAATTGAACTAATAACTGAAGGTGACCCTTTTTTATGCCACTTTACCAATGATTTAACAGTGGTTTACACAGTTTTTATATTATCAGTACATTTTGGGCTTAGGATGTATCATATATGTAGCACTGGGGAGACAAAAAAAAAAAAAGGATTTAATTATTAAAATTAAAATATACTTTACACTTTATACATTTGTGTATTATCCTGTACACATACACAAATATGGTTGTTCTACAAATCATTATATAAATAAATAGAGTAAATAATAATTATTACAACAACATGCAAAAATCTAAATTAAATAAATACAATATAAATGTATAAAAACATCCCAGACAGCATGCAGTGTCGGCCCAGATCCGGCCCGCATTGATTTCACGCGGGCCAAATCTGGGCCAACACTATGTTGCTGTCTGGGATTGTGCAACAGAAAACATTAGTGAACAATCATCTGTTAATTTAAGATGAATATTGGGTGAACATGCTCTCCTTAAGGGTCAGTTATGGATTCGACCACGTTGATAAAGAAAAGTAAGACTTTCCTTCACATTACTGCACATTCAGTGCAAGAGGGGATGATTTTTTAAAGAACTGAAACTAATTGTAAAGTTGATTTGGGTTCAGCTGATATGTATTTATATATTTATATTTTGCTCCAACCATTAATGTCCCAGTGAAATTCAGTATGGGTTTATTTAATCACACGTTGTAGATACTTTTATATTTGGTCTCCCCAGTCTTGAATGTCCCACCCTTGCAGCAAAATTGTAACTTGAATGAAAATGTAACTTTTCTCCTGGAGCCACAGCAGGTCAGATACTTTATTTCAAACCCACACTCAGCTGGAGCAAGTTCATTCAGCTAATCCCAGTATTTTGCGCGCATTGTGAGCAGGAGTGCTGACCTGCGCGATCATACTGGGACCAAACCCTTTGTGTGCCCTGCTTTCACCCAAAACTCTGAACTGCACTAGCCAGTGAATGGGCTCACAACACCCATGTGGCACTTCTATAGTATGTGCTGAGCTGGCGACCCTGGGGTCTGTCCCGCGAGCCCATCAGAACGCGCTTCACGCGCACCGCGCGCACAATAGCGGGTGCGCGCACGCGACGGTCGGTATAAAACCGAAGCGCCAGGTTCTCCGAAAGCTCCACGCGAAACCGGCGTTAAGGCGTGTGCCACACTCGAACTCAGTGACTAAACGGTAAGATCCCAATGACAGCTCACGGAGCTCATGGCATAATTATATATTTATTATGGCCTACTTTACAAACATCATTTTATGGCCACATTATGCGAATGGTTTTGATTTACATAAATCTAACAACTACAACTACAATTTATTACTAAAATATCAATTTTATTAATAAAGTAACGAATTAATCTAATATATCAATTATTGTTTGTTTTAAGTATCTTTTTGAAATCTTTAATGATAAAGAACAGTTTACCTTTATTACCTTGTTTTGTTTTGTTTATTACTACATATAAGTGTTTATTTATTTGACTTCATTTCACAATTTGCAACTAATATCATTGATAATTATTATGGTCTGTGTTTTTTTTTTTTTTTTTTTTTAAGATATAAGATGTATAGGTTTACTCGATCCGCCATGATGCAGCCCATGATCAACTATGGCATGGGAATGGCCCCTTTTCTTCAAGGTAAATATGCCATTAACACAACACACACACCAACACACCACACACACACACACCCACACACACACACACACACACATGTATTATACTAATGCAATAGATCCATACAAATTCAATTTTCATTTGTTTGAGGAACTTTTGCGTGTATATTATAGAAAATAATAATAATAATTCACACAAGACACTACCTGTGAGCTTTTGCTCTGCTAGGTGACTGTATTTGAGCAGGAACACTTCCAGGGAAAATGTCAGGAATTCACCTCAGAATGCTGCAACATCCAGGAGTGTGGCTTCGACAACATCCGTTCTATTCGCGTTGAGAGTGGCGCGTGAGTGCTTCCATACAGTATACTCTAGGGAGATTTCAGCAATGTTTGCCCATGTTTGACTGGATGTTCTCTCTCTCAATAGCTGGGTGGGTTATGAGCACCACGACTTCCAGGGACAGCAGTTCATCCTGGAGAGAGGAGAGTATCCTCACTGGGATGCCTACAGTGGAAACCTGTCATACCACGTGGAGAGGCTCATGTCTTTTAGACCTGTCTACTGTGCTGTGAGTTATTCATTGCCTTTCATATACTAGAAATCATAAAGGTATACAGTATTTTGTGCTGGCTAATATGTAATATTTATTCAACAAGTGAAAGTCTCCATAACAAGATTTTAAGGAAAAAAGCAAGTTGCATTGGAGTGGTCATGTGATCTCAACATAGCAGCCCTAATAGGTCAACAGTTGAGATTGGCTATATAGTTTATATCATAGATATGTATAGGTAGATGCCACATTTGACATGTCGACCTGTCCACCATCTCACAATAAAAATCAAGTTTGTATAAGAGTTTTGTCAGTCAATGAGATACCACAACAGCAGCCTCTGGTTGTAAAAACTGCTGAAATTTAAATTCCTGAAGAAATTGCATAAACTTTCACAGGTAAGAATGTGGTGGTTTGTGTTTTTAATATGTATTAGCTCAGTATTACAGCTTATTAAACTATAGCTTTTATTTTTAATCTGTCTGTTAATATGTCTATTTAGCTTTATTTTTATTTCAGTAAAAAAAAAAAAAATTTTGGTAAAAAAAAAAAAAAAAAAAAAGTTGCATCTTATTAAACATATTTTATTTCAGTTAGTTGCAGAGGCAACGTTTCAAATTTTTTCATTAAGTTTTTTTATTCTTTTATTTCAGCATTATTAAATTAACAGAATTTTTTTTATAGTTTTAGTTAACAACAACAGCACTGATATAATCACTTGAATATGTGGATATTTAGGGTTAATCTCTCTCTCGCTCTCCTCTCAGTCTCACCAGAGCAGTCGCATGACCATCTTCGAAAAGGAGAACTTCCTGCGCAATGTGGAGCTGTGTGATGACTACCCTTCTCTGCAGGCCATGGGATGGTGTGGTCCTGAAGTGGGCTCCATGCATGTGCAGTGTGGCGCGTGAGTCTCTTCTCTGTATTTTAATTTTCTCTTTTTGGCACAGAATTACCTAACCCTCATTTCTCCATCTATGTGTGTAGTTTTGTGTGTTACGAGTTCCCAGGATACAGGGGAAGGCAGTACATCATGGAGTGTGAGAGGCACAGCGGAGACTTTCAGCACTGGAGAAACTGGGGTTCCCACAGCCAGACCCCTCAGATCCAGTCCATCCGCAGAATCCAGCACTAAGAGCTCAGGCTCACCGGGGGACACTTCACCGATCACCCTGCCGCCCGACAAACACACTTTACATATACACACACTCACACAGTTTTTCCTAATGAGTGTCTTTTTATTCCTAGGAACACACACATCTACACGGCACACATACCATCATATTTTACATGAGGGTGCCAATCACATTTCTGACTATGACTGATGTCAAGTGCTAAACAACACCCTACCGAGGTGCTCAACACAACCAATGCAAATCAAAGCTTAGTTAGGCCATATCCCCGGAGGGGGACTGGCTGAGAGCTCAGAACAAGAACATCACAGACAAATAAATACTTAATAAATAAATTTGTGTTCACTTCAGTGACTCAGTTCTGTGCAGTTATTGTGTGTCAGGATGTGGGATACACAGAGTACGTTCATTTCATTAGAACCAATTCATAATCCAGTTCCATTATAATAATGACATTTAATGACTAGCTTAAGAAATATACAGTATTACACATGAATTGTTTTTCCGTCAATTTATAATAATCACACTGCTGATACTTCAAATTAAAGCAAATCTGATGAGTTTCTTATATGTTCATATTGAAATCTTTGCACTTTTTGTGTGGTTATGTGTTTAAGACAGTCAGTAATAGAGAAGCTGTGAATCTTTGTTGATTAAAAGTCAGCTTTACAGAAAACCATTGTTAATATTTTTAATATCGTATTATCTTCATTCCTTATCTGCATTTAGAAGATTAGACCTGGGCGATAATAAAGTTTATATTTTCCATCAATACATCCAAGCAGTTCAGATTTGCTATGTAGTATGTACACCTTTATGTCAGTGTACAGGATGTACTTATACATCCAACATTTAATATATAACTGATAATATAGTTCACCAGTAACCAACCATTTTTAACCACCATTTTTATAAACTAACATTAACAAATATTAATAAATAGTGTAAAACACATTGCTCAATGTTATTGCATGATAGCTTATGCATGAACTCATTTTAGCAAATGATACCTTATTGTAAAATGTTACCCAATATTATTTTTTATTGAGTTTTGCCATTTCCCTTTGAAAATTCAGAGCCCCATATTTGAACACAAGAACAACCAAGGTTGGATCCATGTCTTTTAATTCTGAACATGGCTACAAAAGATGGCAAATGACAAGAAAACTGTGTGCATTAATAGCAGTCTCAATAATTACGATAAGGCACGATTGTGACACAAATAAACAACTTTAACATTCAGAACTCAAATCTATAAAAATTTCTGATGCCTGAAACTGAAGCCACCAAAGTCTAAAGAGCAAATACTGCCAACTGTCACACGTGTGACCTCAACGTGTGTTGAATTATACACAGGAAAATGATACCATGTTCTAAGTCTTTGATCATTTGAGAAACTATTTTCAAATATGCACCAACACACACTAGAACTCTCTGAAGCTAAACAGTAATAAACAGTAACAGAAATTACTACGTTTAATTAGATCCTAAACTTATAACATCAATCTCGTCGTCTTCATCACTGTCCTCCTCCTCCTCTGTGCTGAGAACAATATCAGCAGTGATTGGCAGCACAGGGAAGGACTCAGACAAAGAACTAGAGACCTCCACAACATCAACATCCTCATCCTCTTCTGAACTGGCTATTGACCCTTGTGTGTTTCCGAGTTTCTCTAGAGGTGTGGTGGGGACCAGTGCGTGTGAGACAAAAGGCATGTCTGTCGTGTTTTTAAGCTTGAGGCCTTCTGTGCTGCATCTTTGCAAAGGACAATCATTGAGAGAGTCAGCAGTCTCAAATCTTTCTTTGCTGTAGCTGTCTTCCATCAGTCTCTCTCCCTTTGACATGGTGCAACCTGTGAATAAATAATAGTTACAACAGAGAAGTATTAATTAAAGCTGATCGTTAATTTCATGTTTTTGCTAATAACAAATGAATGACCAATATCAAATTGTTAGTCTGTTAAATCTATACTTTCTTGTCTAAATAAAAAAATCAATCACTTAAATAGTCAGGGTTGTTACAGTTAACTAAAGCTGAAGAATTTTATTAATCAAAATCAAGCTGAAATCAAATATAAATATTAGATGAAAAACTTAAGCAACTACTTGAAATAAAATAAGCTTAAGTACTAAAATGAATAAAGGTAAAACTGAAATAAAGATACACAAATAAAGGTAAAAAGAAAAATAAACTACATTTTAATTAAAAAATTTAATTTATCGTAATTATAAATACTATAACTGTATATAAATATTAAAACAACACTGCTACAATGCATCAAAACATTATAATATTCAATAATAACTATATATTCATTTTGTGAGGATTACAAAAGTTATTTCTGTTTTTGAAAATGTGTTTTAAGTGAGCACTAGATGGCAGTAAAGGTAATCTATATGTAAAATACCATTAAATATCCAAATCTCTAATATTGGCAAAGAATTGAACCTTTTTGAGCTCTTACAATTAGCTGATGGCAGATTCTGCTGAAGAAGAATGTTCTTCTGATTGCCAGCCTCCTTCATTCCCCCACTTGTTTCCTCATCTTTTTGGTTTATTCCGCTATTATTGTGCCCTTCAACCCTGATTCTAGCATTCTTCTCTTTATTCTCAGTCATTTTCACCTCAGCTCCACATACATGTGCATTTGCCAACCTCTCCTTTACTTTCTGTTTTTTCACCGTCCACATTCTGTTCTCTTCTCCTTTTTGCTCTTCCTCTCTTTTCTGCTGATTTCCCAAGATCTTTTGCATTAACTCAAATGCAGAAAGAGCTGGACGGGACCCAGTGGATTTATTCTGTGTGGCTGATTGCTTGGGTCGTGAACTCCCTGTAATGCACTGCACCTTCTTTTTTACAAGACTGGACTCTTTGGGAGCATGAAACTCTACAGAAGACTTTGCATCGGTCAAAATCTTCAATGTCTTTGTTGATTGTGTGGCACACTTCATGTTGTGGCCACTAGCTGTGTTCATGACGTTCATTAATGAACTCGTAACACTGCAGCTCGAGTCAGCTGTGCTGCTGGTGCACTTTTCTTCACTATGCAGCCTGCTAGCTGTCTTTCTCTTTTTCTTCTTTGGTAGCGAAGCCTCTACCTTCATCTTCTCTAATTGTTCTTTTTTTCGTTTTTTCTTCCGTTTGGCTAGAAGCTCGTCTATCCTAGGCAGTTCTTCAATAACATCCAGCTTCCTCTTCCTACTCTGGCTTCTGGTCATCCTGCCAGATTTAGGCTTCTGTTCACTTTGCTGTCCTGTTGATTTCTCCATTTCCACACCTGACACCTGCCAAAAACATGATGGCTTCTGTGGTCTACGAGCAGATGATCCTTGTGGTCTGTTCTTGGATAATGAGGCTTTTGATCCCTTTGTTGTTGTGTTCATAGAAGTGGCATGTGCATTTGATGTGTGTGTGTGGACTGTGTAATTCTGTGAGGACTGTCCACAGGTCTGGGTTCCATCTATTATGTTGGGCACCATTCCATCTTGAACGTCTGAATCGCATACAGCAACGTGTTGCTCAAACGTTCTCAGAAAACTATCAAGTATGTCAGACAGCTCACCTTCAGACTGCGGTTGGGTTATACCCAGATCCGTGAGCTTAACTGAGGACTGTGTTCTTGGATGATCCATGTTGGAATCTACAGTTGCAGTATTCGTTATTCCAATTTGACTGTTGGGCATAAATGGGAGCTGCGCAATGACGTCATCTATAAGCCAGTCCATTGGCTGAGCGAGGCCGCTCTGATTGGCTGCTGGGAGAGCTGCGGTGTGCATCAGGGATGGAGCTGGAGGGTTCATGGTTTTCTGATCAGGTGGTGAAATTCCACTGAAATTTTGGGAAACATCTGGTTCGGGCAAAGGACGTTTGCGGGGGCGACCTCTTCGCCCTCTTCGAGGTGGAGCTATTTCCTACAGAAAAAGAGACAAGTGTCGTAATTCAGAGAACATTAGAGTAAATGCTTAGTTGCATTTATAATTTGAAGGGGTCATATCACTAGTTAATATTTTTATATTTAATATACTTTTAATTTAAAAGTTTGGGGGTCAGTAAGATTTAAAAAAAAAAAAAGTAAAGTTTTTAAAGAAGTTATTTTGAGCTCATTAAGGCTCCATTTGTTTAAAAAAAAACTACAGGAAAAAAATGTAAAATATTATTACAGTTTAAAATAACATTTTTCTGTTTTAATATATTATAAAATATTAATTTATTCCTGTGATGTCAAAGCTGAATTTCTAACAGCCTTTACGCCAGTCTTTAGCGTCACATGATCCTGAAAATCGAAAAATTAATTCTGAAAGTGAAAAGAATTCAGAAAATGAAAATCGTAAACATGGTTTTTACTGATTCTTTAAAAATAGAAAGTTCAAAAGTTCATCTTTTGTAACATTATAAATGTAATTTTTGTTCAATTTAAATCCATTCTTAGTGGTCTTTCTGACACCAAACTTATAAATGGTAGTGTATTTTTAATATTTTAAATATTTCTGACATATAGGGGTCATGCATCAGTGCATTCATTCTAGTCTAACTGAATGGTCTTTTCGGTTTTGAGAGGATGTATTCCAGGTTAAAGTATGTTTTGATGTTTTATCCAAAGCAACACTTCTTAAGCTTATTTTCCTCAAAAGATCAAGGAAAATTAGATCGCTCATGATATGACCCATTTATATCATTCATTCGAACAGAAGTAAAAATCACAAAAAAACTTAGATTTTTATGTAATGTCATACCTCCTCATCTGAAGATGTCGTGAGACACCTACCTGACACACTGGTTCTACCAATCTGCCTCTGCTCCCTGTCTGTCTCTGCCTGGGTCTCCCCCTTGATGAAGACCTGCCTCTCTCTCAAATATCCCACATCGCTCCTCTGCCTTGTCGTCTCCGTTTAAGCCTCTCGTGATTCTTGAACATTTGTCTGGTGTCTAGCATCCTGCCAATCCTACCTCCACCTTGCCCCATCCAGGCCGACCTCGCCACTCTTCCGCACCTATTCGTGTTTTGCTCTCTTTTACAAATACTCAACCCTTCTCCCTTCAGAGCAAATCCTCCGCGTGCCCCAGCCCTCCGCACCCTTGTCGCCCTTCCCTCAGTTTTGATGTCCCCTCTCATTCCTCTCTGACTCTGCTCCCTCTGCCCTGCAGCCTGCACAATGTTGGTGTCAAGAAAGTAATTGATAAAACCTGGGATATTGTTCTCAAACCGTGCAAATGGTTCTAAAACACACTCCTCACCCTCTGAAACGCGCCCCAATGCTGGCTGGCATTCATTGGCCAATGTCTCAACATTTGTACTATGAGAAGGGTAAGGGTGAGGTGGCAGTGGGGTTGGAGGCTGTTGGTATGAAGCTGAAGGGGGACATACGTAGACCTGGGGCATGCAGGCTGGTCCACTCGCTGTGGGATACATTGCGGTTTCAGGGACCACATCCATGACTTGAAAGGAAGGCATGTTCTCTGGATTAACCTGGACGTTCTGAAGTGTGGCCAGGGTGATATCAGAGCCATCCGTGTACGTGCAGATCCCCTGATCGGTCCTCCATGATGACGTGCCAATCAAATGAACACTTTCAATGGTCTCTTTGGGGTTTTGACATTCAGAAGGGACGGTCTCAGTTTGACACTCTCTCTCCGCCACCTCTTTCATGCACTCCGTCTGTGTGTTTTGCTCAGTTGACGGCCTCTTTGCTACTTGCTGAGGTATGTCGATGCCTAGTTTGCAAGCTGCCGATAGGACTTCCTCTTTGTCCTCGTTCAACTGACCTGAGTACAGCAGACTGACCAGACTGAGCAACGTACAGGCCTCCACAGCTTGGACTTCTATCAGTCTCCTCTGTCCGTTCCGGGGTGATGGCATGGCTGACAGAGCACCACAGAGCCAAGGACTGAAGGCAGACAACACACAGCTGTGCACAGGCACTGACACACCTGGATAGGGGTGGAGAAAGTACAGTAAACATAATGGAAGATGGAAAAAGACTGATTAATGAGCAGAGGATGGACTTTCTATGTCAGACCTCGGGTCTGCAGCACAGTGTCACAGAACTCTGCCCTGCTCTGCTGTTTTTGCAGCTCTTTCACCAGAAGCGTCTCGAACGTCAACATCTGTGACAAACGAAGACATGCTCAGACACAAATTCAAAGAATGGTAGAATATGCAAGCTCTAAAAATTTAACGCTGCCGTTTCTCCGTGCAGCTGTGCAGACTACAGACACCTGTTGAGAGTCGGGGCCGTGCACGCTGATCTCATGGGAGTCGCTAGATGTGCAAACAGTTGTTAACATGATTTACTTTTCATGCACTCGCATGAAAATTATAAACAGATAAATATCTAATTGTGGTTAAGCAACTTAAATCGTTCAATGCTTGATACTGAAACATGTCCAGTCAAAACAGTCTTAGCGAATAAAAACTAAATTCTGACCTTTTGTCGTTATGACATGAGGAAATTCAATAACGGCAGTCGTTTATCCAATTTTGTCTCTCCTGTTTGTGTCGAAATCACTGGATTGTAAGAATGGTCGCACGTGCATCGCTACAAACTCGTGGAGCTCCACAGGTTTACGCAGATTACCGCGCCGAACTGACTCAAGCATTTCCACAGTGGCTCTGTCTGTCCGAGTATGTGGGAAAGCCACACTCTTTTATTAATATCAGCACAAGTGATATTTTTTTTTTTTTTTTTTTTGCGTCCTTGTGAGAGAGGGAGAGTGGAAAAACATTTTTAAATGTGGCAAAGCATTTTTAAAATTTCCTAAAGAAAATGTTAGTGGCGCTTGAATGTGTTCTGAGTGGTTGCAGTGATGACAAAGAGAAGAGTTCTGGGCCCGTATTCACAAAACTTTTTATCTTACCACTAAGAGTTCTCCTAAATAGCAGTAAAAGTTTTTAGCAAAGAGTTTTCTCTTAAAACCTATTCACAAAGCTGCTGTGACAAACTTTTACTAAGTAAGGAATAGAGAGAAGTCTTAAAGGGATACTCCCTCCCAAAATTTTGTCATTAATCACTTACCCCCATGTCGTTCCAAAATCATAAAAGTTTCGTTCATCTTCGGAACACAATTTAAGATATTTTAGATGAAAACCGGGAGGCCTGTGACTGTCCCATATGCTAAGTAAATAACAGTGTCAAGGTCCATAAAAGTTATGAAAGTCAGAATACTCCATCTGCCATCAGACGTGCAACAGGAACACTTTTTGTAAGAGAAAATAAACATAAAAACATACACAACAACCAAATAACAAAAATAATGACTTTATTCAACAATTCCTTCGTCAACAGTCTCCTCTTTGTCTCTCATATGCTCTTCTGTATCATCCGCGCCACAAGGATGCACTGTTTCTACATGTATTTAGCTTTGATTTGAAAGCGCATCCTTGTGGCGTGGATGATACAGAAGAGCATACGCATATGGAGAGACACAGAGGAGACTGTTGACGAAGGAATTGTTGAATAAAGTCATTATTTTTGTTATTTGGTTGTTGTGTATGTTTGTTTTCTTCGCTTACAAAAAGTGTTCCTGTCGCGTCATATAACCCAGATTGCACGTCTGATGGCAGATGGAGTATTCTGACTACGACTCATACCTTTTATGGACCTTGACACTGTTATTTACTTGGGAGTCTATGGGACAGTCACAGGCCTCTTGGTTTTCATCCAAAATATCTTAAATTGTGTTCCGAAGATTAACGGAGCTTTTACGGGTTTGGAACGACATGGGGGTAAGTGATTAATGACAAAATTTTCATTTTGGGGTGGAGTATCCCTTTAAGCTAAGAGTAAGGGCGGGGCTGACCTCGTTGCTATGGATGATGTCAGCATGCTTCCTAACTATGCCCACAGTGATTGGCTGATAGTCTCAGTCAGAGATTTATTCATCGAAATATTTTAAAGTAAAGATAAGAGTTTAAAAATAAGAATTTTGCCACATTCAAATAAAGATTTTAAAATGCAGGCTGTAACTAATTAAACAAATATGTGTTCAGCTAATTGTCAGCCTCTTACACGTATGCTTCTCATAATCAGTGAATATGCATATAAGCAGCCTTTTAATTAACAGAGTAGAATAATCATGGCTGATAGTAAGGCATGCAAATGTAAAAGAAAACCAAACTGGACGCAAGAACAGCTGTTTCTTCTTGCCCAACTGGTTAATGAAAACAAGGACACAATCAAAGGAACATTTAAAGTTGGGATAACTTTCAAAACCGAAGGTGATACCTTTATAAAAGCTTATTATCTTCAAATATTTCTAAAATGTTTACGTTCTGAGGCAGATTGCCTGCAACAGCCATTTTAGGATAGTTAGTGGCTTGGACTTAGGAGTCCTCTTCACTACTCCTAACGTTTCACAGATTTAGGAGCTAGTTGTAGCGCTAAAATGCTTTGTGAAATACTTTTAGATTTCTAAATTTAGGACTGACACGCCCATTATTTTTAAGATTTTCTCCTAAATCGGTGAGTTATGCTACTTTTAGCCTTAAAATGTTTTTTGAATATGGGCCCTGGGCCCGTATTCATAAAACATTTATCTTACTACTAAGGGTTCTCCTAAATAGCAGTAAAGTTTTTAGCTAAGAGTTTTCTCTCAAAACCCATTAATAAAACTGCTGAGACAAACAGATTATTTGAAATAAGGAAACAGCTAAAAATAAAAAACACAACTGGCAGATGATTGAAAACCATAGCACGGCAATGAATTTGCTTTAGCAAATCATGTGGGCCGAAACGTCGCGAGATTTCAGAAATTCACACGAGGTCGCGAGGTCGACTCAGCTGACCAACCTCTCGTGCGTTATTGCCACAGTCTATGGTTATTACGGAGAGAAGCGCGTGCGCCCTAAGCTGTGAAAATAACGCCAATTTTTACCTTCTCACGAAACGTGATATTCAACAATATATCGCAGGTATTAACAAATTTCATATGACATCTATGGTAACGTAAATATGCGCAGAAGTTGCAGGTATTTCAGGGCTGTCAGTGGATGCAGTCAGTGGCTGTGTGAAGAGTTAGCTTGTCGGCTACATTGTTAGCTCCTCTGGGTAACGTACTGAAGAGTGTTCTAGATTTTTCCGACTTATTTCAACTAAAATTAATAGCGTACTTTATAACTACATGATGGACAATTCTTCTACTTTTATTTACGTATTATAAATAAAAAATCTGGCGACGCTTGACGGGTGTACAATATTTGCTAATCTGTAATTGTTGATGGTTGATATTCATGACTAGTTAGTCAGCATTTACGTTGACAAGTGTAGTTCTGCTTTGGGTGGACATTATGAATGTATTTCTACTGATTTGTAGTAGTGCCTTGGTGAAACAATATAATGTTTTTTTCAACAAATTGTTGTAAGAAAGCTTCATGTTTAAATAAGCAATAGAGCTAGTAAGAGCTAATGTGCTTGCTAATGTACCCCACACCTTTCAAACTAGACTCTAACTCATTAAGAACTGTTTCAGGGTTTAGAAAGACTAGCTCATGTCACTTTGTCCATTTCTTCGTTCCTAGAGTTAATAAGCAAGCCTGTGTGCATGAATATGTGATGTGTGTGTGTTCTGAAGTTCTGGGTGCAAGCTTATTTTTATTATTTCTCTCAGGAAATAGAGCCTTGCAATATTTGAAAGATGGCAGACACAGAGCAAAGGAGTCCACCTCCTCAGCCTCAGACTGGTCCTGTGGTAAGTGCTATGTCTTTTTAGGTTTGTTAAGCTTCTTTTAAGTACTAAACAATGACCCAATGATATGTTTCCTGAGAACTAAAAAAAACAATTTTGTTCTTTTAATGCCATTACATTGTTTGGAGCATAAGAAACAAATGGAGAAAAAAAAACTTTTTTTTTTTTTTAAATATTTTTTTTTTATTCTGTGTCCTTTGTAGAGGACACCAGGACTAAGGTATTCAAAATAAATAATAAATAAATAATATACATGAAAAGGCATGTATAGGCAAAACAATGTTTTATTTTTCCATTCACCAAATCAGTTTTTAGGTTTCAGGCTATTTTTAAACAAACTTTATACAAAGATGATTCTCAACTATGTTATGAAAGATATGTTAGGACAGAATGATTTGGTCTTAAGGATGTAACGATTCACTCAACTCACGATCCGGTACGATTCACGATACGATTTTCTCATGATTTTTTTTTTTTTCAACAAAATTAGATTTAAGAAATTATTAATGAAAAGGTGTCCTTTTATTATTGCTTGGACAAAGTTCTGCAATTTTCTTTGTGAAATTGAGATCTCAAAAAACCAAATTGTAATGAAATTGTCAAATAACAAAACTAAATTGAAATTTTAAAACGAACCCCAAATCTAATTAAATATTAAATCAAAAATCAAATAATAAATCAAAAATCTCTTCATATAAACAAAGGCTTTGCTTGTGGTCTTTCCATTCAAAATTAGAGGCAACCACTGCATTTTAATCACAATCCAAACGAAGATACTGTTTTAGGGTGTACCGGCGGGTTTATTTTTGGTGCAAAAATTGTGGTTCCCAAGCAAAATGCAAAAATATAAATGTAATGACAAAACTAGGATAAAGTAATAAAGTCCAAAATAGATACAAAAACTGTACAAAGAAAATACATTTTTAAGATGCTCAAGAGGGAATTATGGCTATGCCAATTTCCTGGCCCAAAAATACCTCAAGGTCCCCCACACACAACAAGCTCCAAACACTTTTAAAATGAGTACCTGGAGTCCTTTTATAGTATTAGGCTCCTCCCATTTCTGGAGCATAACAAGTGGAAGTCAATTATAATTTTAAAGCAAGTTAAAGCTACATAAATACACACACAAAAAGGCATTAACCTGCAACATATGCATCACACTACTGATCAAAAAGTAAATAAACAACACTGCAAACAAAAATGCATGAGAAATTCTTGTTTTCTTGATTTTCCGCCTGTGATGTCACTGTAAATAGAGATGCCCTTCCTACTGGCAAATGGATGCTTTAAAAATGGCAGCTTTCACTGCACATGGGTTTGCCAGTTGATAGTGGACTCACAATGTAAGCAAGACAATGTTTTAAATGTATATGTTAGTTTGTGGCATGGGAAATAAATTGTTACCATTTGTAAAAGTGTTTGGTGTGCGTTCTTTGAAATTTTAAATCATATAACAAGTCCAATTGAAGCTTTATTTAATGTGATGTTATAATGCAATCTGGACCTGATGTATGTGTAGGATATGTTTGTGTATATATGAACTTCAAGTTGATGATGTACCTATTGAGGGTTGTTATTAATTAATGGATCTTTACAGTGATTGGGCTTGAATCAGTTTTTAACTGGGGTGTACTTTGATGTCATGTTTGAAAAAAATTCCTTATGAAGGTAATGCGACCGAAACGTAGCCTTTAAATAAATAATTTGCATTTTTTGCATAGATAGTGTGCGGGATTTGTTTTTTGCTTTTAAATCATATAACAAAACATTAAAAATTGAGGCCAAAACAAACAAAAGACAAGAAAATTGTATAACCAACACAACGAAACTAAGCAAAGGGCCACAAAGGGCATATTTCACCACACATAAACAGTAAAATAACAACACAACTATTATATCTGATGTCATTTTGCCAGCATCTAGTTTGTTTGTGTGTATAATGGTGGAAACTGTTCATGTGTGTACATGCACTTTAGCAGTCCTTTCAAAATAAGTTATAGGTCACAGTACGTCGGTGACATACTGTATACATGTTTTTTAATCTAAATTAGATTGTGTAATTTGAAATTTTAAAACAAAAACAGAATGCTCAGACTTTAGTTTTGTGATACTATACTACATAAAACATCTGCATAAAACAGAAACAGCAGACAAACTAAATGAGAAGAATATACACACTCAAAAATAATGCAGAACTGCACTGTACATACTGCAGTAATATGGATTATATGGAGGTAAGATGCAAAAGCAGCAGTGCTTCTTAACGCTTCTTTAATATGCATTATACAGAGATGAGATGAAAAGAATATACCATCTAAACATTTCTAGAAACAGTCAGTTCCTCTCAGAGATACATTCATATAAACTCCCACCCCAACTGTATCGCGATTCGTTTGTATCTTTTTTTGAATCGTCACATATTTGTATCTTTTTTGATGGCTTGTGGTGAATTGTTACATCCCTATTTGATGTACTATTTTACTTTATGCAATATGTGCTTAAAATGTCTATAAGTTGGTATTCCCATTCTGTACAATATATTGGTCAGGCTCTAATATTTATATATATTGAGTAACAAATATGTAATACTTATGTTCGTTATAACCTTGACTCATGATCATATTAATGTATTGCAGCAATTCCTCTTGAGTAATAAGCTGGAAACGGCTATGTGGCTGTCACGGCTGTTCACAGTCTACTGCTCCATCATGTTCATTCTGCCACTACTTGGGTGAGTCATGTTCTTTTACAAGGCAGGTTCACAAGCTTTTTTACCATCCTGTTTTGTTCAAAAACTGGGTGCAACATATGTATTAAGGATCAGATTGACCCACATTGGTTTTCATTTGCCAAAAATTGGCACTATGAAAAACACCTTAAAGATTCATATAAAAACAGAAAACCTCCATTGTAGCTTGTCAGACAATGTGGAACTAGATCAAAAAAGTGAATGTTTAAAGTGGATTTTACCTGGCATGATTCAGAAGACAAGTCTCAATTTCAGGTAAACTTTGAGTCTCAAATTTTATAAGTTCTAATGAATTTCAAATTTGAACACAAAAGTTGTAACAATCTGCCTTTCCAAAACACATCTCTGTGTTGAAACTTTGCATGCACATTCATGACCCTAATTGAGAAAAAGTCACAACATTTCAAGAAGCAATAAAGTTTAACCAGCAATTTGAAAATTCAGTGTGGGTCAATTTGACGCCAGCACAATAGGAGTTAACGATATTGTAGTTTGTGGCATCACATTAGTATGATGAGGACTATTTAGGGTAGTAAGGAAGGACACAGACATACTCACAGATTTTTAATTTTATTTTTTAAGTGAATGATTGGAAGAAGAATCTTTATTTTGTTTTTCTGTCCAGGCCTCAAGCAGCTACTAACTTCTATCAGAGAGCATTACTGGCAAACGCCTTGACCAGCGCTCTGCGTTTGCACCAGAGACTTCCTCACTTTCAGCTGAGCAGAGCCTTCCTGGCCCAGGCCTTACAGGAGGACAGCTGCCACTATCTCCTCTACTCCCTCATACTAGTCAACTCCTACCCTATCACAAGTATCCTTTCTCAAAGACCCCTTCCTTTGGAAGAATCTTGGAGGGGAAATATCTCTTTTGTGTGTGTGTGAGTGTTATGGCATCATATTGTCTTTATGCAGCCTTGACTTTTGTTCTCAGTGAGCATTTTTCCAGTGTTCCTCTTTTCACTTCTCCACGCCACCACCTACACTAAAAAAGTCCTTGATGTAAGTCTCTGCCTTTACTTATATTGCTCAGATGTGTATTTGTCATAATTCCATCCTGAATTTTGTCTCTGTTTCATCTGTTCTCAGACCATGGGTCCAAACAGCCTTATGTTTGTGAGGAACTTTTTGAACAAGCTCACAGCCAATCAGCAGAACATCCTAAAGTTTATTGCTTGCAATGAGATCTTCTTGATGCCAGCTACAGTCTTCATGCTCTTCAGGTCAGTGCTGACATTCAGCTGTTTGGTCCAGTGTTAGAAAAACATTTAAAACCCTGTAAATTCTGAAATATGAAATAATAGTAGGGATGTAACGATGCACCCTGAGGTGGTTGAACATCGATACAAATATGTGATGAATCAAGTCAGCTGAGATGTTAAACGAGTCACAATACAATTGTGGGTGGGAGTTTATGTGAATGTATCTCTGAGGGGAACTGCTGACTGTCTTTAAAAAAGATGGTATTTTCTTTTCATCTTGCCTCTGTATAATGCATATTAAAGTAGTGTTTAAAGGTCCACTGAAGTGGCTTGAAAGACGCAGCATTATTCTATGTGATGACGTAATTTCAACTGAAACAAGAAGGTAGAGCAGGACTCTTCTACTCGTCAGTGTTGTTTCTGATACAGAGTCTTAACAGTTTTTCCTCCTAATCTCATCCATATTGTTATAAAATATAGCATTCTGTGTAGAATTCAAATGGATTCGATACCACTGCACCATCTTGTGCATATGACCCGCTCCATGCTATTGTGTCTCTGGACCGGAGCAGAGTGTGTGTACACTGTGGCAATCGCCTCACACAATGCAAAACCAGACTTCATTTGGCCCAATGGAAAGCATATTTACACTGTCTAATCGTTTCCTATCCCCTATATAGTTTACTACGTGCCATTCAGCATACCGAAAATACTACTACTGTGAACAAGTGACCGATTTCAGCCGCTGCTTCAGTGTATATTTATAGTGTGGGGGGTGGGACGCTTCAGACTCTAGAGAGCATTTGATTGGACAGAAAATCTGATGAGAAGCTGAAGTGCAGGGTGATGTCATCAAAATCATTGATCTATATTGCCGTAAGTGAGAGACTGTAAGTTTTGAATGATTATATCTTCTAAATGCAAATTTTGTCATTGTTAGAAAATCATATCATGAAATCAGTTTTGTGAATCATATTGCATCATGAGCTGAGTGATTTGTTACATCCTTAAATAATAGCAAAGACAATAGAATACCCAAGACGTGTCACTCAGTTTTGAATGGGGAAAAATGCAACACTCAATTTGTCCACTCTATTGAACGAAGCCCCGCCTTTTGAGTAAAAGAGCCAATTGCTAATCAGTAAAGTCAGCTGCAGTGGCCGTTAGAAGTCCTGGTTGCTATAGAAACAGTCAGCGTTTTGAGATGTGCGCTCAGGATTGTGCATGTGCACTGGCTGGTCGAGCCTGAAAAATAAGCTTTAACGCTGTTTGTGCAAAAGAAACCACATTTGAGACAGTTGTTGTCAGATTTAATTGGTGATTTCAAATATGAAAGTTAATCTTGGTGAACAGTTTTAGAGAATTTGATGTTTACCCATTCAAAGAGATAGGAGCTGCACTTGCATGCCCGAGAGGCGTTTCAAAGATGGCCACCGAGTGACATGACTTGCCTCAAAAGGACTTTGTGTTCATCTTGAAATAATACTAACAATATAAAAGTTGCTCTTACATTAACTTTATAAAAATCATTAAAGATTTCAAAGCAAAAAGACGTGTACCACAACCTGACATTTTTAGACAGTTTGATTGTTGCTAAAAAGTATAATCAAATGACAGAATTCGTAGTAGTTTGTGCAGGGATTTTCAGCAAAATTTTTATAATTTAGCCTTAGAAATGTATGTATCGAATATGATACAGTAGGCTTTATAGATTTAAAAAAGTAGTAGTTTGTTGCTGGTATAAAACATGATTAAAGCCATGCCATGTTTCTTGTAATAAGGTGTTTGATTTTGTGATTCACAGTGGTCAGGGCAGCTTGCTTCAGCCATTCATCTACTACAGGTTTCTCACTCTGCGCTATACCTCAAGACGCAACCCATACTGTCGGTAAGAATCTTGTCTTATGAACACAGTGAGCAGTGTTAGATGAACACATGCATACTTTACCCAAAATATGGGGTTCTGCATGTTGTTTTCATTTCCATGACAAATGAATAATTAGAGCCAGTTAGACGCTCAGCAGTTTGTTAATGTATACTACAATTATTCATATGTGTTGTGTGTGTGTGTGTGTGTGTGACAGACCAGAATCAGTGTTCAGTCTTACTGTGATTTTTGTGTTTTTGTCCTGTCAGGACTCTGTTCACGGAGCTGAGGATTTTACTGGAGCATTTTGTGATGAAGCCTAGCTGTCCGGCCTTCTTCAGGAGGATGTGCCTCAACAGCATTGCCTTTATTAGCCGCCTTGCTCCCACCGGCGTCTAACTAACATACACAAACTACTACACACAGTTCACAGAATGGGACAGTTTCAAGATTGACTTACAAACAGGATGGCCAGGTCTGATCACTCAGAGATGGATGTCCTCTTCTGCACTGAGGACTGCGCTGCGTATGTTTGGAGAGACTATCAATCTGACAGACTACATCCAAAAACAAAACAGCAAGAAGATGCATCTCTGTGGACAGTTGTCTGTTAAGGGGGTACAACCATTTTTAGTTCATTAGAGCTTTTATATTCATATTGATTTTCAGGGGGTAGAGAGGAGCCCTTGAGATGTTTAATCTTAACTGCTATGGTAAATAGATATAGCTCTTACTAGCTTGTCTTTCTAATGAAATCATACCACTCTGAGAAATCAAATTTCAGCTGTCATTAGGCTTGTCTGTTCTTTTGTTTGATTCCATTTTTTTATGTTCTTGCTAAAACTTTTTTTTATTGTTGTACTGGATTACCTTGAAAATCTACCTTTCCCAATAGTTGACAATGATCTGAATGAGTTCAGGAAGTTTCATATATAACTTATATAACATGCCTTTTTCATGTGAACTGATGATTGTGTTGTCAAATATTCTGTGATTCTCGTCTATTACATAGAGCCCTATACTCAGCTGTTCTTTGCATTCTATGTGATTTATGTTCAGGGCAAGTTGTAACTGCATTTGAGAATGTCAATTATTTGCTTGTTTAAGGCATGTTGATACTATTATATTTATTGCCTCTGTTTAGAACTATAGTCTATTTAGATGAATCAAATAAAATGTGTTAGATTGTAACTACCACTTATGGTTTAATTTTAGATTTTAAAGCTCTAAACAGTTTTACTGAACAATTTAGAACCGATATGTTGCACTAATAATTTAATACACCAAGACTACTATAAATGATTGTACATGGATTTTTTTTTCTACCATACCAAATCTTAATTTTATGGCAATATAGTTGATGTTACTGTGCCACTATAATTATTTTGCTTAATTTCAACATTAAGATATAGTTAATTAGCAGGGATATACAAACGCATGAAATGTTTATAGAGCGAGAGCATTTCCTCTGGGATAAATGATCCAGTGCCCATTGAACAGGTCCACAGAATTTATAGAACCTCTTGAAATGCCTCATGAAATTTGACTATTTGAGGACAGTTGTGGTTTGGGTTGCGGATACATTTTTTGTGTCCCATGATATAGTAACAGTTTTGACCTGTTCATAGTGCATAAACATGCTATAACGGACTAGTGGAGGATTGCCACTTAATTTGCTTAAGTTTTAATTTAATGTAGTACCTGAAATCAATACTTAAGTCATGCTGTATTGAGATCATAACTTACATTTGCATTGCCATTTGTGGCAACACAATTCTTTTTAGCAATACTATGATTTTACAAGAGAAAAAGGTGGAAAGAGAACAATAAGACTTCAGATGTCGTTATCCCCTCAGCAGTACTTACATCAGTAAACAATTGCCAGGATAAAAGAAACCATTTTTTAATGCACCATTTACGCTAACATTGTAAAGCCATGTTTAATTTGACCATGACAACAAAATTACCCATTTAGTACCTAATTCAACAGCTAGTTCAAATCCAGCTAGCATTTAAGTGACTGCATGGAGGACCATTTTTACACTGAACAAAGTAGACCAAAGAAGCAATGATCAAGCGCCTCATTTCCATAAATGAAGCATGAGCAATTCAATTTAAATGTCCATCTTAGGACATTATGCAGACCATCAGACACCAGTTTATCTCCTCCCACCTCAACCAAACAATAGAAATATGACATGAACAAAGTACATTAAAGGCCAGCAGCACTTTTATTAAGATGTAAAAGGGAGGGTCACTTAACAGTGTAAAAAAAGGATAAAGTGCATTGCTGGAGTCTTTCATAAAAATAGAATACAGACACTGAAATATTAAAACAATGCTTGATTACCTAATGTACAAATATCTGGATGCATCAAGCATAAAAATAAAATCTCAATCCTTAAGGACTGAAAAAAAAAAAAAAATCACTAAGATCTCACCATTTCCCCAAAATTGAGGCTATGGCTTCAGTTATTGGAGTAATGGAAATAAAGCATCAGAAAGAGTGTGCACAATTCCCATGGAGGTATGGAACCACTGAACACAATGTTGATGGGCTGGTTAGTTCAGCACCAGCTTCTCTGGAGGCTCAATGAGAGAGACTTCATGGTACCTGGAGTGAAGGGGGGAAAAAAGTTAGCCATTGCTAACACAGCTATTTAGCATGTAGAGCAAGTGAACTTACTTTGAGCCCTTGTACTTCTCCCTAACTGCCTGCTGTGTGTGCTGAGCAGCACCGAGGTAGGTCTGATGTAGATCCTGAATGCACGGCATAAGATCCTCCAGAGTGTAGCCAGTCATCTCAACAAATTCCTTTGACTGCAAGAGACAGAGTTATGAGGAAAAAGCGAAATATCCAAGTGAACCCTATAAAACACCAATTTGATGCTGAAAACACTGATCATCCCTTGGCCATTCTAATTAAGACAGCATAATGTACACATAACGGCAGGTATCCTAGTTTTTGCACAAGCTGATCGTGCAAACTTACCCATGATCCACCTGCAATTGTATGGTTGGCCAGAATGAAAGCTGCAGCAGCAGTTTGAGATGGGAGGTATTTCAGGAAGGGGTCACAATCTATCAGGCTCAGCTCACCAAGAAGTGTTACAACAGTTTAAAATATATATATATAAATATTGTTACAACAGTTTAATGTGATAAGGTAACACCACACAATGCAACTGAACTGCAGGAAACATTCTCACCATTGATAAGCTCTCTACTTTGCTGCTCACAGGCTGGTGCAAGAAATACTGGGTGAGGAACTGATTGATTGTTGGAGCAGCAAGATCAAACGAGAGAACCGTCAGCACCAGATGCTCCATTCTCAACACTTGTTTTTTTGTGTAGGTGTCGTCATTGATGTAAACAAATTCTGCTACCTCCGGGGGGTAGATCTCCTCAAACTTCCTACAGTCAAGCAGAGAAGTGTGAGCATGGAGAACAAGTGCAGCCTGAGGCTCTAATGCAAAGATACTTACGAAGCCAGAAGCATAGCAGCTGTGCCCACCAGCTGTAGTTTTCCTCTCAGGACAGACATGGAAGACAAAAAGCGATCGATGTAGTTCACAGCCAGGTACAGGGTCTCATTCTGGAGCTTGTACTCCTCTCCCACCTCCACCAACCAGTCCACCAGAATGGCTCGCATGCTGTTTGTGATGTCGGGCTGTTTCTTCATGTAACCAGCTTTTGGTTTTGACTTGACCTACATGATTAAATAAGTAGTCATGAAGTAGAGAACACGCATCATTAAAAGAGGAGTTTAAAATGGAGAACTTAACACGTTTAACATCCTCACCTCCATTTCCCGCAAGTGTGCGTGTATTTCTGCTGCATAATCTGAGACTTCATTGACATTTGTGGGCCTCTCCTCACTATCAATTATTGACATATCCATAGGAGAATCTATATATTAAAAAAAGTTGTACAAGTTGTATTTCAGGTTTTCTATAAAGTGCAACAGAAGACAGTATGGGCATTGCATTTAACTTAAGTCGTTTTTCTTACCAAAACTGGCCTCCACTGGAAGATCGATAGTGGCGAGGGGCTGCCTTAGGCGGGTCACGGTGGGATTTAGTGTGAGAGGGGAGCAATCCATGGTTGCTCTTTGGGTACACTGTTTCTTAGAGCATGCACCGTCAGGCTCATCCACATGGATCTGAAAAGCAGGTGGCCTGGTGGAGGGCTTCTCTCCAAAACTGCCATGTTCTTCAGACTTGCATGCGATTATTTGGGGCCCAGAGACCTGAAAAAAAAAAAAAAAAAAAAAAAAAAAAAAAAAACTGGATTAGAGTGCTGGGGGAAAACAATCCTATACAGTACATAGGTAATTACAAGCCCTTCGCAGTAGCTTCATTATGTAGCAGGTCAATTAGACCCATTTCAACTGAGTGGTTGGAAATACTGGTTGTGTGTGTATTTTTTTATTGAAATGGACTAATTTAAGGTCACAAAAACATGTCAAAGTATCTCTCTAACACTCTTTGATGTGGAATATGCATACAAATTTATAATACAATTCTGATGTCAGAGTCAGTTCGACACTTATTAAAGGCAGCAGCACAGACCTGAAATAAATTTTTAGTTTCTCAACTATACTCAGAGTAATCACATTTATGCTTTCATCACATGCGTTGTCTGAAGAAACTTCACTGAAAGAGCAAGTTCAGTCCATACATGTTTATTTCACTGGGAATTTAACCCACAGTCTTGCTGTGTCATGAGAACTGTTTGAGCTTTAGGAAAGCACACAAGTGCTTTTTAAACATGTTTGCTTAGAGGGATACTCCACCCCAAAATGATAATGGTCTCATCACTTACCCCCCTGTCATTCCAAACCTGTAAAAGCTTAATTTGTCTTCATAAAACAAATTAAGAAATAAAACATGAAAACCCGTAACCTTCCCACAGACTGCCAAGTAAATAACCAAGTCAGGGTCCATAAAAGTATGAAAGACATAAACACAACACCACAATACTCCATCAGCCAACAACTGATCAATCTGAATTTTACAAAGCGATGAGAACACTTTTTGTAAGTGAAGAAAACAAAAATAACTTTATTCAACAATTAGTCTCCTCTGTCTCTCTCCACATCACCACTTTGGAGAATATCCACTTAACCCAATCAGCTTATGCTCGTGTCTTGTTGCACTGATGTGCTGTTATGGATATTCTCCAAAATGGCACTACGGTGAAGCGGAGACAAACTGTTGAATAAAGTTGTTATTTTTGTTTCTTCGCATACAGAAAGTATTCTCATCCATCATAAAATTCAGATTGAATCACTGATGGCAGGTGGACTATTCTGACGACGTCTTTCATACTTTCCTGGACCTTGACAGTGTTATTTACTTGGCAGTCTATGGGACAGCCACAAGCCTCCCAGTTTTCATCCAAAATATCTTAAATTGTGTTCGGAAGATTACTGAAGCTTTTATGGGTTTGGAACGACATGGGGGTAAGTAATTAATGACAATTTTTCATTTTGGGGTGGAGTAATGTTAAAAAAAAAAAAAAAAAAAAAAAAAAAAAAAGTTGAAATATAGGTTAACATTCTATATTTAAAAAACAAACTCACTTTTGGTGTGAGCAGCATGTTAAAAACTAGCCGTTTTTAATCCAAATCTTCATGGTGTGGTGAATCTTGCTGAATTAAAATTGGTGTAAATTCAACCCCACTCCATAAAAACTGTACCCAGATTTTGAACAAAAAGGTTAAGCTTTAATTACACTTTGCACAAAAAAACAAAACAAAAAAAACAAAAAAAAAAACCAAACAGTAGATATGCACCTGTTGCAGTAATAAAAGGACAGCTGGCCAGAAATGGAAGTGTACCAAAACTTCATGAATTCTCATATGGAAACATATGAATGGCAGCCTCAGGTCACAGATCTTTCGTGGTCCTCAGATCATCAACTTGTTTTTGGTGAACTACCCTTTTAACCAACCCACCCGGTTTACCATGGTAGCAGTGAATGGTTTGTAAAATGGCGGTCTCCGCATTGCGAGGGAATGAGTGCGGGCATTTAACACTGCATTTCATTTGAACCTGTGGCGCCATAACGTTAAATGCAGTTTGACCCAAAAGGGAACGAGATTTAGATTTATATTATTCATGATTCAAAGGGACAACGGGCCTGCGAGCACTTTGACCAGTTCAACTACAGCAACGTTCAGTTCATCTAAATCAACATTATTAAGTTAGCAATTGTTAAAAGCAAAACACACCGATTATTAAACTAAATACTCGTACGTGCTACAATGAAATCATTCAGTAATAGAAGCATATTTGATATCCGTGTGGCATGCGTGCTCTGACCTGTTTAGCGCCGCGCAGGACGGGCTGTCTGCGCTGATTGTTCTCCAGGGCGCCCAGCACAGTCCTGGAGCCTGGTTTAGGGTTGACATTTTCCCGATTTTCACTTCTGTTCTTTGCTGCACCGCGTAGTCGTGAAAGCATGTTTTCTTGATTGTGGATATCTGCTCCCGTATCTTGAAGCGCGCTTCTTTGTGTTTGACCGACAGACGACATCCTCACAGCAGCAGATCAACTCAAGTCGCCCTGCAAGACGGATCGATCAAAGCACTTAAACACCAGGGTTTGAGGTTTTAACACGTGAATAACGAATAAAGCATGGATAAGCACACTAACCAGGGAAACTGGTGGAAAGGAGCTGTTGAAATCCGGACAAAAACACAAAATAAACAGTCGCTAGCTGCGTGTTACAAAACCGAGATTCAAAAATAAATCATGCAGCACTATACTACAGAAATCGCGCCATGGCGGTGTGCAAAACCCCTCAACGCGGCACAAGAGCTCACAAAAGATGCTTCTATGAAGTAGAACTGCGCCTTGTTGGTGTTTTCTTTTTTTTAATGCTGCTGCCTGATTTGATATTGTGGTGGGTGGCCGTCTCAGTTCAAGTAGCCCGCGACTATTGAAACGGGCCAATCAGAATGCAGCAAACCCGAACGTCATTGATTCTACGGAAGCTTGGAAAGTACAAACTGCGATTCTGCTTTTATGAACCGAGCCGTTGAGAGTTACTTTCATTGGTTCAAAGGAATTTTGAAACTGTTTGAGCACAATGTTAAATTTAAGCTCATGATGTCAAGTTTATACATAATATACAAACTCAAGAATTACAAGTATATAAATGTACAGGGGTAAGTCTTACATTTAGTGAAATGTTCTGCCCAAGCAGTACTTAAAACAAAAAATACTGAAAATAAACAACATAAATAACAACAACAATAATTTTGAATATAAATAATAATTTTAATGTTTTTGGTACTTATGTGCACATTTTCTAATTTGTATAGCAAATAATCACTGTCTCTGATACTGAACTTTTGGAGTTTTTTTCCCCCCAAATAAAGTTACATATTAAAATATTATTAACTGAAAGTTTGTATCCTGACTGAAAGACAAACAAAACTGAAATTTTTCATGATTTTCTTTTTATTTCTGTAGAAATGGAACTAGACAATGGATGAGTTTTACAACAACTGCAGTCGCAGATAATTTTTGTGTTTATTGCACTGAACATGTTAATTTGAATCTATAATGGTACAATCAGCTTGATCCCTATAGAACACCAAATGTTTAATGCAAAAACAAAATTCACAAAACACAGTCCCAAAAAGTGCTTTAATTTTACATTCCATCAAGCTTCACTGAAAAATTCCATCAATGAATCAAGTTCATAGTTGTTCAAAATTGCAAGCAGCTGTGAAACTTTTGTTTTGACATTTTGTCCTTTAAATTTGAACTTGTCGATGAACAGATCAGTGATCATACCTGTAAGAAAACACAAAATGGTTTGTTTACCCATAGATATGTCATTATTTCTTCTCCAAAGACATCATCTGAATATGCAGGGGTTGTGAGAAAAAACATTAATCTTATAGAAATCTACAGTACATGTGAATAACTTAACATCTAAAATTTCAAATAATGTATTGTAAAATACCATCTCCCTCGCTCATCTGAATTCACTCACCATACAATCTTTCTAAGTGAGCTGGTTGTTTCTTATATTCTTCTAAGAGCTGGGCAGATTCATCCAATATACTACGATACTCTGGAATCAGAAAATCTGCATTCCCCTCATGCACCTGCAGCTCCTGCATAAAATACACAAACACAGACACACACACACACACAGACACACACACACACACAGACACACACACACACACTCAATAGGCTTGTTTTTTAGCAGTTTTTTTGTAGTCTTTATTTTTTACCTTTAAAGCATCAATAAGCTGAACTTTTTTGGCCAAAATCAGCTGATACTCTAGCTTGGGATGAATCATTCGAAGAGTATGGCTCACAGAGTCCTCATTCACCTCTAAAACCAACATAACAGCCAACACAACAAACAAATATTAATTATATGTGATGCATGAAGAATTAAGATCAGTTTTATCTGGTATCAACATCGTCTCAGTTGAACCAGTCACAAGTGGTCAGCCAAGACAGATCACCATTTACACCATGTCTACACTGGATGTGAACGACTCGACACGGCGCAACAAAAGACAACAGAACCCATTATAATCAGTGATGCTGCCTACACTGTATGCGGTGTGGTGCGACACATCATGTCAAATCCCCGACAGTAAACTGATGCCTCGTTCTATTTTTGACATACTGACACAAAGTGCAAATGATTTGCAATGGTCGATTTGTCAAGTCCAGTACAGACATGGTGTTAGACAACTAGTATCATTACGCAACCCAAATGCATCTACACTGATCACTTGTGATTGGATTTAGTCAAGAGGAAGACCACATATATCAATTAACAGATCAGCTTGTGAACTCACCGTAGGATATATTCAGATTGATTTTTCGCTTAGTGGCATCTTTGGACTAAACCTCCTTCAGTATGGATATGGTAGAAATGTTGTCTGATTTGAAGTTTGCCTCACCTTTACTGGAACCCATTACAAAAATGTATAAAGATTGATTACAATACATCTAGTAGGATCTTTGTCCAACTTTAATATATATATTTTAAATCATAATCAGCTTTTTTCAAAAACAATCATATGCATATGAAGAAAAATAGTACTTATTCATGGATACATTTCATAAATAAACATATCTGGATATTGAAAAGGCAGGCCTCACCAATATGTGGCTTCTAGCTGTGTGCCTAAGAAAGTGTTCTGAAAGTGGAATGTGATGCTGTCTCCTGCCGGGGTTTTCTCTGGGACCTCAGGAATACAGAACACAATCCAGGAATGGATCTCTGCAAAACTGAACTGTCCTGTCAGTCTCAAGGTGTTCATGGGGCTAGTCATGAAGAGAGAATAACAGTAACATTTAGCTGGCAGAATAACTGCATGATAAGAATTTATAACTGCTGCTTTTCTCTAAGCTCACCGCTCCTGATCAATTACATGTGTCCTTTGGGTGGAGGGAAAGGGGTTTGATCTGGTATTGTCGAACCTGGCAGGTTTTGGGCTGTAGCCTTGGCGTCACGTAAGCCTGAAGGGTGCCATACTGACCCTCTATAGATCTCACTTAGAGAAAAACCAGGACAAATGCTCAGATATTGCCTACCTTGCAATTTAAGAAAAAATAAAACATACATTATTATATTGAAAACTATCCAAACACATCAGACACCTTCAGTTCCAGCCTAGTGGTATTTGCTTGGCACCTGTAGGTGGCGAGGAGGAAGTTCCCGTTTGACTGTGGGGTTAGATGAACAAACAAGGACAGTTTTGCAAAACGCATGTGATGTGGTCATTAAGTAAGCTTAATGATGCTTTACCTCTGAATCACATTCGCTGAAGCTGACCACTGCTGAATTCTTATCAACATCCAACAGGTCAATGGGAACATCACTCTATCAGAAACAAAAAAACACATGCAAGTGAATGTAAGGAAACTCATAATGCCGAAATTACAATACATCTAAAAATAATGTAGAATTAGCGAAGATCTAAAATACAACTTTAATTAAAATGCATAGTTCCAGTTCTGACTTCCAGTTCAATGCTGACTGATTTATTGAGTACAAAATCAGCATAATAGACTGATTTCTGAAGGATCGTGTGACACTGAAAACCGGAGTAATGGCTGCTGAAAAATCAGCTTTGCCGTCACAGGAATAAATGTATAAATTATAAAATAAATGTTTTAATTATACTCAAACAGAAAAGTTATTTTCACATTGTAATAATATTTCACATTCTTTACTATATTTTTGATCAAAGAAATACAGGCTTTATTAGCATAAGAGACTTCTTTGAAAAACACTAAAACAATCTTACCAACCCCAAACTTTTGAACAGTAGTTTATATAAATAAAAGCAAGATAAATGAGTGTATTGCTCTCACCTGTAGCAGCAAGTTGTCAATGGCGGTCTGCACCTCTAGTGTGAGGCTGTAGCTGGCATCATCCTGGGACAATGTGAATTTGTCATTGATGCTAAAGACTGGCACAGCGGACACTGCCGTGCTGGATTGAGAGCTCTGCTGGTATTTTTCTCTGCCCTGCAACACTTTCACCTGCAACTGCTCTAACTCTGCCCTGTACAAACACATGCATTACCAAACAAAGCATGGCAGAAGGTATTTCAAAATCTATGTCAGTTTGGTAAACAGATGTTCTGCAGGCTGTTTCAGACTCCTCATCATGGCAGGAAACAGCCGGATGTGTAGTACCTGAGTGCAGCCACCTTCCCCTGGGTCTCCCGGCTCATCTTGATTTCATCCCCCGGGCCTTCAACCATCTGCTGAGGCTCTGTGGTGAGGCCTGACACCCATCCTGAAAACCAGTCACATGACCTCTCTCAGTCAACACAGGTGAATGATAAACTGTATACTTACATCACCCATACAGTATTGTTCTTAGAAATACGTAGTAAAATGCCCCAGCTAACCTGTGTAAGTTGTTGTAAGAACTTCATCATACATTTCCTTTCCGACGCAGCCACCCTGGATTGATGTGACACTCTCAGACAAAACCTTGTAAACAGAGAAAGACAATTACCACAACTATAGCGCAGCAGAATTGAATCTGAGACAAAATGAGGCTGTTCCATGTATCGCTTATCATTCAAATGTGACACTCACATTCTCAAAGCGCAGCGTTGGCTCATTTGAACTGTCCAACCCGTAGACCTCCACAGTCCCATCATCCCTTCCCACCAGAATATCCTTCACACCATCACCAACAATGTCAAAAGTATCAATACAAAGCACACCTGAAAACACCAAAAGACCAATACAAATTAGCATGGCTTCAATTTTTAATTTCTAATAGCCCCTCACTATCTAATTCCTACCTCCTTTTTTCTTCTCATTATCCAATTCCCAACTAGTAATGGGCCCAGATTTGGTAATCTGCACAATACCTAGTTTCCCATCAGCTGTTCCATAAAGAACTTCCTCACCCACCCTTTCCTGAAGATCAAGATATTATGCATCAAATACTCAGACTCAAACAATACATTCTTTCACATTAAAACGAGTGAGCAGATTTTTAGCACATACCTCCATCTCTGTTGAGAAGTTCCAGAACAGTTGGAGGTCCGGGAACTTCTACGTGGTACTGAAGGTCGGAGCCCTGATGGAGCACAAAGTGTAGGATGACTGTGGACTTGAGCATCAAGAATTGGATATGGCCACCCCAGTAAAGGATATCACGGCTACCAGTGATAGCTAAAGTATAATTGGGTAACAAAGTAGAGACAAAAGGTGGCCAACATGACTAGAGGTTGTGTCGGACTACCTGCAATACTCTAAGTACTCTGTCCTGGCAGGCCAGGATGGGCACAATGTGGCCCACAGTCTCCACAGGTAAACACAGGACGTCGTTGATCTTGTCTCCTGACAGGTAGTAGTCCTGATCCTTGCAGTCACAGTAATGGTTATAAATGTAACTGGCACACACAAACAGATCTGCCCCTGAAACATGCCTGTGGGAAAGTAAGGCACAACAAAAAGTGAAGCACAAAATACCCAAAGTTGAGAGAGTCTGAAAAACAAGAAGCAGATCTCACATGGCATTTATACTCTCTGTTAGGTTTGCTTCAAATGTAAGAAACTGTTTGCCCTTTTTCGTATATCCTCTCACTTCAGAGCCAGAGCTGACAAAGATCTTTTCCTCTGGGGTTCCCAAAGCCCCTCCAAGCTCAAGTCTGGAGATCTTCTGTCCTGGGAGTGATTTGAACACAGGCTGACAAAAAAGGCAGACATTTATTCTCCCATTGAGTAAAAATAACTTTGTTTGTTTACATTAATATACACACTACCATTCAAAAGTTTGGGGTCAATAAGATTTTTGTATGTTTCTGAAATAAGTATCTTATATTTACCTAGGATGCATTTATGTGATCAAAAATACAGTAAAAATAGTATGATAAAATATTTTTTACATTTAAAATAACTGTCTCTAATTTAAAATATTTTTAAATGCAATTTATACCTGTGATGGCAATCACAGTGATTGGAGCTTGAGAAATATTAATTTATTATTATTAATGTTGCAAACAGTTGTGCTGTTTAATATTTTTGTGAAGACCATGATTTTTCTCAGGATTCGTTGATTAATATAAAGTTCAAAATAAATGTATTTTATCATTTAAAACAAAACATTTAATAATATCATAAATGTCTTTACTGTCACCGTTCATCAATTTGATGCATCCTTGTTGATTTTACAGTATTATTTCCTTCCAACATCTGACTGAACCCAAACTTTTGAATGTTTGTGTACACTAAAACAGGAAACGCTTCTGATAAATACCACAGCCTCCCCTTTTTTCATTCCAAAACAGGTCACAACACCATCATGATCTGCAACAACCACCTGAAATGAGAAACCGACACACTAGCATCACCAGATACACCAACAGGGTGCTTATAGACAAATGCTTGTTCCTTGTTTAATTGAGCGGGGGAGAAATGTCAAGCACATGCTCAAATAAACAAAACATGTTGCATGCTCGTTCACAAGTAAGATCTAATCTCCAGTGCCCTCGTTTTACAAAGTAACCCATGAAATAGTCTAAAGAAGAAATGTCATTAAGTCCTTGAAACTATGGAAAGTTTATAAGACTGTACATTTTAGTTATGGATATTAATACCTGATTTCATACACTTGCAGCAAGTTTTAAGACTGAACTTTCTGTTAAAAGAATATTCCTCGCAATTCCTGATTACGGAGAATGTAATGTAGTTTTTTTTTTTTTTTTTTTTGCATAAATGTCCGCACTGTGAGGAATGAGTAATATTATTTGTGTTATAAGATGTATGGTAATAATAATTTTCTGTGAACAGATGATTTTCACAAGCTTGACTTAATATCTTGACCTAAACCTGGGATATTCTTTTAAAAGGGATGCAGATATACCTTTTGAGTTGCTTTTCGCCCCACAGTTGGGAGAAGTTTCATGGTTTTTTGAGAAGTCACTCCAACCTGAGAAAACAAAGATGACATGGCCATTAGTAAATTATCTTTCTAATGATCAATAATATTTAAAATGCCTAATGACTCAGCCACAGGCCTTACAAGTGTGCATTTTAAACGACCAAGTGCACATTCGCCATCACTGTAAATCACAGCAGATATGCAAATACATAGAGAAGTTGAGACCTTACCTGGAGATAATCAACGTGGTTTAAGTTCAGCTCCATTTCGTCTGTCAGAATAATCACTCCACAGATCCTTCTGAACTGTGACAGCTTAACCGTTTTCTGTTAGCGTTGATATTGAAGATGCCCCAGAGTAGTCCTGTGTAATTAATTCCCCAATTAACGTTAGGTACTTTGAAATAGAAGTCTGTATTTCGAGTTTTTCCGATGGACACAGTGGTCCTGACTATTCTGGATTATCCTGCGGATTAGTTCGTTAGTGGCTGATTCTGCTGCAGATGAAGAGGCTAACATTAGCTGTGTCAGTTGGTCCGCTTTACAAGAAAATTCAAGTCGCATTAATACGTAAAAAATAAAAACATATTCCCCCTTTTCATACACATTTATCCAAACGATATGGTTCGCTTCGCGGAAAAAAGTAAATAAAAATCCGTCTAAGTACAGCAGCAGCAAAAGTGTTTTTGTTTACAGCTAACACGTTTCCTCAGCAGCGCCATGTTTGTCAGCCACCCAAACCGTCTCTGGTTACCATGGTAATAGCACGCGTAATAAGATTCGTTCAAAACACTGGAAAATATTTTATATTTTAATCAAGTCAAAAAGCAAACAGTTTTCCCCCTCGATGCCCCAAAACCCTGATAAAAACTCTGATAAAAACAATAAACAATTTCCCCAGTTTCCTGTTTCCAAACATGAAAACGGATAACGTTAGCCTGTATCCAGCCGTTTCTATTTTTGTCCTTAGTGCCCTAATAATTTAAACAAGGAATTAAATAATTGTAAATATTTAAAATAAATAAAACATGTGTTCGAATAATTATTTATTTAATTATTCCAACTCAGGTTTTTAGTTCTAATTTTTATTTTTTCTGAACATATACGAAGCACACGCATTGATTTTAATTGTTTTTAATATGTCTTCAGCGTAATAATAACACTACCATGGAGGAAGAGCCCTGCTGAAAAAAACATATTAATTTCTTTATGATAGATCTGTTTTCTGGTTTTAGGAGTAGCTGGTATCCCAGACTGGTCAAGCTGGGTTGGTGGTCAGCTGAAAGTGTACAAAAACCATTTAAAAAATGCAAACAGACCAGCCAAACCATCTAAGGCTGCTTTTAAGAAACCAAGGCTCCATCATATTGATCTTTGATGATGCTTTTTCAAAACATACACACATTGATTTCTACTGTACACTAAGCTATGACTTAAACCTTTCTACATTTAGAGATTTTCATTATTACATTATTAAGCATGTTTAATAGCGATTTTATTTATTATTTATTTTGTGGGGACATTTTGGTCACACACACAGGAGTGGATGAATGGGCGTGAATGTGACTCTACAGTAGGAGGGGCGCAGCTGCAGAGAGGGGCTTCAAGCATTATTCTCTTTTTGCACAACACCACAGAGACAGCACGCTTCCTTCTGGATTATAAAGATTTAATGACAGAGGGACATCAAGGACACTTGTCATGGATAAATCTTACACACCAAAGTGAACTATGAACTATCACACTGCTTGATCTGAGGATTCACTAAAGGGCTGCAGTAGTTTTTATGCAATTTTATTGCAACCGATGCCCTCCCCGAGGAGGTTCCTGGTGGCGTCCACCTCTTTGCCTCTTACAGCGGGATGGGGCTGGAACTTAAGTGTGTATGTGGGGCTCTTCACAGTATTGCTGCTTCTGATGGGACTTCTTCTGTGGATGCTGTTTAAACAGCTCAGGAACTCTGTGGGCAATAGCACCCTTCAGCCACATCTGGGATCCTGCAGACATCATTGTGCTCTGAGAGAGAAACATCATGGATAAAGATGAAAATAAAAAAAAGAGACTTTGGAGGATTTGCATACAGCTATGATTTCTGAAACTGCTGGACAATGAAAGATGTGACAGCAAACACCGTGCCATTGGAGGGATGAAAAAATGAAAAACTGTATTGAGGACTTTCAAAGCTTTTGCAATGGAAATGTAAGATGTATTTACTGACTATTTATTCATCTATAGCATGGCAAATCTTTAAAGATAAAAATGTTGCTCTGACGTCAATTCTTTGTAAAAATAGATACATGCAAAGTTAATTGATTTACTAGACAGAGTTTTAATTACATTAATTCAACCCAACCTATATTAGTTTGTAGAAAGCCAATACTATTCACTCACACAAAATTACACATGCACATTTTATAAAAGATAAATTAAAGAATCAGTCAATATCTCTGCTAACTAGTTTCAGGGCAAGAATAGATTTTTTTTTTTTCTTACTGTTTGTCATTGGCATGAAGAGGGTTATTTATGAATAAAAAGAGTGGAATCAATTCTGTTGCATATTGAGGAAATGTCTTGAATGAAAGATGATTTTCCATAATGCAACCCTGAATTCCTTTTGGAATCGATAACTAACAATGGAGACCTGTCACACTAAATACTGTTTAATGTTCAAATATTTTTTTGTGTTGCTGATAACACTGTAAAAGAAGGGTGCCTTTTATATATTTTTTTTTCCCTGCGTTCTTGCATTTCTTTCAGCAGTACTTTATTGATCTTTCTTTGATACACTGAATGAAGTTAAATAAACCTAAATGATGGAGATGGAGAAAATAATATTTCTCTAAAAATGTTAAAGGTTACATAAAGGTAAAAACAAAATGAAAACCATAAAAACACTAATGTCAAAACCAAAAGGTTAATAGCACTATCACACCTTAATTTGCACATGGAAGAAAGATCCATTTATTAAGAAGTGTTTCTAAACATGCATTTGCATATATGTGTACACATGGATCAATCAGAATCAGTGGGCTAGTAAAACATCTTCATCCATGAATCCCAATGAAGTCAACTCTGTTGCTTTATTAAACCATTCGCAGGGTGTGTGTTTATGTGCATGAGGCAAGTGAGAAAATGAAATTCACACCACACTGCATACTTGAGCAGTTTTAGCCAAACAAACAGCAGATTTCTTCTATTTGATGAGGGATACTTATGGTATGAGTGAACTTAGGAGATGCACTTCAGGCACTGATGCATTAGTAATTTATTAATCATTATTATTATTCCTGTCTTTCTCTGGCAGGAAATAAGTATGTTTTATTTACATAACACAGAAAAAATAGTTTTATTTTGCTGTGTTGAAGTAGTTTATAAATCATGAAATAAGCATATCATTAAAAGGCACTAACAAAAACATAGTTATTTTAGGAAGGCCCAAGCAATATATCTACTATATTGCCCATCGATCAGTTTTCGGAGAGGGCTTCTCAGTGTTCTGGTTATTACTTCTGTCACAGCTTGATGTTGATATAATAAATCATTTTCAAACTATTGATTATGTTCAAAGCTGAGCAAACATTATCTTAACTTCATCTAAAGATCACATTTATAATACCTTTAGTTTTCATGCAAACAAGAAAATTCTCTTGCACCAAACTAGCTAGAATTTTATCAAAGTATGCAAAAAGCTAAAAATAATATTTATATTATTACATATATATTGTTGTATAAAACTATTTTATTACATAACTACAAATATTTTATTACATAAACTATTTTGATAGCTAAGAAATTATCACAAAGACAAATGAGACATTTTATTTATTTAAAAAAAAAAAAAAATTCTTCTTCAGATTGTTATCAATTGTAAAACAATTTAAGATGTGACGGAAATTACATTGTTGTAATATATATGTAAAGAAAAGAACAAAAAAAAAGCAAGGATAAAAGGTGCCCGAATTTGGCCCTATACTGTCCACTTGTGGACGTTTGGAGTTTTGCTGTAAAAGAGTTTCAAACGGATCCTGGTCATTTCTATAACAATTTACTTATTTTGAATAACAATAATTAAAATCCTTTTGTTTACAAACAATGAGAAATATACATTTCATTTAGACACGAACATCGAATATAAAGCCTACAGCTTCTTACAACTATCGTCTTACTTTGTTCTCCACGTCAGTCAAGATGATTGACAACTGGTTTTGAGGGCGTGTCCCTACATCCATCTACAACAACCTACAACAACTTCGCTGACTGTCGACACGCGCCAGACCTCTGAGCTCTCGCGCGCAGGTGGACTGAATACTTCGACAGGTAGGTATATTCGCGGTCCTGAACAGATAACGCATTGTAACAGCGGGGCTTGAATGAGTAGCCTGAATGACAGGAATTAATTATGGAAACAGACTTAAAGTCGTTTAGCTACACACAATTGTCGATTCTAGGACCTGTAATTTAACATCACAACGTAACGAATTTTAATTGAATTGGTCTGATAATGGTCTGATAATGATAACTTTATGAACTTTTCCCCCCAGCACTTCACAGGCTGTACCTGTACAAATGGTAAGAGTTGAGCTGCATTTGTAGCATTTTGCATTTGTTACATGAAATTTGTAAGCACACCACAAGCAGTTGATTAAAAGGTGATCAAATAGTGATTATGCTTTAAATAGAATTTCACAATTAATCTTTAAAAATGTATATCACCATTTGTATCAATATTAACATTTTAATTTATGTTGAGTTTTATTAATTTGGGACTTTGTCTTGTGTCATGTTTTGCTGGCTTAACTCTAAGCTTATAACATTAATGTTGGTTGAAGTTTTTTTTTTTTTTAATCATTTTAACTAATAGTTTAACCAGAAGTATACAAATACAAGTGTTAACCCTATTAAACTGTAATAATCATAAATAAATAAAGGGGCCAGTTTTCCACATACATGAATTCCCATAAACAAGAATAAGTTATCAGATCTGTGTTGGCATGGCGACCGTTGTCATGGAGGTTAAGGTGATGGATGATTGGATTACAGCAGATGAGACCTGTGTCACATCAGACTGAGGAAACCCACCGAATAGGTCACTGTAGCTTTATCATCCCACACCTGCCAGAACCAAGCAAACACCCATATACTGTAGTACATCCACAAGGATCAGCCATGCTTGGGCTGGCATATTGTGTGTTGTTTCTTTAATGTTTAATGCTACAACACGGGCAGTTTTACAAGGTGATGTGATTCTAAGACATAATCCTTACATATGTATGTTGTTGTAGCACTTTATTATAGACAGCACAAGAGCAAAGAAAGATTAAAGCTACTGCTTTTGGTATTAAATCGGACCGAAGGTCCTGGGTTAACTGATCCCTAACTTTCAACCTGAACTTTGAACCCTAAACCCGAACCGTATACCTTATCTCAATCCTTCACCGCGGCACTATCAATAACCTGAGCTGCAATCTTGGTCTATCTTTAATCAGTAGTGTATGGATTACAGATACTCTGTCTGTATATAGTGTTTACAGAGGTTTTAAAAGGTTACCAGAAAGATACAATCACAATGTAAACAAGAATAGTGGATATGGTTGCTTCTGAGAGCACATTTATTGCAAACTGTTTCCACTATTATTGGTTCATATCTGTCTGCTAAACTATATATTCCATATTTCCACATGATAATGATAAAAGACACAAGCCACTGCAAGCATGAGGTTTAATAAATGAGGCTGATGTTTCTCATATTGTAAAACACCTGCGCTGGCTAATCCATTCAGAATTCACCACTGCTCCACACGTCTTCATGTTTTTTAGTGCCTTGAATTATGTATCTCAATTATTTCTGTTTGGCATTTTCCTATTTAGCCTGCATTTTCCTAATTAAACCTGATCTTCTGCTTTTGGTTCAATATCATAAATATTTCGCCCTGCAAACTTCATAAAGTCTATCTGTTGTGAGAATATATATATTATATAGAATATATATATGTGACATAATGTCATATATGTCTCCATTATATTATATTATGATTCTGATTTTGGTTTTGTATTTTCTGCAGGCAACCCGAGGAAGTGTGAAACCCTTTGTGAACTTCAATGCAAAGCATGATGCAGAAGGTTTTACGCAAGGCCATGAAAGGGATCGGTAAGTTTAACAAATCAGACCTTTAAGAGAGTTCACCCATTTTTGTTAAGATCTAGGTGGGTTTTCCTGTTGATTTTGAATGGCCAGTTAGGAGTGTCTTTCTAAAAAAACATGTTCAGCTCATTCTTATACTATATCTTACTTTCGGCCTCTCTTATAAGCTGGTGTGGATGCTTTATTTTCAGGCACTGATGAAGATGCCATCCTCATGTTATTGGCAGCTCGCAGTACTGCGCAGAGACAGGAAATAAAACCAGCCTATAAAAAGGCTTTTGGCAAGGTGAGCAAATTATATTATTATCTAGTGTCAGACCAGAATAATCAGTTTGTTGAATCTAAATTATGTAAAAAATGTCTTTTCACTGTAAGTACATGTTCTTCTGAAAATGATAATACAATAAAAATGCTGTCCAAAATTTAGACAAAAGGTATTCAAACATGATTGTTGTTCAATTTAAATAATTGGAAGCACTGCTGTGCATCAATAGCAGTACATCAAGATTATTCATTTGGACTGTTGTTTTGCACACATCCTCTTATTGATGTTGATATAATTCAGTGCCGTCATGAATGTCTAAAACAATGTTAAAATGCTAATGAGTTTCACATCTCCAGTTTAGTGGGCAATATATTTTTCTTTCTGTTTCTTGGCTCATGTTTCTCTCTCTCTCTCTCTCTCTCTCTCAATTCTCTTATTTTGTCCCTTTCGACAGGATCTAGTGAAAGACTTAAGGTCAGAGCTTGGAGGGAAGTTAGAGGATCTAATTGTGGCCCTCATGTTTCCATCCACAATATATGATGCACATGAACTCCATAAGGCCATCAAAAGTAACGTCAAACATTTCCATCATCTATGGGCTATTTATTAAAAAACTAGAAAAAGAAAGAATAAAAAAACACATTGTTATGAAAATGCTTTTACATTATGATAAAACTTGAGCCTATCTCATCTCAGATTGGTTATTGTTTTAATTTTTAATTTTCTTACAGGGAGTGGGTACAGAGGACCAAGTTTTTAATTGAGATCCTGGCATCCAGGACATGTGATGAGATGAAAGATATTGCCAAAGCTTACAAGAAAGGTAATATTCATTGTTCAGGCACAGTGCATGGCTGAAATTAAAACCTCCCACTATTGTAAGGTTGATACATGACCATGTCCATTTATATTTACTTTGAACACTCCAAATAATTCATTTTAAATGGTAAGGTGACATTTTTTTTGTAAAACTATGGGTTTCTCTTCTCCAAAGATGCCTTATTGTCTGTATTGCAAAAAAACAGTCCAAAGTGAGCACAAGTCCTCTTTAAGGCAATACGGTTACAACTGATCCCTTCCCAATAGACTATTCCAATGGGACCAATAAGCAGCAATTGTCGAGATAAGTGTGAACTGTCAACAGATCCCGTCTCATGTGTCTTGACCTAGAATATGGAAGCAAGCTGGAAAAAGACATCATGGGTGATACGTCAGGACATTACCAGAGGTTGCTGTTGATCCTTGCACAGGTAAAAAAATAAATAAATCAATAACAAAAAAGGTTCTCAGTTTAAAGGGAAAACAAAAATAAGGAGAGCCAAAAAGAGTTTATAATCAGAAAAAAAATCATATATACAGATAGATAGTATATAAAAAAGTAGAATAAAGTGTAGAAAATTTATAATATATTAAAAAGTAGAATTTGTTAATAATAATAATAATAATAATAACAATCTTTGAGTTTTTGCAGTACATTTAAAATAAATAATCAAATGAAGTATTTAGTACTTTTAATTTGTAAAATATTTAATTCACTGGATTATCAAAAATGTACATGGATGAGACATTGACATATATAATTACCATTTCTAATATAATTTCCAGCAAAAATAAACTATTACTCATACTGTTGATATACGATTTCAGTTGTTGTGTTGATCATGGCCAGAGATGGGAGAGGATACTAAAAAAGGTTGAGAGATGAAACAGAGCAGCTTCCTCTTGGAATGATAACATGAGCAGCAGTGAAGTCATCCTTAAGTAATTAAAACAAGCTCTTGAGTTAATGTCGTTGAGAAGATTAAATGGTTCTCAGGGGTAAAGTGTGGGTAATTCTATATTGGAGTTAACCAGATTAGGGAAAATTCAACGCCCCATCTCAGCATATGCGGTGAATGAGGAGGGCTGATGTGTTGCAGGAAGGGCTCTCTGATCTTGGTTTATGTTCTATTCCTATACTCAGGGAAACAAGGAAGGAGGAGGGAGTGGATGAGAGCAGAGTGGAGAAAGATGCAAAGGTAAAGTTCATAGTCAGACTTTTGGGATGATTAAACACACACATAAAGTATTATAAATGTCTTAAAGACACAGTTTACCCTATAAAAAAAAATGTCATAATTTACTGCTCACGTCATTCCAAAATTATATGACTTTCTTTATTCTGTTGAACAAAGAAAAATGTCTATGAACAGTTAAAACATTATAGTTTTAAAGTTAAGTTAAAACTAAATATGTAAAGAAACAATGTAATTTTTATTTTGTGTGATTTTTGTAATTTACTCACCCTCCTTTTGTTTCAACCTTGCAATATCTTCTTTTTTCCTGTGAAATACAAAAGATGTTAGGCAGAATATCAAAGCATCTTTTTTTCATGCAAAGGGGATGGAGTAAGATATACTGTGAAGCTCCAGAAAAGACAAAAAAAGCCCATAAAAGTAGTCTATGACTGATTCACGTTATTACAAGTCTTCTGATACAATATGATTCATTTGAGCTTTTATGGTGCTTTCTTGTCCTTCTGGGAGCTTGGTATTGTAAATCACATTCCACTTTTATTACTCAACACAGAGATGCTTGTGCATTGTGCTTAATATCTCCTTTTGTGCTTCACAACTTAAACTGTAAGAGTTTTGAATCCATTGTTAGAAACTGCACCCAGTTGGTTTTTGATTAATCAATAGAGTTGCGTATAATTGTTGATGTAAACATGGAAAAGACGTAACTGGATCCTCAGGTTTTTTTTGTTGCGAACCTTAGAAGTGTTTGTTCATTGATCGTGTTTCAGGAGCTGTTTGCTGCTGGAGAGGAGAAATTCGGCACGGACGAAGACAAGTTCATCAACATACTCGGCAACAGGAGCGCTGAACACCTGAGAAGAGGTGCATGTTTGTGTGTTCAAAGCTTTGATTTTGATGCATTCAGAACTCCCTTGAAGAGCCATCCTAATGGCTTTGGTGTTCCAATTTCAGTGTTTGATGCCTACAAAAAGATTGCCGGCTGTGACATTGAAGAGAGCATAAAAGATGAGTGCACTGGGAACCTGGAAGCACTGCTGCTGGCTGTGGGTACGAAAATCCTTGCTGTGTGGCTAAAACATACAAGTTCATTTGCTATTTGGTCAGACTGAACCATTACTCTGTGATGAAACGCAAAACAATAGTTCACCCAAAGTTCTGTGAATACTCACCATGTCATTCTAGAACTGTATGCTGTTATTTTTTTCAGTGGAAGACTGAATTTCAGTCTGTCTCTCACATAAAGGTTTGTTAAGCTCACTGTTGAGCTGTATAACTTTAGTAACAGCATACAGGTTAAGAACAACATGAGGGTGAGTAAATAATGACACTGGTGGGTGAACTATCCCTTTAACTGAAATTTAAACCAAAATTTTTCTCTCTCTCCCCCTTTTAGTTAAATGTGCAAAAAGTGTGTCTGGGTTATTTTGCTGAATCCGTTCGAGCGTCTATGCGGGTATGAAGGCTTATTTCCATGAGATTCTCATCAGTTTTTCGCCCCCTCTGACAATCATGAATTGGACCATTTGCTGCTCATGTTGTATTATCAAACAATGACACTTCAAGTGGAAAAATAAAAACAATTTGTGGCCCGTTTATTAAATGAATGTGTTGGTCTGAATGATAATGAAACAACTGATTTCACACATTATTGGTTTGTTTATTGACAGCGTGCCGGCACTGATGATGAGACTCTCATAAGGATCATGGTGTCCAGGAGTGAACGGGATATGCTGGACGTCAGAGCAATGTACAAGAAGAAGTATGGAGAATCACTTTATAGCACCATACAGGCAAGTTATGCAAACACACACACATACACGCACACGCACACACACACACAGACACACACACACAGAGATAAATCTTAGCATTGTTTTTGCAACTATTTTAGGAAGACACTGAAGGAGATTACCAGAAGGCCCTGCTCTACCTGTGTGTGGTGGTAATGATTAGAAAGAGTATTTTGTGCTACTATTATTTACATCAGTTTATGTCCATATTTTGATCTTCTTGGGCATATTTTTGTTCTTTCAGTTGTGTTTTTATTTCTACATCTTTAATGTTTTATGGTTTGAGAATAAGTAGTTTCAGTGTTGGAGAATAGGAGGGTATTCTGTGATTTTTGTGTATTGATTCCTTACAGAATTTGGTGGTTTTAGAATTGAATTGTTTTGCTTGATGTATTTTTCAAAACTGTGTGATGATGACTTTGAAAATAAAAATTGTTATGGATAGGTGGGGTGCACAGGGGTCGGGGGGCTTGAGCCAGTGGCCCTTTAATTGCCGCTTAAGTGCCCTTTTGGTCTGATCTAGATGCCCCCCCCCCCCCCCTGAACCCCTGCGCGATTAAGGGGGACCAGCGATTGTGCTCTCATAATGCCACTGTGCACGCCACTGTTATGAGCATATTAATTGTTTCATAACGTCTTTATGAAGTTCCTCGTTTTGTTTCTGTTGCTCAAATAATACATTTTCCACTAGATGGCAGTATTGCTCTAACAAATCTTCCCTATTCCCCCTCAGCCTATTTTGACCCATCAAAAGCAGTTTTTCTTGAGTCTATTTCCTCCCACATAAATATTAACATTCTAAAATATTTTCTTCTTAAATTAAACAAACTTACAACAGCCTGATTCACACAAATTAAAAACTTTTTGAAGAGATAGGCAAGGGAGTTAAAGGGATACTCCTTCCAAAATGAAAATTTTGTTATTAATCACTGACCCCATGTCGTTCCAAACCCGTAAAAGCTATATTCGTTTTTGGAACACAATTTAAGATATTTTGGATGAAAACCGGGAGGCTTGTGACTGTCCCATGGACTGCCAAGTAAATAACAGGGTCAAGGTCCATAAAAGGTATGAAAGGCGTCATCAGAATACTCAATGATCTGACATCAGATGTGCAATCTGGGTTATATGAAGCGACAGGAATACTTTTTGTAAGCGAAGAAAACAAAAATAATGACTTTATTCAACAATTACTTTGTCAACGGTTTCCCTCTGTTTCTCATTTTCACTTTATGCTGTGTATGCTCTTCTGTATCATCCGCGCCACAAGATGCGCTGTTTCTATGTATATTCAGCTTTGATTTGAAATAAAACAGTGCAATCCTTGTGGCATGGATGACACAGAGGGGCATACACAGCATTCGGTGATAATGAGAGACAGAGGAGACCGTAACAAAAGAATTTATTGAATAAAGTCATTATTTTGTTTCATATAACCCAGATTACACATTTGATGGGCAGATGGAGTATTATGACGATGACTTTCATACCTTTTATGGACCTTGAAACTGTTATTTTACTTGTCAGTGTATGGGGACAGTCTCAAGCCTCCAGGTTTTTCATCCAAAATATCTTAAATTATGTTCCGAGGACAAACAGAGCTTTTACAGGTTTGGAACGACATGGGGGTAAGTGATTAATGACAAAATTTTCATTTTGGGATGGAGTATCCTTTTACAAGATTAATGATCCTTCCATAAGAAAAAAAAAAAAAGGTAACTTTTATTTTATTTCATAATCTCAATGCAAAATATGACAGATTTTGTCACTGTGGTTTCACTGCTGAATATTAGATTTCTTAACTCAGTATGAGCTACAAAGATGTTGAGACTCTTATAAGATCGCATTCTTTTATTATGTGTGGATTCTGTGTGTGGATACAAGCTCTAAATCGCTTTACTAAATCCCCAACACTGGCACACTCAGCACACAAAGCCCTTAATTTCTACCGAGGTCTCCACTGTTTCCAGGATGGAATTTATTAAACTCATTATTTTAGCCAAATCAAGTGTTCAGAATGTCAGGGTGTGAGATCAGGCCACCCTTCATGAAACCCCACCCATAGGACCCACCAGGATCCCCTTGAGAGGTTACATGAGAACAGTGCTTGAATTAATCTCAGTGGGAGATGAAAGCGTGTGTGTGTGAGGGTTTCAGAATATTAAGTCACAATTTGGCATAATTCACTAAAGCAAGCACTATACCTTCATTAATAGACGAAAATCTGATTTTGATTCTGAAAGGAGCAAAGAACTGAAATCCAAGCAATTGTTATTCTTTAATTCTTAAATGTCACACAATTATTTATCTGGGAACCATATGAGCAAATTAATTCCTCATGTGAATAGCTGTTGCAAGCTTATCCCCAGGCAAATTTATGTGGTTTTTGGGCCCCATTCACACTCCATTAGATTTTCCTGCTGCTGTTCTGTTTAGTAATCACATTTCACTCAATGTCCAAAGGTGTGCATGCTCAAATCTAAGCTCATAAAACAAGATTTGACAATTTCGACCACTAACTGTGTGTAACTAACAGTTGTATTCCTTGTGTTACTTTTCATGTTAGAAGTCCAGATGTTTTCTTTAAATGATTGAATAAAAACAAACATAAGCAAACTGCAATAATGGAATCTGAACGTGTTCATAATTTTGGTGGGAATGTTGATTTTGGAAAGGAGAGGCCACAACATGTGTAAGTGTGTTTAATTTCATAATCACAGGCTGGTATGGTTACCATAAACCCACAAGATGCTAAAATCGGTTTTGTGCGCTTGAATGTTTTGGTTTAAGACTAACAGCTTGTAATGTAGAAAGAGCTGGATCCCCAAATATGTTTATATGTGAAGCTTCAAAACAGTAATTTATTGTTTTCATAGAACATATTCAAACCTCTGTGATTCAGAGGGTTTGTTCGTAAGAAACTGTAAAAGCAAACTGTAATACAACAACAAAATTAAACATTTCCAATTGCAATACCAGTAAATATGCCAAATAATCATAAAAAAAGCTAATGATAAAATTAAGCCTAATTTAGGCTTTTAATGATCATGTTATCTTGAGATCTCTCCAGCTCTAAACATTAAGTTAACATAGGCTCATTGGCTTAAGAATTGTGGTGTATTGTGGCCTCAGGCATTTGATCACCCATCAGAACTTGAAGAATAACGGTTTCCAAGAATTCTTGTAATGACTAGTAAAGAAGCACATGGCCTCAGATGGAATGCAAGGATCACTGTTGGAGTGATTAATCTGTTAAACCACTAAGGTCATTCAGTACATGCAAGAACAAACAGCCACTCTTCACCTAAGATAAAGCTATCATGTTGAGATGCAGTTGAATTAGATTTTATTTTTAGATACATTTTTACTACATTGCACATACAGTCTCTCTCTCTCTCTCTCTCTCTCTCTCACACACACACACACACACACACACTTAAATACCTCCATCAATAGGATTAGATTTGATATCTATCTGGGTCAAAAGTAATAAGAGCAAAGTATTAAGTTCTACAATTGTCAGTTTCCATGCTTGAAACAACCTTTACAAACTGTCATGAACATTCCTATTCAGGTGAGGATAAGAGACAATAGAGAAAATAAAAGAAAAAAATTAAGGCATTTTAATTAAGAAATCACTCAAGATTACAAACGCCAGTAACCATTGTCATATGATAAATTCTTCCTCTATTACACATCAACTTTAAGTCTCTAGACACAAAACATGCAAATCAGTTTTTTTTTTTTTTTTTTCATGGTGGGGACTTTATTACATTTTTATATTTAAATGTTTACATATTTTTGTTCATTAAGACATTATTTTTAATATCTATCTTAATTTATTTATTTTTTTTATTTTTTGTGTGGAGTCCATTGGCTACTTCGCACATGGTGATTTCAGGTTTTATAGCCTATTCTTGTGTGGATAGTTTCAGAAGAACTACCGATTTTTTTTTTCATTCAAACCAAAATGTAAATACACTGTAAATACATTAGATTTGGATAAAAAAAAAAATTGGATGATGGCCATATTTATTTAATGAAATTACAGTTAATTTAAAGTGCTAATAATGAATCACAAAATAGGGAAAATAATAGGAGTGCAAGAAGTTAATTTCATTAAGAAATTAATGGAATATAAAATTTGCCTTGAAAAAAAGTTTCTTTTAAAGTCAATCATGAGCATTCATCATTCTCAAGCATCAAGAAGACAAATGCACACAATGAAGACCAGGCTCTGCTGCAGTGTTCTTCGGCCTCTTTCAGCCTCTCGATCCGTTCCGGACAGTGATTATTCCCCGCGGTTGGCGGTAACGGGACTCTGGAGGAGGGACGCGTGTCCTTCAGTCTGAAGTGCGCGTCCGCGGGCGCGCTCCTGCACATACCGGCTTTGACCATCGCTGTAGAGTCGCGACACAATCTCCTCTGCTTTTTCAGCGAACGGGCAATCTGTTTCCAGTAGGCTTTGGTATTAGATGTGTACTGTTCACATGCTGTGGGCTCCGCTACATATTCGCAGCCGAAAGTCTTTGCCCCGTTTTTGCACGTGACTCTCAATACAAACGCATCACCCCCCCGCGCGGCGCGCCACGAGCACCGCGCTCCGTCCTTCAGCGAGAATCTCCCTTTTAGACCACTTTCATTCCGCTGACCTCTTCTCTTCCCCTTCGCATCTGCCTGCGCTCTCCTCCCTCTGTCTCTCAGGCTGCACACCTGCACGAACTGCTGCACGAGACAGGCGAAGATCAGAACGAGAGCAATGTCTCTCACGCGTTTCATGTCCTCATCGGAATTATATTTAAACAACTGCAGGAACAATTTGACGTAACATGTGTAGTCACAAATGGTGTTTGTTGAAAATAAATAAACTCTTCTGGTATAACAATACACGAGAGCCGTGAAATCTTTGGTTTTTGCACCTGAAGTTCGTGTGTGCCATTTATAGAGCATGTCGCGCACGCACCTCCCTCAGACTTCACATTCTTGAACGCGTCTAGCTCTAGGATATTATAGGGCAAAACTCTGACTTGATGGCATGTCTAGGTTTATTTATAGATCATAACTTATCAGCATAGTACAAATGGTAGCTTACATGTGAATGTTCTGCCAAACTGTTACAAATTTTTGAGGACTGTGAATAACTTTATAATACATGTGAAGTCCTGACACAAAATTCATTTCTGCGAATCGGTTCTTTTGAACAGTTGGACTCGGAAAGTAAAGGGAAATACGGGGTACGACGATGGATGGACGTTGGGTAAATGCTACTTTCTCGATGTAAAGGCGTACAATAATGCAACAATTAGCTACCAAAATATACACCTCTGAACAGCCTACAACAGATAATAATGCAGTATTTAAAAACTAATAACCTACCATGCACTAATGAAACGGTCCTTAATGCGAAACGTTATTTAGCCATCTATGACTGAACAAAGCCAAGCCTTTGCCAGCAGTGGCCTAGACTCTACAGATCCGGGTGAGTTCCGCTGAACAAGAATCGGCCCGTAGTAGTAGAATTAGATGTGCAAGTGCGAGCTTGGGCCTCACTCGGGACGGATCATATACCGTAGCAGAATCTGATCTGCAGTAAAACCGTGGGGCTGCCGAACTTGAGCCGATTACTACAAGCTATCTGGATTCGGCGCATCAAAATTATAACCAAATTGAATTGCACATGCTCGAAAGAGACGGATATCGAGTTGTTGACTCGAAAAACAGCTCGGACGCATTCGTCAAAGAATCGTTCAGGGGTGCATTTCCTGTACAATGACTTAACTCACTGATAAACCACCATAGTACGATGCATTGTTGTGGGAACTAACTAAAGTTAGCCAGTAACGACTGTTTCCCGAACAACACGGTCGCATCTCCGTTGTTTGAACCACATTAGTTCAACAATTTAGGGACGTTTTTACTGACGTCACACGCAGGTGTTGGATTAATAACTTCTGCTAATTAATTGATTCGCGATCTCTGAGATGCTGCGTATTGAACATAGCACCTGATGAGTAATTTACTGTGTTTTGTTCCCTGTCACTGTGCTTTATTTGATAATTATCATCGCAGGTTCCCTCTTACATCATACCTACTCCGGGGTTCCCTTAGGCATTTATGCACCTGCACACTCTTAAAAACTGCACTTATCCTATAGAGCAGTGGTTCCCAAATCCTGGTCCTGGAGAACCCTCAGCACTGTACGCTTCCGGTGTCTCTCTTATCTGACACACACATTTGAGGTCTTGGAGTCTTCACTAATGAGCTGATGAGTTGAATCAGGTGTGTTTGAACAGGGAGACATCCACATAGATCAGTGGAGACATCTAAAATGTGCAGTGCTGGGGGTTCTCCAGGACCAGGATTGGGAACAATTGCTATAGAGGACACGCTAAAATTTATCGAATAAAATCAATGTATACTAGCTATATATTTAAATAGAATGAAAGATATTGTTTGTACTGCATGTTAGCTTGCTTATTGTCCCAAAGAGCATAATATATTTAAGTCCATAAGTCTTACTAACAAGAAACTATGCTTCTAACTATAGGTCGAGAGCTGTAGCTTGTAAGTTTGCGACGTTGTTTACGAATGTTAGTTTGGTTTGAACTATGGTTTCGGGAAACACCGAATAGTTTAACTATTTTGGTAACGGTGGAACTTGCGACCATAGTTGGATAAAAATCCTTTTGGGAAACGCACCCCAGATCGATGATTTTTATTTAATCGATTCAACTGATCGAAAAGATCCGACTCAAAAGAACGACAAACGAATCAAACACTGCTATTTGCAATTGCCAGCCACACACCATCTTGTAACAGAAACTATTGGTAGGCTATATATGTATTTTTATTCACTCTCACATGATAAAATTGTATGTTAATAGTCTAAATCATATAAAAACATACAGTATTATACGCCTGTATAGTTACTAAAATTACAACACCAGCAACAATCTTTCGATGAATTATAATTTTTAAACGGTAGTAATAAATTGATCATATTTTGGCGGACCATGGTTTTCATAAATATTCTATGGTAAACGTCCTCACAGACCTGTATTTGAAAGTCCTTTCTCGCGTTTTCTAGCACAATAGTGCCCTCTGCTGTCACACTCATCTAAATCATCCCCACACAAAAAAAGCAAAAAGGTAGTAGAGAGCCAAAATTTATTCAGGGCAAGCAAAAAAACCAAAACAAATCCTATATATATATATATATATATATTTATTTGAGTATTACTTACTCCACTATAAAATGTAGGCTAGTAGACACAAATCCATATTCATGTACATTATACATTTTCACATTGATATATTACAGTCTGAAGAGACCTGTTGCTGCACAGCTCTCAAAAATGTTGACCCAATTGGTCAGCACTCATAAATATATAACATAGCAAGATTAATACACATATAGCATTCAGTACACAGGCTAAGATGAAGTTCCTGATCATATAGTTTACATTTAGAGAAGAAAACATGCCAGCATTATGCTCACATCTAAATTCATTGATAACTGTCTAATCTTGTCTATTCTGATAACATGTACATTAGAGTCTGTACATTTGTCATAAATAAGAATATATTAATCGTGTTCCCAAAGTCCTGTCAGTCTTAACAAACACCTCCATTTCTTCCCGTCAGTCCAAAACCTTCATGCTGTTAAGACATTTGGAGTCGTCTTGAATGGGGTTTACAGTCTGCGGAAATGTGAGTGACTACAGTAGTATAAAGAGAGGACACACAAGTTTCAGATTTGCAAACAACTTATATCTTCAGATTTACAACATTATATTGCAAGGAGGAAATATGCTATTTTCTTTGAATTTGCCAGACTTCCGATTCATGAGACACTATAAGTAAACTAGAAGAATAACAAAGTGCAGTAAAATATTTGTGATACAAATCAGTGAATATTTATAATTTTATGATAATGAACTAAAATAATATGATAAATACCAGTCTGCAATATCAAGCAACATAACAGACTGTTTTTGGAAATGGCACATTCAGTTAACAAATGTACCAACCACCCTTAAATAAAAAAATAAAGTGGATATATGTGATATAAAATCCTACCCTTTTCTTAGTTTTTGAACCACCCTATGACAAAGGAACAGACACCCTGAAAAGAGCGCCAGCAGTAGTCCTGGGCAAGTTTCTTGGCCTTACTCATGGGTACCGGCGTAGTTGGTTGTGGTATAGTTGGTTTGGGTGTAGTAATTTTCCTCTCTGTGGTGGATTTGATAGCTTTGGGTTGATTCGGCTTGTCTTGAGGAGTCCTGGCTGATTGGGTTTGTAATATTTGTGGTGTTGTAGGCTTTGGCCTCTGCTCTCGTCCCCTCTGTTGTGGTCTCATCTGCACGGTTCTGTCAGGGTCTGGTCTGTAGGGCCTGTCCATTGGCTTGGTGTCTGAAGAGGATGAGCTTGTGAAGACCATCTGGGCCTCGTCCGAAGCTCTCCTGCACATGAGAGGCTTGAGGATGCTCTGGCCCTGGCAAGCATTCCGCAGCCTGCGGAGTTCCCACATGATCTGCCTGAAATAATGCGTTGGGTTGTTGTTGTAAGAGCGGCAGACCTTAGGCTTGCCCTGGTACTCACACCAGTAAGAGCGCTCTGTGCCCAGGCAAATAATGCGGAGCTTAGTGAGATCGTGTTGTTCCATCACACTCAAGCTGCATTCATCTCTGGTATCTTTGGTAAGAAAGTCATTCACGTCTTTCCAAATGTTCCTCCCGTATGCTGACTCGATGTCGTCGTGATCCTGGCTCTTAACAAGTGCTACCCGGAGGCAGCATGTAAGCAGGAGTGTGATTGTCCACATGTTGTGAGGCGCTGACACTGGTGGAGGGACTTCTGACTCCACTATTTAAAGGCTTTGGTCACAAAAATGGTATTTTGAGGTTAATAAAAAGTTGCTCCACAAGCTGGCTTCCCGCTTGGCCATCTGAGGAATGTCAGTAATAGGCAGGGACACATATGTAACCAATCAAGAAAATGCCCAGACACAGTAAAGTGGAACAGAGAGCGCTCCTTTACAACCCCAATTCTGGAACTTTTTCAGCATTTGTTTGTGTAATTCACGGTAAACCGCAGCTATATTAGTTTTCCAGTCATGTTTTGTGTTTATGATGCTAGGAACAATCTGTCCAGGCCTACCATCAAGAAATCGTAATCTTGGGTTATGTTAGTATTTAAAAAAGAAGCTGTTTACTGGACTTCCTTGTGTGACCGTACAATCTTAAAAATAAGGGTTCTTTAATGGCATTGATGGTTCCATGGAGAACCTTTAACATCCATAGAACCTTTCCATTGCAAAAAGGTTTTTATAGTGGAAAAATATTCTTTAGATTTTTAAAATGTCCTTACATGTAGAAAAAAAGGTTCTTTTTAAAAACTGTATGCCAACCTGGTGTAACATGTTGGTTCAAATGTGATAAAATGTTATATTTGTCTCACTAAACTATTGAAACCATTTCTACCTCAAAATAAAAGATCTAAGGTAATTTTGAAATAAAGTTTACAATAAGAGGTATTAAGTCACAATATGGTGACAATGCAGTTATCTGTTTTTAATTTTTTAGGCAGAAATGTATGGGCATTTCATACTAAACATACAGTATATTAATTTGATGATTTTGACAGTTCTGCATGAAGGATCATACTCTGACTGGGAACATGTCAGGCACACGATTGGATAATCATATGAACATGTTCACTTAAAGAGATGAGGCATGGAGTTAGAGGCCATTAGTGAAAAAGTGTGGCTGATCTTCTGAATTACGACAGACACATTGAACTAATCACATCTGTATTTCAAGCAATCAATCATATCTGGAAGTAGGGGGTCCTCGTAACTGATGCAGGAATTAAAATGTAAACATCCAGAACAAGTCAGCTCAGCTAGAATCAAAGGATCTGTGACTGTGTGAGAGGCCAATTACAGCTTTTATTTCTGGCGTTTTTTACTGGCTTCCACAAGTCCCAGACTTTCTTTGCCTGTCTAACTCATCGAGACTTTTCTGGAGAAAACTGACAGAAACAGAGGGCCCGTTCATGCAAGCTAAGAACTATATAAAAGATATAGTATTATATAAGATAGTTTTAAAAATAGTTAAATTTAAAAGAATCCCCACCACAATTTTAATAATAACGGCACAGAGGAATAATATCACTTTCACAGTTGATGAATGATAAAAAAATGAATCATAACAGCTACTCAGAATCCATCCTGCTTATAGAATCACAGTTATCATTCTACATGCAAACATACAAATTAAAGGGATCATCGGATGCTACATGCACTTTTACAAGTTGTTTATACTAAAATGTGTGTTGGCAGTGTGTATACACAACCACCCTATAATGATAAAAATCCACCCAGTGTTTTTTTTTTTTTTTTTATCTCGTCAAAATCATTTTCCCTTTCTCAAATGGGCTGATCTCAGATGCCCCCCCAACAATAATTTGATTGACAGTAGCATTTCAGCACAGACTGGACTGGTGTCTTACCTTAGACCTGCCCTGAGTGTGTGTGTGTGTGTGTGCCCTCTTAGTAAAAATGTCTATGAAAACTAATTCCTGTGGCAAATATCGCCCTTTTATAAAAGATAGTCTAAAAAAAGTTTCCAACACTGGTTTTGTGTTTTCATGACATTGTAGGTTTTGTAAGCTATACTCTTTTTACTCTTTTTATTTTTTAAAACCGATCTATTGTGAACTCAGTTTAAATGCTATATACAGCGGTTGAATTGGGAATTTACAACACCAGAATGTTTTTTTCATCTGAAATTTTATTTTAAATATTTTACAGTTTTAGCCAGCTTAACCACATGGACTTGAAAACCAACGGCACTGACAACCCGGCCCACCACAACTGAACATCTCTGAGTAAGCTTGACCATCAAGTATGCGCATGCTATGTGTGGTATGGCAAATCAATGAGACTGTGAAGTGAAGGGACCTTTCTAGATATAAATCAAGTACAACAAGGTCACGATAACACTGTCATATACACAATGAGTGAAGGATCTGAGCAAAAATATGTAGCACCTGACATAATGTCTCTAACATTAAACAGTTGAAATATTTGGTGGTGTTATTGTCAATGACTAAAAAGTTGTCGTAAATGGGCTCTGTGGTCTTCTCTTGCTACTGTATCATACAAGCAAATGTCTCTCTGAGGTACATTCACTCACTTTAAAGTTGACATGAAGTTCAAATACTGTATTGATAAATGTATGTCCAGAAATATTGTTATATTAAGTAAACAAAAAGCCCTAAAACCTGAGACCTACAATGAAACAAGATTTGGTGTCACACAGCAATAATCAGATAGTTTAAAGTAATCCAACAATATGTCGGAGAGCAATTGTTGTTAGTACAAGTTGGCAAAATTAGGAACCGAAATATTAATAACTGATATATTCAGCAAAACTAAAGTACATAAAGCTAGCAAGATCTCTTTAGGGGTGTTACTAAATCCAAATGCATAATATCTTAAATGCTCAGTACAGAAGTGAGCATAAACACATATAGATGTCTTAAACTGCCAACCACAGCTCAGTATCAAATGTGGTTTAGTGATCTCAGCTTCAATAACTAGGTAAAACTTATCAAAGACCTGCTCTTGCGACTTCTGACTAACATGTAGCACGAGCTAAAAATCTGAAAAGGCAACAATTCATTCACCCTTGAAATGGCTTGACAACATCTATCTGTACCGAGTTAGCACTTAGCATGTTTTCTAACACCTACACATCCATGTTTATGTGTAATATTTGTGGCTCATTGGTGGCTGGCTTGCTCTGTTTCAGTAAATTTGGCCTCTCAGTGGACTGGACTTGACAACATGTTGAATTCTCCACGATGTTAAAAGCACTATATATATATATATATATATATATATAAACACAAGACAAATAAGAATGCAGCAGTCATAGCATTGTTATGGCCTGTCACAGGTGATTTCTCAATGACTGTAAACAAAAGACACATGTAGTAGTTAAAAAAACCTTATATTGTGAAGCCTCCCTGATTATGGCAGGATGTGACATCAGAGAATAGCTTGTTGAGGGGACAGTCCATAAGACAGTACTACAATCATAAAGGTGCAAATTAGTCAAAACAACAATAGTCAAAACATTTTGATGAAGGTCTTCTTCACTGATGTGATGGGAACGTGGACAACAGGTAGTTTCACAAGTATGTGAGTTTCCTTTTTCTTAAGAGCTGAACCTGCTGTTCACAGAGAGAGTCTGTTGTAAAGAAGAAATACATAGTGAGAGGAAAACATTAGTCTTGTACAATGCATACAATAGTTTTGTTAGTTTTTATTAACTTTTCATTCTGTTTTGTGCAGTGGTTCTCAACCAGGGGAAGGGGACCCGCTACTTAAACGGGTCATATGATGCATATGGTGCATAAAGAAGATCTGTAAAGTTGCAAAGACTAAAGTCTCAAACCCAAAGAGATATTCTTTATAAAAGTTAAGACTCGTCTACGCCTCCTAAAACTCCTCATTTAAACACGACCCCACATGTCTAAGTCACGATGTGGGAAGATTTGCATAACGCCACCTAAATGTTCATTTAAAGAAAGAATGCGTAACTTTTATTCTCGCTGTTGCCGCCGCTGCCGCCATGTTGTGGTGACACTGTGTATTTCGTTGTGAAAGTATAACTATTTTGTGTGGCCTTCCAAAAGAGGACACAACTAGAAATCAGTGGTTAAGCTGTATTTCAACACTGTTCCGGAACAGTTCAATCCAAATATTCAGTGTGCAGTGCATTTTACGGAGGACGAGGATTGTTTACTTGGAGAGTAGCCTACAATGCCGATGTCTGTTTCTATAAAGTTGGACAATTCCAGCATTGCAAGGACAGTCTGGGGCTTCTGACTCACAGTCTGTAAGTACGTTTTCATATTTAAAGAGTTTGCCACTGATGATTCAAACATGAGTTTTGAGCAGAGTAGAGTAGCGCTTGTTGTTTGTCGTTTCTCCAATTACAAATGCAGACATGGTATTATGTTTATGCAGCACGATGCAACGCAACGCGTAAAAAGACAGTATAAGTCATTATATTCCGTAATTATGTCCCCACTGGATGCAACAAATGCCTGGTTTATAATGGGTTTTATTGTTTTTGTCTTGTCATGTCGGTGTTCTGACCGGGACACGCATCACAGTGTTAAGGGGTGTAACATTTCCATCACACGCTTGAGGCATTCAGCCAATCACAACGCACTGGATAGCATACTGGCCAATCAGCGCACACCTCGCTTTTTAGAACGATGAGCTTTGTAAAAATTTAAGTGTTTTTAGAAAGGCGGGGCATAGACGAGCAACAATAATGTACAGTATGTGGAAAATAATGTTTTTTTTGAACCTTAAACTGCATAGAAAGTTACAAGCATCCTCAGTCTCATCAGTTTTGATTCATGCAGAGGTCACATACCAACACAAAAAAATAAGACGAAACAAGCATTCAAATTAGCTACAACAATTGAAAATCAAGATATGGCTTGTTTTAATTCACCCCCTCAACAACAACTTTTTTTCTTTAGACAGATAATCAGATATTGAAAAAACCTTAAAAAAAAATCATGGGGCTTTTGAATGTTTTTGCGGACAGTGGGGGGCCTTGGGTTCAAAAAGGTTGAGAAGCACTGGTTTAATGTAAAACAAGGTCAATTAAAACAACTTACATTCCACAAAGGTTTAATTCCAGTTTCCAATATCACTGTATGAGAAAAGAAACAAATATTGCAGAATTACACCCGCTGCGCAGTTTCAAAATGAATGATAAATGGCAAAGACTGATACGAATGAACTGGTTCACATGAGACATGAGAGGGGAGATGAGATTTTAGACCAAGAGAAAGAAACAAAAAACACAGTGAGCGCTGGCATCTATCTGTTTGCAGAGCTGTCAGGAATGTTTGAAGTCAAACATTGGTGGATCACAATGATACGAGCGAGAGTGGTTAGTGATGGACCCTAAAAAAAACACAATTCACACAGCAGTTATCCTGGTGGAATGCTTCTGAAGATGGGATGCAAAAATTAAACATGCTGTGGGTGTAATGACATAAAAAACAAAAAACAAAAACAGAAATATTTAAAGTGCATGTCAACAGAGGATACAAGAGTGAAAATGTTAGGAGGCAATCAAACAAATGCATACTAAAATAGCTATGTCATTAATTTGGACAGGAGGAATGCTTGTTATAGAGATAAAGATCAAGTCTATTTGCTCTCATCTGCAGCCCTCAGTACCTTTCTGTAGTTACAAAACAGACCGTCCTCCTCAGAGTCACCAGTCGGCATGGTGCGGGGGCGCAGAGGCCCGTGGAAATCGAGTCATAGTGTCATAGGTAGGGATGCTTGAAGCACAAAGCAAAAAAACTGTCAGGACTGGAGTGCATTTAAAATCTTCACACACTACTGAGATGCCCCCATTAGCTCTCCATCCATCTTTAACCCATCAATAGAAGATCAGGACGGGGGACCTATTCAGTCTAAACATCTAATACATAAACTACCATTCAAAAGTTAGGGGTAAGATTTTTTTTATTATTAATTTTTTTTTAAATGTATATGAAAAAAAATCGATTTCAAATACATGTTCTTTCGAACTCTCTGTGCATTAAAGGATCTTAAAAAATAATGTATATGAGCCTATTAAGCAAACTTAAGCAGCACAACTACTTTCAACATTGATTATAATAATGTTCTTGAGCAGCAAATCAGCATATCAGAATGATTTCTTAAGGATCATGTGACACTGAAGACTGGAGTAATGATGCTGAAAATTCAGCTTTGCCATCACAGGAATAAATTACATTTAAAACGTTTTAAAACAAATCTATTTTAAATTATAACAATATTTCAAAATATAACTATTTTACTATATTTTTTAATCAAATAATTGCTTGCTGTTTTTAAAAATCTCATCGACCCCAAATTTCTGAATGACAGTGTTTTGTATTTATCCAAGCTCTGTGTTATTCTAGCACACCATCCTGACCTCTGTTACATGCTTTTGCTGTTGAAACACATCATTAGTGATGAGTTGGAGAGAGCCAGAGCAGCCCAGTGAGAATTTCAAGAGTCATGCAAGAAGACAAAAATTTGAATACATGCACAAACGCAAATTCAGCCAGTCAATAAATTCTGCCAAATCTAATGTATGCAATGTTAATATAAATTAAAATATCATGCAAGAGTGCAAAACACAAATTCTGCATTACTTCTATTGAGTTAGTCAGCATGCAAGCAATGTTTTAACAATGGAAAAAAAGAGGGCAATATCAGACTCCTAGGTGCCTGTTTGTGCAACTTCAAACTGTGCATGCATCAGACCTCTGATACCTAATTATCACCTCAATCGTTCCACCCGATGCATGCGGTTTATTAGTGTAACACGCAGGGTGTACAGGGATATGGTTCTGATTACCTTGCCATTACAGGATTTTGGGATACATTCTAAATGTTCATTATAATAACCATTATTACCAGTTTCCATATGGAAATAAAACATTACATAGACAAAAAATGTAAACAAAACATGATGTGACATGAGAAAAATGGCATGTGTCTCTGGACAAGCTTCATTTTAAAGCATTCTTGAAAAATGTACACGGAAGATCAAGTATGAAACGGTATATAAACTGCAAACATATCTTGTAAAGTGTACAGCAATAGTTTTGAAGTGTGTTCTTAAGGTCTCTGTTTTAACAGCCCTTCATGTTAAACAAGGGAGCTTCAAAGATAACACACCAACACAAGCAGCGCCCTTCACCAGAGAAGCAATTCCAAGGCTTAGAGCTTAAACCAGCACCATTAAGCAGAAAGTTTTATGTACAAAACAGGAAAGGGATAGTTTTAGCAGTCAAGTCGACAGTAAAAGTATAAGGGGAAAAAACAGCTTACGTTTTCATGGGAATTGTCTCAATGCTAAAGATACAAGACAAGACAAGCAAAAATGTTACAGGAGATGCACTCTAGTGGTGTACAGAGACATCACACGGATGTCAAAACGGACGTCTCTGGTCAAGACACTTGGTGACTTGTCAATCGCAATGATTCTCAACTGTAAACGCATGAATGCTCAAAAAACGCTAAAACAAAACACTGTTTGTACAATATATACATGTAGTTCTCATAAAGTGCAAAGTGCTGGACAGAAAGATGAAGAATGAATGGAAGAAAGATGGAAATAGCAAGAATGGTTATCATAAGGTGAAATGCCAAGTCCCTGAGACAGAAGAACTAGAAAGAAGAGCACAGAGAGAGAGAAAAAAAGATTTAATAACTACTCCGGGCAAAAGCAAGAAAAGAATGAGGCATTTGCACTTTCATATATTATGCATATTATTCATTGTACAACAGTTAGCTCCAGTCCTGTCATCTCTTTTCTTTAGCAGAGTAAAACAAATATACAACAATATTAACTTTGTTTATGGAACTGTAATCATTGGGGTGCTAAATAGCAATCGCCAGCTTGGTGTATTTGGGATACTTACTCGTCATAGACATCCTCTGTGTCCATTCTGCGGTAGAACTTGGCATTGACGGACAGGATAATTCTAGGGAGCAGAAACAGTGTGGAACAGCCTAATCCAAACCAGAATGTGTTCTGCAACAAATAAACACAAGATTAAAGTCACCCAAAAATTGCACTCTGCTTAACCATAAATGACACTTTGATCAACATACTCTCCATACATGTGCTTTTTCCTGACAAGAAGCTTTTCCAAAATACAGACAGTGTGGAGCTCTAACATAAGAAGTTATCTATATAAAACGAACGTTCACATTCAATCGATCAGATGCAACATGTCCACCCCACGCGACAAAATGTAGAGAAAAGTTTAACAAATAGGTTTAAGTTTATGCAAAATCCATCAGGATTCATTGACTGCAACTTACAAAGAACCTCAGATGAAGGCAGCTTCGGATCAACATACAAAATTGTCAAATATAATCCTCATATTTTAAACATTTTTGTATTGTATATTACTCTTTCCCAGATATATAATAGCTGGACATTACTCTGATACACTTATCTCTTGCTGATATCTAACAGAATATCTCCTAATTGTAAACAAGCATTTCCTGTAAAAGCTGCTTTGAAACAATATGTACTGCGAAAATAAAGGTGAGACTAGCAAAAAAAATGAAAAAACAAACAAACAAAACAAAAAAAATCCCAAGCTTAGGTTAAAAACTTAAACTTTAACTTTAAGTTTTTTTTTGCTGCAGTCAGAGAATTATACTGGGGTCAATCTTTGGGTGTCTGTGGAAAGAGCAGCTAGTCACTAATACTACAGGTAGAATAGCAGCTTGAATGCTTCCTGCACTTACTAGTTACAAGCAATTTCTGTCCCTTGTGGGAACTTTTTTTGGTCCCCATGATGAAAACGGCTTCTAAATCATACAGAAAGTTACAAGGAAACAAGCTTATAAATCATATACAGTAGAATTGGACCCCATAAGGAAAACAGCTTATAAATCAAAATCTAAAACAGCAGAAGTTTTCTGTGAGGGGTAGGTTTAGGGTAAGGGGATAGAAAATACAGTTTTTACAGTATAAAAAATCATTACTTCTATGGAATGTACCCATAAAAGATGGAAACCAGTGTGTGTGTAGCGAAATCTGAAAAAAAAAAAAAAAACTTCTTTTGGAGAAATCCTAATTTGTAAAACAGTACAAAAATGAAGTAAATGACAAAGAAGTCATATCCTCTTCCAAAGGATCATTTTGGTTTACAGCCGACCCCCAATCATAGAATGCAATTGCTTCGGTGCTGAATTTTCAGCAGCCATTACTCCAGACTTCAGTGTTACGTGATTCTTTAGAATCATTCTAATATGCTGATTTGACACTCAGAAAACATTTCTTTCTTTGTCTTTTTTTCTTAAAAAAAATAAAAAAATAAAAATAATCCTACTGACCCTAAACTTCTGAAAGGGTTGTATAGCTCTTTAAACAAATAGTTTACACATAAATTAAAATTTTATTTACTTAATCTGATATCTTTCCGAAAACATTATAGATAATTTTATAAACTTTACAAAATGCTTCAGAGGACTTGGAATATATAGTGAATGTGTAGTTTGGCCTTCTTTATTCTGTTTATATTAGTGCCTTTTGTACTCTTTTAAGCTTTGGCAATATAAATCACCATCCATATTACCTGGATGTAAAACTGAACACACTTTTGTATTTCATGGATGTCAAAAAATAATGGGGATGGAAGGACATGACATGAGGGTGAGTAAATGATGAGAAGAATTTCATTTCCAGTGGTTCTAGTACCGATGGCCATCTTACCATTGAATCCAGCAGGAAAACTGCAGCCTAGGATCTCGGCCGTGTCCACAATGTTGCTGAGTGGTTTACAGGTAGCGACCTCCAAGGCCAGCTACAATGAGGCAGCAAAACAAAGGGTTTTAAACTAAAATAATGCATTAGAACTAACCGATCATCACCAATCTAACATTAATGCTATTTCAGATAGATAATACAGTTAAAAATACTCACAGACGTTCTGATCCAGTCGATATACTGCTTGAAATAGCCAATAATAGTCTGCTTGTATTTCTCTGTTTCCTGTTTGAGCATATATTAACCATCAGTACGATACAACTATACACCAATCATTCAGACATGTTTTTTTTTTTCACATTACCTGATTGATCACAAATGTTGCATTGTGGGAAATTAGGAAACTGGGCGGCATCAACAGCAGCTAATAGATCTATAACTCTGACCTAAAAACCAGTGCATTTACTGTTCATCAGAAAGCATGTTCTGAAATGCATCTGTTGTGATATTTTTAAACCTGGTGGCAGTTTTAAAATGAGCAAACTGACAGGCAGTTCTGAGGAGGTCCTCTCCAGAAGTCTGATGCTCTGATTAAGTATGCCTCTTTAATAAGAAAGATAATAGACACAAAGCAAGAATCATGTCTAAATGATCTATAATCTAAAAATGCTTATAAAATGGTACAAAAGAAAAACTGTAAATGACCATTTTGGAAACATAAACTGACAATTCAATGGAATCAGCAGGGTAACAAAATGCTTAGCAAACTTATATGTGCATTACATGCATCACATGCACATTATGTCACAAATAAATAAAGAATGTGAGACAAAACTGTTGTATTATATGATACATTTGGCACACAGGGAATCATTTGATAAACTTTATTATGCCACATAAGAACATATATCTAAACTGGTTAAGCAACTAGTATGGAATAGAAAATAAAACATTCCAGTAATGCAAATGCTTTAACCAATGGTGTGAAAACAACAGAAAAAACATCAGAATTTCTGTTTGATGCCACTAGATGGACAGAAATTCAACATTTCACCTTTGACCAGTTTTTGAATCTGTAAATATTCAAATTTACACATTTGGAAGTTTAAAAAAACATGTCACTAGGACAAAGACATGATGAAGCTGCTCTAAAAAGCTGCTTGTTTTTCTGTGATGTTATAACAGAGAAACCATACCAAAAGGAGCAAAACAACTGCAGGTTATGCAGCTATGACTGGTAGGCTTACCCTTGCTTTCACATATTTCTCGGAAGCCATAAATCAAGTTGAATGTGTTAAAGATAATAAAAAAGAGAGTTGTTTAAAAATCAGGTGCGAACAGAAATATGAACATCTTTGAGAAGTTTTTTCATTTACAATCAGTCCCACTTATAAAATAGAAAATGATTCAACAGAACCATTCGTGGATAAGAATGTAAATCATTCAAATGAGCATCAATGAAACAGGGATAGATTACCATGGACTGCTCCAGTGGGAGACTTGCTGGATGTGGATCTGCCTTATAGTATTAGCGTGTCCTTTTAATGAGGTCTGCAAGGTCCCTTTAAACTGCAAAAGAGAGAGATATAGTGTAAATGAGAATTAGCCCAAGAAACATTCATGCACGTACCACTGAATTTAATGTAATATTATAGAATATGGAATAATTAAATTTTATACTCCTTTTAGAATTATTTTAATTAGATTTAACCTCATAAATCTTACCAGCTGATCAGCTTGAGCATCAAGTTGACTAGCAAAATCCACTAGATTAATGCGAGTAACTCCTTTATTAACCCTGAAAAGATGATGGGACACACGAGAACACACTGTTTCTCATCTGATCTGGGACTGTACATACAACAAAGCCTATGGTTCAAAAGTTTCAATTAAAACGTGTTTATGTATGTCATGTACCTCCTCCAAATAGGCAGCAAAGTCAATCTCATTAATCCCAGTTTTAGTGAAGCTGATGAGATTCTGTTTGCCTTCTGACTCAAGAAGAATGATTCCACGCAGGTCCACCTTCATCCCTTCAAACTTCCTTGACACATCCTTGGAGTACTGCAGAAGAGGTTAAAGGTTCTGTGTATGATTCTGACATGAGTCTAGGAAATCTGGATGGACTGTCATGAGGAAATATTCTAGAACATACAGTCTGCCCAGTGGGACCACTAGTAAAAAACAATAACTTACAAAAAAAAAAAGATATATTCTCATGGTTACTAGTGGCTCAGACGTATATGTATAAAAATACATAATAAAATGATAAAAATTAATACATATACATAACCTATTAACACCAAAATTAATATTACATTGTAGTACAGTATATGCATTTTTTGTTAAAAGTTGGATTAAAAATATAGCATGTCTTAGTATTGTGTTTGTCCCTTTTTTTGCTTTAATAGCAGCACTTGTTCTGCATGTGCTCCACAAGTTTTTGCAAAACCTGATGTTTATGTTCTCCAGCATGTTTTGAGAAGATCTAAAGAGCATCCTGTGCTACAGTGGGAGCGCAATCATTTGTCCATTTGTATAAATCAGTTCACATGATTTTCTTTATTTTACATTCCATAAATGTCCTAAAACATTCCATTCAATGTGGTCTCAGATTTTTGGGTGCTGTGTGAATCAAGAATGTTGGCTTTTAAGTGAAAACAAAAATCATTCTGCTGAAATGAAGGAATTTATAGATGCTCTATATAAAATGTTTCAAATGGTTATGTATGAAATGTTTTGAGATATTCTGCCAATTCAAAAGAACAGACACAAGAAAGAAAAGTCACAATCCACAGTGCATGCCTCCATTGAGGGCCTGAGGTCCTGAATAAAGGTGCTCATTGTGAGGGTTTGCTTTGATACCTGCAGATTCATGACACTCATATGTTGAGTGGGTGAGAAGCACACACATTCAGCTCTGGAGTGAGTTGAATGTGCTCGTTGCTCTTATTTTTTTGTGAAAAAAGCATGGATGGAGTGCTTTCGACTGTTGAGGAAGTGTGGTTTGCTCATTGTATGAATTTGTGGGATTACTGGGAAGGAAGGTAGAAGCCTGGTTCTTCTTTGCTTCATCTTCACCTGAGATGTTAGACAGCATTTAAACTCTCGTGGGAGTTAAATGGGCTCATAGCGATGCATTCACGGCAGTGGATTCTGTTCTCGCATGATCTTGAGGGATCCTAGCCTTTGTACAGAGCACATTCATCTCTCGTGGGAGCTGAATGCATGCAGTCTTGTGAAATTGTCAGCCTAGCATCTGCGGCTCGAGTCGCCTTGTTGCCGAGGCAGGTAGCCAGACCGTTCGTGTGGATTGTAGGTAGAGCATGGAAGTGACCTTTCGGGAATGTCTTCCCCTTTTAGCAATTCTGTTGTTTCTGATTCTTTATTCAAGACATGGCAAATTTTCTCAAGGAAAAAAAAAAAATTGCCAAACTAATGCTGTAAAATATACTTGAGAGTCAATATTATTTTTGAAAGGTTGAAATTTGCTGATTTGTATACAAACACTTAAAATATACTCAATAAGGTTAGTTTTAATATTAAAAATTATAATACTAACTTTAACTTTTAATTACAGAATTATATTTGTAATCCTATCTGTTTTTGAAATATAAACATTTAAATGGTGGCTGTTACAAAAAATTTGATGGATTTATTTAAACAAATGAAATATTAAAGAACAGTAAAAATTATAATTTATATGTTATATGGTGCATATTTAGCAAAACGCTCCTCTCTAGAGTTCATTTTTTCATGGTCACCGAATATGTTTTTCTGTGGTAAAAGTGACGTTACGTGACATTGTTTACAAGCTTTTGTCATCTTTCCGCATTTGAAACACTGATTGAGCGATAACATGAGACAGGAGATGAATTTGGCGGATGTACTCTTTCTTTTAACACCTTCAGATGTTCATTCATGTTTATTTCATGCTGTAACTGCTATTAAAGCGGAGATGATCAGTTTGTGCTGCTGCTTCTAACCAAGGCGCTACAGCGATCTGTCACTCACACATTAAACAGCGGTAAAAGGGGATTTAATATTAGAATATTGTAATAAAATAGGACAGAATCTGAAATCTGAGACTTTGTTTCATATCAAAAGTAACAGATCACAAAGCTTATTGCAATTTATTGGATGGGAGGCACGCTACAATGTCCTGTTCATTATCTGACAGCCTAGATTAATGGATTCTTAGGATTTATGAATCTATATCGTTTCATAAAAATGCGAATCAACTAAAAATCGAGAAATCAATATTTTACCCAGCCCTAGTATTTCATTTCCTCATAGTGTCCATTAGAGGATGCAGTGTGAGTTCCCTTGAAGGGGAACGTCTTGGGTTAGGCATGTAACCATGGCTCCTCAAGAGGGAAAGAGACATTGTGTCTTGTGTTTCAGAACATGGTCATGCTGATGCCATTCCCCATAGTGCCCACTAGAGTGCCTTGTTCCCTCTCTGGGAATCATGGTTACATGCATAATCCGAGACGTTATTCTGGTAAAATAGGATAATGCAAATTTTAATGCATTTTTTTTTAATGCCCACAGTCAAACTTAAATTTATCCGAAAAATCACATTTGTTGTTAGATAGTAATGAGTTCAAAAATGCCTAGATCTCAAAAAGGGGCTATCAGGTGTAAACGGTAGCATCAGTAATCTCAGTGTGACTTTGAATATCACTGTAAATTTAGTTGTGATTTGCGTGTGTACATGAGCTAAGCCTTGATCCACTCACAACACTAGTGTTTAAGAAGGCTGAGATGTTGAAGATCTTATCCAGATGAAGAGCTGAGTAACCTCTGTTGTCCTTACAATTACTGCAAAAGAAGAGAGAGAAAAAGGGGAAATCAAACCTTACTCTATTTATTATGATCAGACTTTCATTTCAGACTTTTAATTATCTGCTGCCATCTGCTGGACTATTGATGGATGAAGACAAATCTATTGTAAATGGCTCAGAAAAGTTAGTTCAGAGAAAAATTGTGTAAATTTGTTTGCATATTTGAGTATAGTTTAGTTTTAATTACACTAAAATTGATATATTTTCTCCAAATATTCTTTTGTCAAAAAAACCTTGCACTTACTATTACACTTACACTATTACAGAGTAATATAATTGTTAATTTTGTATTTATTAGATATACATAACAAGGTTACCTGTAGAGAGAATATGCTGTAAGGTCCATCTCAGGATCATTGTACAGGTATCCTGGTATGAAGTTTCTCCAAGCAGAGTTGACCAGGTTGGGCGTATCTAACACCTACACACAACATAATCACACTGTATCTCGTATTATTTGGTGAATTTATTTGTCTTTCAGCATGTATACAATGGGTACCGGATACCACTTTGAAACTAGTAAAAATTAATTACAAATTATATCATCTACATGAACATTTAAAATATAATATATACACAATGTTTAATATAAAAATTTTCAAATATTTTATTAATTTTTTTAATATGGGGGAAATACTGAATCAAAAACAGAACATGAATTTTAGAATGTCTTACAATTTGGTTTGTCAGTTGTTTTAATGATAGCTGTACTCAAGCTGCTTAAACTCAGAATTTAATGTAAAGCCCTAAGATCATGTTCTCCAGCATGATTTGAGATGATCCATATATCAGAAAACACTTCTGACATTGTGTCGTTTCTCTTACCTTAAACAGCTGTCGGGTTTGGAAGGGGTCACACACCAAGTTTCTAGATTCCCACCCACCAAAAAACAGTGCTGTTATCACTCCCATGAGCACCCCAGGAGAACAGGAAGCTGAAAGCCCACACCACTGAGAGACAGAGGAAGAGTGTGTGAATGAGTGCAGACAAAACTGTCTTATACTACATCCATTTAATGGGTTTGAAGACTGATGTTGCACTCAAACTCACGCCATGAGCAGATTGACTCCTGTGTTAGAGACACAACCACGTGTGGTTGGAGTTGCATGCCTGTCGAATCCCAGAATACCACACAACAAACCCAGAAAATTGAAAGTGAGGATGAGCACAACCATACAGCACAGGGTAATACAAACAGATCCACCTGAAAACAAAAAACATTATGAACAACATCAAGGGCACATGGAAGACTTTGCTTCGAAAACAAGGACAATAAATTTGTGAATAGTTTTTGTCTGGTCGAGTTGAGTCCTCTGAAGCACCTGTAGAAATCCATCTGATCGACCTGAGGGTAGATGTCCTCGCGTGAGTGTGTGTGAGAGATCATTTTGGTGAAGTTGGTCAGTGAGCTGTGAACCGGGAAGAGCTTGGTGAAAGTGCTGATGTTTGATCCAATGTCGTCCAGCAGAACCTTCACCCCTACAGGAGACACAACAGTATTAGAAAATGCTTTAGTCCAGATTTAGTGACATTTTTTATGTGAAAAAGCACTTTTTCATCATCTATGCTATTCACAGAAAATCGTTTGTCTCATTGTATGTGCCCTGGTAAGCAAAGCAAAGCAAAGGAAAATGGCAAGGAAAAAAAACTTGATAAACGTCCATCCTCCTCAGGCCTTGCAAGAAATGTGCATATGCTAAATATTATGATACAAGTCATGTTCTTTAAATCAAATAAAATTATTACATATGACACTATGTTAGTAAGGCAAATGTTTAAATGAATTTGACCTGGATAACATTAGACGTTAAATGTTAAAAATGTGTTAGTAATATGTGGAAATTAGCATTTGACTAGAATAATAAATATGAAATAAAAAAGTATAAAATAAAAGTATTGTTCATTGTTAGTTCCTGTTAGCTATCACAGTAAAACTAATGGTAATGTATAGAACCTTATTGTAAAGTCTAAATGTTTAAATTTAGTAAGTGAAAAGTAGAAAAATGTATATATTTTTTTAATTACTGAAAGGGGACTCTTTGAATCTTTAGATGGTCTGTACATAAAAAAAATCTAAGATCTAAATTCTAGTCTAGATTTAATCTTTAAACTCACCTTCCACAATATTTCGGGTTTGATCTGTTACCAAGGTGGGGGTGTCATTGAATGATGTATAGCCCTGTGTGATAAGGATGAAAAGGTGAAAGAGTGAGCAAAGGTGATATGCTTCTTCAAAACCAACATGAAAGCAAAACTGACCTTATTTTTAGTCAAGGATATGACTTTTTCACTTTTCAACCCCCTTCCGCTCCCAAGTACATGGATTCATTTTAGTATGTATGACCACTCATCATAATCAAAGCAATTCCCCAATGGATTTATTTTCTCTTGTTGAATATCCTATTTCACTGTGAAATACAATATGTTCTGTCCTAATCTTCACAAACAAAATGCCATGAGAAATCTGGGAAAAACATACCTTTTCCACAATCTGACCGAGATCCGTCTCTAGGACTTCATTCACTTTGTCTAACTGGTTGGTCACATCAGGCAACTAAAAAAAAACAAAACATTTTTTTATGCCATGTTTTTTTTTTTTTTTTTTTTAAGGAAACAGCTGTGAACCATTTTGATGACCAATATGCTGGAAGAAAGGATTATAAATTATTTCCATACCGATGAGTAGTTGGCTGCAATTTCTAGCCTGGGAAGGGTGCTACGTATGTTGCGACAAATCTCAGATGAGCGTGGGTCTGTACAGACAGGATCATTAAGGGCATTGCTAAGGCTTCCACGCACCAGGCTGAGGTTAGCCTGCAGTTTGACTGTTCCTTCCTGCAAAGTCTCCAACGTCAAACTCACATTCTCTAGAGCATCCTTAGTGTCTCGCATTGCTAAGAGAGGAAACAAATGAGCCAACACACACACCATAAATGAATATTCAAACAGAGACTGCCCACAATAACCAAGGCACAAATAATACTGAAGACATATAGTAAAACTCACACATGCATCTTTAATTTAAAAATGCTCTAAATATTATCGATTGAGATCAGATAACATTGTCAATGTAACCTGATCTCAATCGATAATACTTTTGGATATCTTGGTTTTAAGACACATGATGGGCAGGTTCCACCAAGGAAGGATACAAGAATACACATGGGAAAATAACTGGGCCAGATTTTGTTGGGAAGGAATAAGGAGTCAATCACAACTTGTTATGATTGAAGGTAAACAGGAAGGACAAGTCAGAGTCTCTTATGGTTTACCTTTAATGGATTTCTCCACTTTAACTAACAAATCAAAGACAAAACAGTGAAATAAGACACCACCACAAAAAGCAATGGATGAATATCCACCATTATATTCTCATGCGATATATGATATATTATGATAAAATAGTTTTCCCAGCAAAAGTGAAAGAAAGAAAAGAAAGAAACAAACAATAAACACAAAGGGGAGTGACATACTTCCAGTCATGCTGAGAGCCGCGTTGAGGGCGGGCTGCACGTCTTTTCCCAGCTCCTCATGTATCCTTCCACCCAAGAGAAGACCTACATCTGAAGAAACACCACGACAATATGAGTCCTCACATCAGAAAACACCTTCCATCCCACTCCAGATGACCGATAGCATACTTACTATCCAGGTCATACAGCACATGGTGCTCCACTGTGCCATACTGAGAGATCAGGTAATCAATTTGCTGAAGGGGAGACAACACAGCAATATATTCAGCAAATAGAACCTCACTTGCCAATACAAAGACATCTACAGGATGATTACTTTTGTTCATTTGCAGAACGATGCAATTAAATATTTTCAAATAATATTATATCTGAACTGATCAAACTGACCATTGTTTCAGGCAAACATCTGCATCTACCTCTCTATCTATTCGACCGATATCTGTCTAGCTGTCTATCCATTCATCTTGTCTGTCCAGCCATCTGTCCATCTGACTGACCCAATCGACCATCTGTATGTCTGTCTGTCTATCTGTTATCCATTTTTCAATTCAATTAATTTTATTTATTTATTCAATTATTTATCTATCTATCCATCCACCCCACCCCACCCGCACCATCTCAGTGTAATAGTGTATGTGTGGGCACATGTTTGTTCTGGTTGTATTACTTACTGCAGGAGTCTGATTGGCAAAGGTGTGCAGATCTTTCAAGTTACTCTTCACCAGCCTCCTCATGCTCTTCAGCTGGGAACTCAGGTTCTGATTGGCTGCATATGCACAAAGGACCCCTGCCCTGATGATTGAAAACAGCATCGTTAAAAAAACACAAACTAAATCAGATTCATTCAAACCAGAAAAAAGCAAGAATAGGAACAAATGTAAAAGAACATTGGTATGGTTGTTATGCCCTGTCAGTAAGATACTCTTGGAGTGTCAGTAGGGGGCACAGCACTGCTACACAGTCACTAGAGGCATGTTCCTCACCAACTGTGCTCTTCTCTTTAGGATACTTTAATTGTGTTGTGGCTTTGAGAATGTTCTCACATTCTGGCATGCTTTTATGAGAACTAAAGAGGGGCAACATCATACTGCTGCAGGTCTATACAGGAAGAGAGCGCTTTTGTTATGCAAACTCAGTCTTACATAGTTGGAAAAAGTACTTCAAACAAAGTGGTGACTGTGAGCTCTCCTTAATTAGACAGAGGCACTTGAAGGAAAAGCCAGCCCTATATTAGTACCTATTCATGATTCATGCATCCTAATTGGGCTGTCTTCTTTTGGTGTGCTCATGGCTACTGTGGGAGAGACTGAATGTTGGCAGCACCATGTTCTATCATTCTAGGTGTTCACTAATGTCTGGGACAAAAGGCATGATTGCCTTAGTGCAAACGGGAAGGATATTGTGCTATTACATCAAAATGTGTGAATCACTCTTTGTTGGTTTTGTGCATATTATTGCATCCATATACAGATCTGTGGGTGCTGCATATGAAATGCATTAATGCTTTCACCCACTTTCTGCAGGACGGGATTTATCACAGCTAGCAACACTAAAGATGAGTATGGGCAACTTCCTGTTACAGATGTGAATGCAAAATACTTCCTCTAGAGAAGGACTTAAAAGAGGACAGTTGCAAAACTTCTGTGCATCAAAAAGTGCTCTAGAAGATGAGCCTGTGCACACAACTATTTTATCTGACAGCAGTAGCATTAGAGTTTATTATTCTCTCTGTAGGCAACACAGTTTTTGTGTTAAGAGTTGCATTTTGTTTAATACATGAGGACCAAGGATAAGCAACATTCAGAATATAAGAGAAGTGTCTACCTTTCATTCATGAGGGGGACTTAATTGAATTGGCCACATGTCTCACAGGATGCTGAACTGACAGAAGAGGAATTTACTAAATTTACTAAAAATCAAATTCAACAGCCATACAACAGAAGAATTTCAATCGGCCAACATAAGTTTTGTGACAGAACCATGAATAATTACATAAACTCGGACCAAATCACAATTTAGAAAAAAAAAGTTAACTGAAATAATTAAAATATGATCAAAATATATTAAAATGTACATTTATTAACTATTAATTTAATTATTTCTTTTTCAAAAAAAAAAACACCACCAAAACCACCACCACAACCACAACCATCAACAACAACAACAACAACAACAACAACACACACACACACACACACATACAGGCACACGACACACACACAGCACACACACACAACAAAACAGTATATTGTTTTCTAGTAACTTTATTATTAAGCAGTGCCATTAAACTATTTTACAATTTAAACTTCAAAAATAAAAAAAAAAGCTTTCTGAGAAATGAAGTGTTCCTCAAACATGGACATCCACAAAATAAATAAATACTACATAAATAATATATGCATATAAATGTGTGTGTGTATATTTTTATGGCTAATACATACTGAAAATGATTATGAATTAAAAGTTATGTCATTTTAAAATATATTGTATTATCATTATAATTTTACAATTATTACTAATAATGCAAAATTATTAAAAAGACTACCCTTACAGCAATTACATGAATTTCATTTTATTTAATTTCTCTTAAATTCAGTTCTGCATCGTGTTTGGCTACCTTAAATTCAAATTCAGTTACAATTTAGGATCTGAAATAGAGCAAACAGCAAACTGCCTGGTGTTTAAAATGACCCACATGTGATATGCAGTGCTTATATGCAGGATAGTGGGCACTGCAGTATGGTATCAGGGTGAGAAACAGGCCACAGACTGATGGAGAATCAAAATGGGTGGCTAGCTACAAAGCACTATTGTTTTTCCTCCTTCTCACCCCCTTATTCCCCATGTCCTCCTCTCTCTGTCTACACTGTGTGTTGGTAAGCTGCTATCTGCTCTGCTCCATAAGGTCAGGGAAAACATAGCTGCCAGTGAACAAAGAGGCTTTGAAGATGGCAAAGTGCATTCTACACAGACTCTAAAACACCTCATATGAACCAGCAATAAATAAATAAAATAACATTTAAAATGGGTATTTCTTCATAAAGCTTACTTTTAAAAAATGTCTCTGAATCACTTTGGCTTTATGTGAAAATATGGCTTTATAACTTGGGTGGTTCAGTGCACTGAAGAATGTCTCTATAGCCTAATGGAGGCAGGAATAGCGTTACTCCCACAATGATTGCTGTATTTAGCCAGACTGGACCTTGGGGCTACTCCCACAACATCCCTGTCTATAAATGCCTCTAAGTGGGGTTTGAGGAGCAGGGTGGGGTGAGGACCTCCTTGACTGCCTCTTTATGCAGACCCAGACACCCAGCAGGTTTGATTTCACCATGAACGCATTCTAGGTCTACCTGTTGATTCCTCTGTACTCAACCGACCTGTAATGTGATCAGCCCACCAACATGACACTGCCATACTGACCCAGACCACAAGGACAGACCACTGTCGACTGGAAAATGAGGGTCAGCATTTTATTTTGGAAGGCAAGACAAAAAAGATGCTTTTAACTGCTTTGCAAGGTATTGAACTATACCATTACCACAAAATAAAACACATGCACTACCATTCAAAAATTTGGATACATAATGTATGGGAGAATTTTATATTACGTAGTTATGGTAGTTTTGTGCTGTACTTACATTTCTTTATAAAAGTATCAATAAACTGCCATTTGACAGATTTTATATTATGTGAGATTTTATGTTAATTTTGTCCTTACTGTTTAACTTATACATTTCTTTACAAGTTAATTTCAATTAAACTGAAAATGGATGAATCGGGCTGGATAAACAGACAATGAGTTTCCAGCATACATGGGAAACTTTGATAGTTAAAAAGCATCTCTGGAAGCACCCAACGACTTGCTAAAAAGCTAAAATATAAGATGGGTTTGATTTATTAATTATTATTATTATTTTTAATCAAATTAGACTCCAGAATGGTTTCATTATCGAAAAGTGTTCCTTTTAAAGTTCCCACAAGTTTCAAGTTGAATATGTTTGTGGAAATGGAAGCGGCAAGCCCCATGTGTGTGCCATGAAAGTAGGCCACATCGGGTGGGTAATTGAAGTGTGAGACAATCACATTCTCTTTTCCATTCATGTGTAGGCCAGAAGGAGGACACATGATTAACCGCACAAACCAAAGCTTTCTCTCTCCATTCTACACAAAAAAATATTGTGCGCTCTTCTCTTAGATCAAAACAACACATAAAAACACACAATACACAACAGTAACTGACAGAAGAAACATTTTACAGTGACTGATTTTCTTTTGTTGTATACAGTGGAATGATGACGATAATATCTGATGATGGATCTATTAAATACTCCTTTGCAAAAAACAGTACACAATCCTGCAAATACACAGATGAAGTGTCAACTGGTACAGCTATGTGCCAAAAAGAACTGTACTCTCATATGATTACTAAAAACGCACACAGAGACTCGCACCACAGAGAGACTAAACACAGAGTCACATTAGGACGTATTGTCATCGTAACCATGGTTCCTCTCTTATGCAAACACATTCTCACATTTTGCTAGAAATAACTAAAACGATACAGGACAAATCCTCACGCACTAGACAACCCAAATCAGGGTTCTAAAAACATATTTGCTGAAAAGGACCCCTCCATAACTCCAAACTGTCTGAGGACCCAGTAAGTCAGTGTCATTTCAATTTCCCAATTTCCAAATTCTGAATGAAGTACTAAACTAGTCAAAATCCTAAAGAGAGATCCACCAATCAGAGCAGTCTCTGTTACTATAGAAACTGCAAATGATGTCATCAAATCTCTCACACTCTCAACTTTGCAGTCCTGTTTCTTTTCCATATATATTTTAAGATTTTGCAGTATATAGTTTTTTTATACTTGCAGAGGACGTAGGTGGGATCTGTGGAAAATGCAGTTGTTGCAATCTCTAGAGTCTAATTGGGGGTGGAGTGGCAGATGCTCTTGCTAACGGTCTTTGCTCAGACATGCATGCTTAACAAAAACGCAAAAATGCAAGAACTTACATATATGTGCCTACAATGATTAATTACCAAGATTAAAACTCAATCTATTCATGCATTATAATATTTCAAGGCTGATGATTGAACCGACAAACAGGCCAAAAATGACATTTAACTGCACAAATACTGTGCAAATGTAGGTTTTCTATGACTAAACAGGGTGATTTAATGAATTAAATGTGTGAGCATGGCACAGCCCAGCTGCATTATAGATGTCATGTGGGTTCAACAGGCTCTACTGTATTAGATTTGACAGGCCGTCTCTGCAAGCTGAGCCCTGGGGTTGGCAGAGGAGCAGCAGCCCCAGTGACCCCCAGTGCCCTGAGCGTAACACTCCTTCTGAGTAGCATTGGGTTTCTACATCCAATCATAGCTAAGCAACAGTCAGTCGAGTGAGTCCATTTGCCCCACAGGAACAACAAATAACAAATTAGACCACTTTAATATCTCAATTGTTTCTCCTAGACATCAGTGAGATTAAACTGAGAGCAAACAGAGTCTTCTGCTTCAGATTTTTCTCCTGAAAAGAGTTCAGTAAACTTATATACAGTATGTCTCCTCTAGAGTTCCAGAAAAGATATCAACAATGTCTCCCACTGTGTGCCATCAAAACCAAGAGATTTCAATGTGAATTATATTTCTCATCAAATTGTTCCAGAGATCAACCTATCTATACATAAACAATTCTCATTTGTGTCTATTTTGGTGAAAGATCTAATGAATTTTTTTTTAATATTAATGTAATGTGCGCATTAAAAAACAAACCTATGAGCAATGAAATTTCTGTGCAAATGGTCTTATCCATGTCAATGTAAAATTCAATGACCATTAAATTAAACTCATTATCTTTAGCTGTTGACTGATTAAATCTATTTTTAGTTCAATGGCAGGCAGGAAACTTAACACCATTTACATAGTAAGACAGAAAACATCTAACATGCATATGTTTTATAAACACATTACTGTTCATAATTTATATAAGTAAGATTTAAAAAATTGTATTCAGCAAAAATTGGCATTAAAATTGATCAGAATTGACAGTTAAGAACATTTTATAATGTTATAAAAGATTCCTAATTTTTTTTTTATTTATCAAAAAAATCTTTAAAAAATGCATCACAGATTCCACAAAAATATTACGTAGCACAAAACTGTTTCAACAAAGTGTAAGAAATGTTTATTAAGGCACAAAAATCACCACATTAGAAATGATTTTTTGAAGGATCATATGACACTGAAGACTGGAAATACCTGGCTGTTGAAAATTCCAGCTTTTTCATCACAGGGAATAAAATTATATTTTAACATTGTATTAAAAATAGAAACCAGTTATTTTAAACTGCAATAATATTGTCACAATTTACGGTTTTCTACTGTATTTTTGATGAAATAAATGCAGACTTGGTGACATCCTTTCAGAAAACATGAAAAAAAATCTACCAATCCCTAACTTCTTTTTTTAGTAGTGAATATACTATAACCAAAGTATATATAGTATACATAAGATATCTTATACAGATAATCTTTTAATGAAGGTCGCGATTACAGGAAACTACTTGCAGCCAACTTGCTTTTAAAGCATCTAACAAACAGGTAGTCATGGACGCCAGTGATCTAAAGTCTGTAAGACCGTATGATAAAGTGTTACAAGAATTGAACTAAAACTACTTGAGTAAAACACCTCAAGTTGTTATGTTGCCTGACCACCACAAATATTGTGTTCAGACTCAGTTTTTTTTTGAAAACCAGTGTCCCTAAGAAATGCCTGTTTTTCTCTTAAGAGTGAGATGGCACTAATGAGTAATTTTCTTGGCATAATTAAGTCACTTCTTTAATTATTCATCATGCCTAAATTATGCCCAATGTTTTATGAAAAAGAGCAAAGAGCCCTGCGAAAAGCGGCCTGAGGTTATCAAGAAACTTCCAATAAAATTTAAAAGTTTGGAAAAAGCTAAAATGACAAGACAGTTTAATGAACAAGTGCCCTGTTTTCATCACCCCACCACTTAAAAAACACTAACTATTCATCATCTCTCAAAAACACATCAGAAGGTGTCCAAACTCAAAAACTCCCCTGGAGAGGCTTCAAACTCAAGCAAATGTTCCATAACCTCTCTGTGAGATTCCTCTCAGAGAAAATCACAAACACATTTGAATGATTTTCAGTTAAACTTCCCACTAAGAGACGGGTGGCGCCTCCCTCACATTTTGAAACAAGATTGACACCTCGCTTTATCTAGCACTGAACAGAGGAATGTGCAGAGTGGTCCCGGTGTTATGGCTATCATCAGAATCATAAATGCTGAAATCCTGGGAGGTTTTCACATGAGGAGACATGCCCATCTCCAGGCAGCCAGGCAGGTTGCTGTGGAATCTGTAATAAAGAGCCAGCCGGCTGAATGCATAAAGCAGAGGAACCATCAAACACTCTATTCAGTTTGCTGTCGCTATCCTGGAGTTCCTGCTTTGTGCAGTTCTGCTGTATTCTTTCTTCTGGAGGTACATTGTCTTACAATATAGTCTTTGGGAACATGGCACCCTTTAGGGAAAGGAAGATCCCTGCACGCTTGAAAGTGTCCATTGTTTTGAGGTCTTTTATTGAAATGATCATCAGCTTTTGAGTTTTGCCTTTGTTTATTTAGGCTCTGTTCCAAAAACACACTAAGCTTCTTTTGCTGTCACTAACCCTACACAGGCAGCTTCATTTCACAGTGGCATCTTCTAAGTGACCAATTTGAAAGGCTTGCACCAAACAGAGACAATAAATGATTTCAACTGAGGCTTAATGATAGCATTGTTGCTAAGTTAAGAATTTGATATTCTAATAATCATTATGAATATCAAGAAAGTTATTGGAGGAAAAATATAATTACTATTATTTTTGCCATAAAATATATTTCTATAGATATAACTGATAACTGATGCTAGATATGTAGATAGATCGATAGATTCCTTTAACTCATTTCTAATCCATACGGATAAGCATTTCCCATTTTAATAAAATTTGCTTTTGAAATACATTATGGGATTGCTTTTTTTTTTTTTTCGCGTTTCGCTTTTTTTGAACAGCTCCGTAGTGCATCATGGTAGACCGTAACTTTTTAAATAGACGATCGCCTATGCATCTGAGTTCTCAAGATATTGCATACTTAGGCAGAAACTAGTTTTGGAACAGATCCTTTAGGCCTGTTCACAATATGAACAATAGATATAAGGATAAACTATATTAGCATACACACCAATGGATGACAGTGTTCTGTTTATTATCGAGCACATTCTGTGAGTTGTGTCATCTGCCTCAAGCTCTTTAAAGCAGGATAGAGTCCAATCCAACAGATGTTAAATTTTTTTTTAAGTGAAAATTGTGTTGTGGTGTGTGTGATTTTATAAACTGTATCGTTATCGTATTTGTTATAGTCATCAGCATTGGGGTGATGGGGCTTTACCTTGTTAAAGGTTACACATGCAATCCACACCATGCAACATTCAGACAAACACAACGCAAACTTACGTGATAAGGAATGTTGGTGGTGAGTAAACCGTGTGGTCAGCAAGTTCTCTAATTCAGTCCGTGTTCTTCCGCTGTCTTCTGGTGCATCTCCTCCTCCGCAGTTCTAACCAGCAGCGGCAGAAACAAAAGAGAATTCCCAACAGCGGCCGCAGCCACGGTGACAGCAGGCCCAGTGCAGTGCACACCACAAACCCAACTCTCCTAATTAATAACCTGCACAGTGCCACAAAAAAAACCACACAAGTTATACCGATTAGAAAATCTGATATGATCAATAAGCGCAAACCAATTGAGTTATTATTTAAAATAGTTTCCTTGAGCATTTAAAGCAACAAAAAAAAAGAAAAAAAGCCCCCCCGGTCCGCAATGAAGTTAAAGTAAAATAAAATCTCATTTAAGGCTTAATTTGTATACCATCCTCCAGCAACCCACGTTATACAGGTTAATGTTTAGGTTAAGTTCGATGGTATACAAGGCAGGAAGGAAAGTGATATTTAAAACTACAATTACACTAAATGAGCAACTTGCATGTACGGCCATTAAAGGAATAATTCTCCCCAAAATGAAAATTAGCTGAAAATTTACTCCTCATCCTCAGAGCCTTCCAGGATTAAGATGAGTTTGTTTCAAACAATATTAAGGGATAAAGAACTGCTATTTAGAGCCAGAAGCAATTGGATGAAGTTAAAAAAGTTTTATTATAAAATTGAAGCTTTTCCTCCACAAGATGCTAATTGATGGGACCGAAGTCTTGTGGATTATTGTCATGTTTTTATCAAGTGTTTGGGACTTCTCATATCTACGCAATCCCATTCCACTGCAGAGGATGCCTGGTGAAACAAGTTACTGTTATGCTAAAGTTTTTCCAATCTGTTCGGATTAAAAAACAGCGCCATCTATAACTACATATTGTAGGCCTGTGGGTTAGCCATTTTCAGCAAATGTTCATTTTTGGGATAAATAATTTCCTTTAAATTATTTAACTAACCGTTGTTTTTTAAAAGGAACGGTAAGGTAAATTTAAATGAGTACAAAAATTTTCACAGTTTCCTATTGTTTTTTTTTTTTGTTTTTTTTCCTAATAAAAAGCCAGCAACTTTACCTAACCATGGAAGCTTTTTTTTTTGCAACTAATTTTTTTTATTTTTTCAAGTAACAAGCAAATCTTTCTTGTTCTCCAAAACCCTTCCATTTACGGGCGTTTGAAGCGGGGTAAATTTAACCATGTGGCTGGTTGTGCAAGAATTTTCCAATGCCTGTATGTACATGATGGAATAATGTTAAAACACTTTTTTTTTCCATATTTTGCCACCTGAAAATCCAGTTTGTTTGCAACCAGGCAGTCCTGTGGCCAATGAGGGGACAGTGCTGACATGAGCGGGGGCGGTCCACCGGCTAGGCCTGTGGAATAACGGGCTTTAAAATCACATGACTAAACAAGAGGCTTTGTCCTGTCCGCAACTACATCCCCTCACTTCTCCTCAGGGGGTAGAGCCTGTCCATCCTATTAAAATCTTCTAAAAGTGGGGAACAAGCTACTTTCTCCTCGTCCCCGCAGAGCCAGCGCGTAAAGAACTGTAAGTCTTTTTTGGAAATGTCAAAAGCTTACCAGGCTAAGACTATCATTGGGGACTTTCACACATAGGCTACCGCAGAACACTTAGGTCATGAGAGTATTGAAAATGTCTACTACTGACGGTCATTCCCTCTCACTGACCATCTGATTGTGCTCTCTCATATCAGCATATGAAGCTTTAGATGGTTTCATCTAGGGACAACATCATTGCGGTTAGCATAGTCACACTCCTCTTACTAGTCATGGCTGAGCTAAAAATGCATACAGCCTTAAAAATGAAAAAATCTGTGTATCCTGTGATCATATTGACCAAATTACATAGATGAAAAGGGAAAATTAAAATACCTGTGATTTTAAATATAGGATGGACAGGAAAAAAAAGTTTAAATGAACATACTCCCAGTAATAAAGTAAGAAACTATAAAAGGTACTTCCCTTTAGAGCTGGAGGATCACTTTGAAAACTCTAGAGACAATTGTACGATTAACTGGGGTCATTTTCTCAGGAGAATATATCTGAGAAGAGCAAAACTAAACCTCTCCATTTAATCGACATTGCGTCTAGGAGAAACTATTATCTATCTATAACCAATCACACCGGAAATTTTCAGGACACAAACAGCATTCTCAGAAAACCACGCAATAGTTGTCCGTCATTTCATATAGAGCAAGAGAGCTGCTCTGCGATGCACAGTCTACCGTCTGTGTGGTTTCGGTAACTTACAGAGATGCAGATATGAGCTGTGTGTCATCTGAAGGTTTAGATCCAGTCAACTTCATCACAGGTGGTAGAAAAACAGTGACTGAATCTAAAACCTTTAGATGACACAGCTCATACTGTATCTGTGTCTCTCTGCAAGTTACCAAAACCCACATGAAACCTTCAACACACATTAGACACGCATTTGAGCAGCAGAGCGACTCTTTCACACTGAATGACGAGACAGACAACTAGTTGTCCAAACCGGTTGAGTTCACACAGCGCGTGTTTTCCGAGAATACTGTCACTCCTGTAAATAACTGTACTATGTGTGAATGTAACCATATTAAGGACTTAAATACAGGACTGACAACCGTATTCTAATGCTGTATGAATGTGGCAAAAAGTGTGATAAATTTTCGGTATGTTAAAAAAATCTATTAATTTTCAATATACTGTCAATTTTTAAATCAGTCTAATGTTCCTAAAGGTTCCACATGGATGAAACAACTATGATCAAGATTAGACTGAAACAGACATGTGAACAGAATGAGAGCAGGGCTGGGCTTTGTAAGGGTTAGGTGTAACTAAAAGAATGAGGCTTGGGTTCTGGTTGGGCCCTTGACACTGCTAGCAGGACACACATGTTACCTGTAGTGTCAGAACAATTTTTTTCTGGCTGGGAGGCGCCAGATGATGATAGGCATGCAGATCAGCAAAAAACAAAAAAAACAAAAAAAACAAAACAAAAACAAAACAGAACAGATGGGTAAGCAAAATCAAATAAACAGTCAAACAAATAGCAAATAAAATCATTTAAGAACTAGAAAGAACACTCCCATCTGTAATGGAACAGACCCCATTTTGACAGTCCCAGAGATTGATTGAATCATGGATTTGGCCGACAGTTACATCCATATCCATCTCTCCATATTCTAAAATGTTAGAAGAGCAGAGCTATCTAAAATGAAAAGAATGAGGAATATTGATTATAGACGATATTTGGGACCATTTTGAAATTATTCATATTTCAGCCTGTGGGTTTTAATAAATCTCATTTAAATTAAGCTTAAATTACTAAATTAAATGATGCTCCTTTAATATAAACAATATACAAAATTAAATGATTATATATAGTTTGTGTTGGGAAGAATTTTTTCAATGTTTTTGTGAGAAGTCTATTACTGTATATTCAACCAATGCGTTCTGTTTTAAAATAAAAAAATAGAGTAAAACCATTATATGTGATATTAAAATAAACTGTTTTCTATTTTAATATGTTGAAGAGGTAATTACTGTGATGGCCAAAAGCTGAATTTCATTATGATATGCTGATTTGGTGGTGCTCAAGAAACATTATCACATTTGAGGACCCGTAGTGTGCTGCTGGATGCACACACATTTTTTTTGGAAAAAGGTAAAAAGTTTTAAATGCCTCTTTAGATCATATAATGTGACCCTTGCTCAATAAAAGTATTAATTTCTTTCAACACTAATATAATATAATATAGGTTTTTTTGCTGTTTGCTGAGACACAACAATATACAGATAATGGTAAAATGAGAGTGGCTTTGCATTTCTGAACTCACCTTTCCTCTCACCATTCACAAGAAAATTTTGCACCATATGTTTGTTACTGTTTCCCAGGAGAAAGATGCTGAAACTTCAAAGCAAGAGCTGTTGTGTAATTAAAACTTGTTATTAAAAAGAAACAAACTACGTTTCATATACTACTGTATTGCTACATAGCCTACACTGCCAAAAGCAATTAACAGCTCTTCAGAATAAGCGCATAATAGGGCAAGGAATCTCCGGGCTTTCAAATGCAATGAAAATATCTGTTTCAATAATAGATGCACACTGAGACAGTGTCCCTGCCACTTAAACTGCGTGGCTGAGCACGTAATCGCATGGAGGGTCAGGCTAGTCCACAGTTACATGCACTAGACCACCCCCTTTTTCTGGTACTCGGATTGTATGGCCTCCCGAATTTCATCATTTTGCCACTCTAAATGACACGAGATCTGCAATGACAGGCGAAAACAAAAATGTCAAAGGCCCAATTTTGTGCGCCACCTCCGAACAGGTGTACGTAATGTTATTCAACATCCAGCTGAAAAAACCAACAAAGAGCTGACCTGTGGATGAGTGTAACCATTCAGTACGGGTTCATCAGAGTGTTTAGCCCCCGAGTGTTACCATTATCACAATTAATACAATCGTGAGGGGAAAAAATATTAGCTATCTTAAGACAAACAGTCAGACAATCACAAAGTTTCCTTGGGGAGTGTTCTGGAGCAAACAGTATGTGAGGTTTTGTATGGCTGTGCTGACTTAAAAGTTGTATTATAATGCATTTAAACAAAGGACTTGGATTAAGAGCCCATGACAAATATACGGCACATTATTTAGAATGGCAGTAGGAAAAAGGAAGAAGTGCTCTGTTACATAAAAATTTCTTAGCCAACAAGGAAATCTGTGCATTTGTATTCAAAAACAGAGAACAAAAATCCTACAGAGATGTTGCAAGGGTGAGTTGAAAGATCAATTATGAATAGTGAACTAATTTTGCTCACTTTGATGTCAACTGAAAAAAACAAAACTATTTATGATGGTTAGACTTTATTTGGAAGGATTGCCGTCTTGCACCAGCTGAGTAGAAAGGAAAAGCCTATTTCCTTAGAAGACAGCGGTTGGTGGACATTTCGACTAAGATGCGTTCACTAAGTGAACTGACTTGCCTTCTTACAGGGATCGTTCTACAAAAAAAAATGAAAATTCTGTCTCATCTATTCACTTCCAGTTGGTCCACAACCTGTATGCGTGTTCTCTATTCTGGTGACCAACAGAAGACTATATTTTAAAGCAATTTTGGTAAAAAAAACACGTTGCCGGTAGCCATTTATGTTCGTATGTGCGAGAGGCACCATCAGCAGATATCTTCAACTCAAAAACCCTTGCATTTTCCTAGCCTGCCTTTAAAGGGATTTGGGTTTATACTCGAATTTAAAGCTGCTCCAGCAGTAATTCTTCATAGAGAATCTTCTCTCTGTGTAGATCCTGAAAGTTCAGGTTGCATTTCTCACAGCACCACCGTTTCTACTAGCCAACCAGCATCCAATATCTAAATCACATCGATACAACTCACAAACATACAGGTGCAGTGATGGCAAACATCCCCAACAACACTAAAGGAACACCGCCTTCCCTGTTCTACAGCTCATCACCAAAACAGGAGGAAATATATTTAGCTTTCACATCCAATCATAAATAAAATAGCAGAATATCAAGCAATGCGAAAGTGATTTCAATTTAATGATAGTGTAACTAAATCAACCCTATAAAAATGGACTAAATACATCTTTTTTTAATCTGTCCATGAAAATGCAATAATATTACGGAGCCTCTTCTTATTTTACAGAATTCCTCTCAAACAACCTGTCATATAGAGATCGCTTCTTTACCATCCATCCAATCAATTCCCTATGAATTACATTAAGTACCCCCCCCCATTTTCTATAAAAAAACTTTTTTGTATAATTAAATGCAGTTTCAATTCAGAAATGTTTACCCCCTTTGTAGTAGTAAGGCCAACATTTCTGTTAAAAGTCTACAAAAATCCAGTATGAGATTGAGTTGAAAACATCATAAGGAAACGATGGCGAGCCATGAGGTTACATCCTCTACCTGCGGCATTGTCGGGGGTTTTCGGTCTTTTCTCTATGACGAGTTGCACAGAGTCAATAATGTGCGTAACAAAAAATGTCTTGTTTCTTCACGAGGAAGTATTCAGTATGGCTATTACTCCAATCGCTCAGCGCCTCTAAACCAAACTAATCATATATATATATATATTTTTATAATTATCACTGTTAAAAAAATAAGTCTATTATTTTGCCACTAACATGGGTCCTCAAATTGAATTCATGCATGTTCTACAGAGATGTCCTGTGCGTCCTGAAGCCTTACTCATCTTTCAAAGCCAGGAAGAAGCAGCCAATGTTTAGAGGATAAATAGAATGCTGGCCATTGAAAAAACATCACTGGGTCACTGCATTATATTACCCGCTATTATTTTGATGGACCCTATAAAGTTTCCTGGTAAATTAGCATGTTCCATAAATCAAGGACATCCGCTTTCATTGTAAAACCCTCGGTACTGGATTGCCGAACTTTTGCACTCATACCTCCAACAATGAGACCATTAATTATACAGGAAAGGAAGACTTTTCAAAGAACAATTTCATCTGCCTAATAAGGTTCTCCCAGTATCATGTCAACATTTTTTACCTTAAAATACACCCCATGAAATAACTTGATCTTCACTGATTGAGTCAGGTCAAGTCACCTTTATTTATCTAGTGCTTTATCAATACAAATTGTGTCAAAGCAGCTTTTACGTGTTAAACAGGAATAAATGTGTGAGATAATGCAATGAGGGACATTAAAACAGAAAACACGTTTATCAAGTCAGTTCATTGTTGATTCAGTGATGGTCATCGTTCCAGCTTAGTTCCTTTCGTCTTCTAATAGTGTGGTTGAGTAAGTCAATAAATTTGACATATTTCATATTTCTGAAAGTGAAGTAAAGTGACATGTGCCCAAGTATGATGTCCCATACTCGAAATTGTGCTCTGCATTTAACCCATCAAAGTGCACACACACACCGTGAACACACCCCTCGGAGCCAGTGGGCAGCCCATTTCTTGCTGCAGCACCCAGAGTGAGCAGTTGGGGGTTCAGTTACTTGCTCAAGGCTTCACCTCAGTCGCTGTATTGAAGGTGGAAGAGAGCGCTGTGTCATGCCTCTCACCTAAAATCCCTGCAGTACAGAGACTCACTTAAATTGGTCTACAACCAAAATGTACTTCATTATTGCCACAGTCTATGCAGCAGCAAAATCTGGTATGTCACAGTCCTGTATATTGAGTACTTAATAAAGTTACAGTTCACACACACCATGGTACGGGTTATTTATTTGAAGTGGTACAACTGCATTCTATAACCAACCTCACACCTGGTAATTTGGTACATTTTGAGACTCACACCTATACTAAACTAAATGTGGTTGTCGGTCCAAAAAAATGTAGCCAATTTTTATTGCTGGTCAAGCATATAATCACACAGTATCCAAGCAAAAAACCATTTTTACACACCAGCCAGATAGTGGCGACGTTTTAGTGCTTGTGGGGCAGATGGGATTGTGGGTGAAGGAATCAGGTGGGTGGCATACCTCCACCAGCTCAATGATTCTTACGAGAAAACATCAAATTCTCTCCGCAAAAAAGAAAGGACAAAAGGGATGAGCAGTGCATGATAGTAGGGAAGATGAAGATCAGCGTGGAGAGCTTGAAAAAGGATGAGTGGAGAGGAGAAAGGCTGGGTTGAGATAAAACAGAGAGGACATGGAGTTGAAGCGTGGTCTGTTCTGATCGATTGGGGCTGCGGTTTCCCTTTAATAGACTCACACGTAAAATGCGCCAAGCACATACACATTCAGAAGTGTCATACAGAAGCATATCCTTTAAAGCGAGCCCACGGTCTTAACAACACCGTGCAATCTCTCGTTCATTGTTCCCCATGCATAAAACCACAAACAGGCCAGAATGACTCTTCGGGTGGTGTGTCCTCACTGACAAGCGATCTGGAGTGACAAAACAACGGGCAGAAATTCATTTTCAGTGAGAGATGGTGAATTTGAAGGTGACATGACCGGCAGAAACACCTCTCATTTCTCTGTCTGGCCGTTGATTAGCTGTGTTCCTTCATATACAGGAAGTAACAAACCGAAGGGCTCAGTGGACACAAACGAGGGGCAAAGGTGCTGAGGACTCAAAATACCAGTTGCAGAGGGACACACCTCAGTGGACATGGCTACAGCTTCCTTTCTTGGGGGTTACTTGGGGTATTTAATACGTTTAACTACGTTTTTTTTTTTTTTTTTTGGGAGAGAGAAATTTAATACTTTTAAAAAATGTATGTGTAGCAAAAAGATACTGTAGAGGTTGCTATAAATGTGGCTTTGTTAGTGATCTACTTTTGATTGCCATGTGGTAAATGATGACCATCTGATTATGTCTTTGCATGTCAGTGTTGGTTTGTTCATCCACCCCCTGGCATGGCAATGATCGCCACAGGCCTTGTGTAAATTCCTACGCATCATCCATTCATGTTTACTAAGGACTATAAGCAGGATGTTTGCTTCACGTCAATAGCCCCATTCCTCTTCCTCTCTCACGTTACGCTGGTTTACCATAAGCAGGTGGTTTATAGCAGTGGCGTCCCCTCATTTTTTTGTCACAGCTCCCCCTTGAAACCATTGCCAATACTTTTTGTCAGTAGGCGGCCTGCATTCTGTAAAAAAACACTTCAGCCTCAATTTACTTAAAAACCAAAATTATAATTTGAATTAAATAATTATTTTAATGATTTAATTAATAAAAATGGCATTTCAAATATAATGAAAAAAAAAATATATCATAGAATATAATAATACATTCTACAAAAATATAATATATTTTTTTATTTTCATTAAATGGATTGAAAAAGCAGATGTATAAGGAATAAAGAATTGTTATTGGTAAATCTCTAACTTAAAAAAACAAAAAGTATTAAAAACAACACAACTGATATGTTTTTTTTTTTTTTTTTTTTCTTTTTTGTTTTCATAAGGGCAAGCATAGTAAGTGCACTACACATCAGTATCAAGTGGACCGAAGAAAACGATGCACATGCTTCATTGGATTTTGTGTGCATCTTCAACACAAGTGGATTTGCATATAAGGAAGTGCAGCCCACACTTTGATAAACCACTTCATTATGGATCAATCTGTGTCCTGAATAAAATAGGGCACCTTGTGGCACATCACATAAATGTGTAGTAATTCTAGTCTTGTTTAATTGCAAGAATCAAGTTCTCTTCATAAGGACAAAGTTTTCTTTGATGCTGCCATTTTGATCCATCTTTCACAGCACTTGTTCCTTCAGCTCTTGGTTTCCTCCCGCGGATCCACTCTCAATCCCCCCCCCCCCCCCACCCCCCCCCCCCCCCCCCCTCCCCTCCCCACTCCTCCCCCAACACCCACGCTATGCTTTTCAGATACGGTTCTTGGCTGGTTGCAGAAGAGAAATTACGAGATTTCTTTAGAAAAGTAATGCCTTTTTTTTTTGTAAAAAACACACCCCCCAACCGTACTCTTTCAATAAATATTTCATCATTTGATTCCCCCACGGTGGCTTATGGAGATAGCAGCCTTGAATATGAAGTTTGTAACGCCTCACCATCACATTAATCATGGCATGCCATATGACGCATCTAAACTCTTTTTTTTTATATCTCATCAGTTAGACCCAAGACTTAATGTCTGTCAAGAGAAAGAAAGTGATTTACAAATGCCCCTTTCAGGGCCAGAAGTCTTCTGAAATGTGCTCATGAACATAGCTGAAATTGATGGAATGTAATGAATATTGTTAGCTCAGGCTACGGCCCAAATAAAGTTCAATCTGATGCAGGGACACAGACACACATGAAAATGTTTATATGCTAGGCTCTGCTAATGTTCAACTTATTATCTAGCCTGCAAGCAGTGGCTAAATAATAAACCCTCTTCAACTGGCAGACTGTCATTTTGTCTCACTGTGCATTTGAAACAGCAATAATGTAAACATTTTCCAATTTACATTGTGAAGTCACTGTAAAGTTACCCATGCCCAAGTTAAGGAAGTCCATAACATACCTGGGCAGCTTTTTTCCATCTAGGCAACAGGATTCATGAACATCCTTAATGGATAGTTCACCCCAAATATGGAAGGAAATTACCCCATGAATTTAACTCACTCTCAAGCCATCCTAGTGTATACAAATTTCTTCATTTCCAAACAGATACAGGGAAGCAGTTTGGGGGTTCGGTGCCTTGCTCAAGGCACAACTCAGTCGTGGTATTGAAGGTGGAAAGAGTGCTGTACATTCACCAGATGTCCCCCCCACCTACAATTCGCCTTGCCGAGTACGAGACTCGAACCCGCAACCATTTTGGGTTATGAGTCCAACTCTCTAACGCATTAGGCGCAGACAACTTCCTCCACTTCCCCAAATGTTAAGCTCAGGTGAGAAGTGCGGTTTGCTTGAAGCGCAGAAGAGATAGCAAAACACGTAGCTCACTTGGATTTCGTCAGAGGGATTTCGATAACTACAAGCCAAGAGTGAGCTAGTTTTTCCTTTGGTGTACAACAAATTTAGGTTCTCCGCCATACTAGCAAATATTACTCACTCAGATCTTACCCCTTACAACCCAAGTCCTACGTCATCCACCCTGGAACGCCACTCTCCTTGTGAAATGGGCGTAGGACAGTTAGCAGAATCTTCCAAATCCCTGCCACCATCAGTCACTGCCATTATAAGAGCTTTGGAATAGCCAGGACATTTTTAATTGCCAGGTGTAAATGGGCCGAAAAATTCATCTTCTAATCGCAATGCTGTTGATCTGTAAACGTCATTGTGTTTGGATTGTAATTGGTTCTCATACTATATATGACGATCATGGTTGGCAAGTTACATAGATGACTTCAAGAAGATGATTATTTAGATGAAGTATAAACTACAAACGCACATGGACTCCTTGTATGATATATAAAGTACATAACGTAGTATTAAGACCTGATATAGCAATGATACCAACATTATGATTTGTAGTACAATTTTCACGCAAATAAATTAAAAATAAAAGGCTGCGCGGCACAATACAACTTCTGTTCTATTTCACAGTTTTTACACACCATTAAAAAATACAAACTATGCTTCTATTCACACAGTTTACACTACCATTGAAAAAAAATACAAACTATGCTTCTATCATCACAGTTACACTACGTTAAAAAATTAAACAAGTCAGAAAGTATAAATTTATTTGATTAAACAAAATGTTTGATCTTATTACCAATTAAAAAGTAACTGTTTTCTATTTTTATATGGTAAAATGTGGTTGGTCCGATACAATTTGTAAAAAAAAATAAAAAATCAGGATTTTGGACATTGATAGTTTGTATATTATAGGCTTACAAGTCATACATTTCATTATGATAAATGTAATGTGTCCTTGCTCCCCCCCCAAAAAACAAACACTTAATTCTTTAAAAATATCATACTGACCAACCCTCTGACAACTGTTTTTTAATACTTCTGAATATTTTTCTGTTATATTCAGAGTAAGTGTTTCGCTAGTGTATTTTACACATTTTGTAAATTTACTAACACAGAACCTTATTTAGCCCATGGAAGACAAAATGGAGAAGTAAAAAAATAATTTTAGAAAAATGGATGATTAACGGGGGTGGGGTGTAATACGCTAAGAAGTCCCAAATGTCTGCTGCAGTCACTAAGATTCACTGAGCGGCATTACTATTTATATTAAACAAGGTTTACAAGCCCTAGCAGACATCCAAGCAGAACTGCATGAATAAGAGGATTAATAACTGCAAAAAATGCATTTCAGAGAGATACATTTCCACAGGGCATTCACTAAATCATTTTGGGCCGCGTTGTATCGTGTTTACTGCCAGCTCCAGACGTGTTACAAAATGCCTCAGGGAGATTGCGGTCACAGAGACCTAAGTGCTTTTTTGTGGGCCCAGCTCTTTAGCTTCCGCAACAAAGCTATCGTGTTGCTCAGCAACCATCACCTGAGAGCATTAGACCCGCGCTGGCTAAACATGTGCTGGTACAGAACTAATATTAAAACATGACGGAGAGGAGACTCCGACGCTCAAAATGTCTAAAATTGGTATTAAAAACTTTCACTCAACTAATGTGTCTGCCTTTGCTCGGAATTAGCTCTTCATAAATGCCAATCAAACTGAAGAAGAAATTTCTAACTATATTGGGAGTAGAATTCCTTACTTTTTGTAATAAGTGAGTACTGGATATATACAATACATAAGTGACTGTATCTACACACACTATCATTTCAAAAAGTTTTGGGTCTTGTTTTTTTTTAAAGAATTTATTATCGTCTATTAAACTGATAAATTGAAATCAAATACGTATGATAGTAAAAGTACACTTTGTTTCAAAATAAATAATAACTACCCAACAAGCTGTATTCCGTCTGAACTTTCTACTTCATCAAAGGCCACACCTGAAAAACTATCGTATCGACCATTTCCTAACATACAACACAAATATTAGTTTTCAAACCCGTGCTAGATAAGTAAAGATATATGTTTCTTGCAGGCAACAGCACCCATCAGGCATATTCCCGTGATGATGCTCGTTCTGAAGGATCACCTGCCTAACACATGGAGTAGTCCCAATGGCAAGCTGAAAAAGTCAGCTTTGGCGTTCATAGGATATAAATAATATTTTAAAAGAGATTAAAATAAAACAAAACATTTATAGGTTGAACACATTTCACAATATTACTGTTCTTTATTTCGAAATAAAAGTCCGCTCTTTCCAAACACCTTTAAAATCTTACGAACCCCAAACACTTTGAACTGGTGCAAATTGCAAGCACGTGTTTACACATTCAACTTGATCAAAGAAGCCAAATTATAAGCATTACCAAAAACCAAATTTCAATCACTTGTTTAACACCTTGCATCGGTTGACTTTTCAATCCTGACACAATGTGTACCCCTATGAACCCAAAACGGAACAACACATTTTTACAAACCGCAGTGTAGATAACTATATCACAATTCAACTGTCACAATCCTCAACTGACATCTTCATCTTTTGGACGCTGACAGCTCGATTTGAGATGCCTGTCTTTCTTCTCTTTGAGGTACTTGCAGTGAAAGCAAATTGCCCGAGATGGAGGCACATGTCTGGTCTGAATTTGAAAATTTAGTATGGTCTGTCTCACTCTGTCACAAGTTGCTTCCCCTGAGCCCTTCGGTGAAGAGGTAACCTATATATTTTACAAGTGGAGAGAGTGTACAGAAGCTTACACAACAACACGGTTAAAAAAAACAACAACACAAGTGGTTTATTAAAAATTGGTCTAATTATGTGTATAAATTCACAAGTTTGCTAATATTAGTAGGTCAAAAACAGCTAACAACACCAGTGGGAAGTACCACCATGTTTGAATTCTATCATTTTTTGCACTCATTTTTCAAATATAGTGTTTTTTAGGCAATCACTCTGGAGTCACAGAAATCTTATATCATGACTCCAACTGATTGGCCGATGGCCACCATAAGAACAAGCTCAATCCAAACCTTTTCACTATGACAATCCTGAGCTGTGACACGTAAACATCTGTCATTAGTGACTCCATTATGTGAAAATCTTCAGGTGCAATAAACTCAGTGCCGATTAGACTGAGGTTTTTGTCACACTTTCACACAGAGAAGAGGATCTAGATTTGATCAGAATATTCACAAGGCTTCAGAATCACTCGAGACCATTTCTGCTTTTTATTTAACATGAGTGAACGCGCGTGTCACTTGTCCACCTACCCTAACGCTAACCACGAAGCAGTGTTTCATGACGTTTTCTTATTTACTCACCTAGTGCCTTTCTCCTGAATAACTAAGTGCCCAGAGGGTTACAATCTGCATCCTGAACATTAACAATAACTATCTGTTCAAGCACACCTAAAGCAAAAATTATCCTCTGTAACCAAGGAACCCAGTTACCAAGGAGAGGGGAACCCAGAGAAAGACATAGTTAAGAATAAAAAGGATGAGGAAGAAGTGGAGGAGGAAAAAAACACTTACACAGAAAGAATGTAGGGTAGTACAAAAAGTACAGTTCTCCACTTTCAGGCCCAGTATTAATAAAAATGGCATTACATGCATGGGTTGAGTTCAAGCTGCATTTGGAAACCCACACCAGTCTTCTTCACAGCATCTGTTGGCTTAGACGAAACTGAAGGGGGATCTTTAGATTAATATATGAACAGCAATTTGAGTTGCCCTGTATTCTGATACGATCACTAAGAAAGGTAATTTGCCTGGTGTTGTGTGAGTGTGTTGTGTGTGGTTGTGTGTGTGTGTGTGTGTGTGTGTGTGTGTGAAAATAAGCATTTACATGCATGATATAGAATAATCCTCACATTATCTTTTACATTTACATTTAGTCATTAGCAGAATGCTTTTTTATCCAAAGCCGCGTGCGGACCTTACAAATGAGGACAATGGAAGCAATCAAAAACAACAAAAAAGCAATGATATATAAGTGCTATAACAAGTCTCAGTTAGCTAAACGCAGTATAGACGTAGCAAGGGCTTTTAAATAATAAAATAAAAAGGAAAACAGATAGAATAGAAAAAGAATAGAGTGTAAGAGGTCTTTTTTTAAAATTGAATAATAAATAAAAAGAAAACAGATAGAATACAAAAAGATTAGAAAGGTAGTTAGATTTTTTATTTTTTTTAAAAATAGAATTAGAATAGTGAGTGCAAAAGTTAGAGGGTCAAATAAAGATGGAAGAGATTGTGTTTTTCAAGCCGATTCTTGAAGATGGCTAAGGACTCAGCTGCTCGGATTGAGTTGGGCAGGTCATTCCACCAGGAGGGAACATTTAATATAAAAGTCTGTAAAAGTGACTTTGTGCTTCTTTGGGATGGCACAATCAAGCAACATTCACTTGCAGAACGCAAGCTTCTAGAGGCACATAAGTCTGAAGTAATGAATTTAGGTAAAGGGGTGCAGAGCCAGTGGTGGGTTTTGTATGCAAACATAAAAGACTTGAAACTTATACTATCATCTACTCATAAAAAATTAAAATTGAAAAAAAGAGTTGTGAAGCATATTCCTAAAGAAAGGGCCTGATCTTCTTGATGCGTGCTGCCCGCGTTCTGGATTAATTGTAAAGGTTTGATAGAACTTGCTGGAAGACCTGCCAGAGAGCGTTGCAGTAGTCCAGCCTGGACAGAGCTTGAACAAGGAGTTGTGCAACATTCTCAAAAAAAAAGCCCCATATCCTCAAAATTTAAAAAAAAAAAAAATCTGCAGGACCGGGCAGTTTTTTAGCAATGTGGTCTGAGAAAGTCAGCTGATCATCAATCATAACTCCAAGCTTTCTGGCTGTTTTTGAAGGAGTTATGGTTGATGTGCCTAACTTGATGGTGAAATTGTGATGAAACGATGAGTTTGCTGGAACCACAAGCAGTTCTGTCTTGGCAAGGTTGAGTTGAAGGTGATGGTCCTTCATCCAGCAAGAAAGCATGTCCTGTTAGACAAGCTGAGATGCCAGCAGCTACCGATGGATCATCAGGATGGAATGAGAGGTAGAGTTGAGTGTCATCAGCATAGCAAATGGTATGAAAAGCCATGTTTCTGAATGACAGAACCTAATGATGCCATGTAGACAGAGAAGAGAAGTGGTCCAAGAACTGAGCCCTGAGGCACCCCATATCTTTTATCTTTTACTATCATAACTTTTGTCAGTTGTGCAGTGTACTGTAAAGGTAACATGTTCTCTGTGAACAAAATAAAGCCTTTACCAACATTTCAAAACACACAAACAAACAAACAAACGCCCCCATTAAATATCATATAATTAGGTCTTAATCCCTCAGTGAAATTGCTTGACAAGTGTAGTTTTCTTAACTTTGTTAACGTATTCCCGTAGCAATATAATTCTGGTCTATACAGACAGAAAATGGAGGAACTGGTGTATGCTGGACCAAAACTCTCCCACTCTTTTGCTGCAAGACCCCAGATATCAACTAAAAAACGTCAGGCCCCCCAACCACCAAAGCCTGTGGGCCCTGCCCCTGTGAGAGCTCTCCGACCCGGCTGCCACAATGCCAGGGCCCAAACCCTCCATCTGCTGTAGGTGAACCAAAAACAACTGATAGCAGCTCTCAGTGATGTGTGTTGGGTTCCCGCTTATAATAGCAGCAAACATCCATAAATGTTTACATAACAAACGGGAACCCAGTGTGCCTGTAGCTTTCTCTATTTCTGTTTTATCACGTGATAGAAAGTCTATGGCCTTCTCAAGCGGGAGGGCTAACTCATCTAATCTGCGGCCTGTTATGCATCAAACTAATATTGCTGTAAAGACACAAAGCACTGCCATCAAGTTAGCATTTTTAAACATTCGTTCACTAAAAAATTAATTATTTCTAATCAATGACTTTATAACCACAAACAATCTGGACATTATGTTTCTAAACGAAACATGGCTAAGAAGACAGCTGCAGTGCAATGGTCACTCAATGAAACAGCCCTCCTAACTTTACTTTCATGAGTGTCTGCAGGACTGTAGGAGAGGTGGCAGGTGTAGTGCTCTATTTAAAGATGTCTATCAATGCAAGCAAGGGTCATTTGGTCAGTACTGTGTCTTTTGAATATCTAGGGATTGTGCTGAACAGGGTGCTCCACTCCACGCATTCTCGGTTTTATCATTATTTACAGGCCTCCCAAAACTCTCCAGCCTTTGTTGAAGAGTTCACAGAAATGTTATCAATGATTTTCTCAGAGTTTGATTGTTTTGCTATTGCAGGGGATTTTAATATTCACATAGATAATGCAGAAAACAAAACTACAAAAGAAATGATAAAGGTTCTAAACACTTTTGACCTGATTCTGTGTGGTGCAATGGACCCACACACAAAGGGTGGACACACTCTAGATTTTAATCATCAGTAGGGCTCTAAACATTTAATCAATTGTTATTAACCCTCTGGAGTCCCGATTCACGTGTATACGCGTGTTGAGGCATCTTCTCCTGATGACCCCCGAAAAGAACTTAAATTACACTTTCAGTTTTGATCGTACAGATAACAGCAATACATCAATCGAATCCGTAAACGGGTCTGCTTTTATTTGTATACACATAATAACAACAAAACTTTGTGCATTTACAAATATAAGAAAACAAAAAAAGGTGCGCTGTCTGCCAGCCTTGGTCTGCGGTTGAGATCATTTAGAAACGCGTCATTAAAATGAACTGTAACTCAGCAAATACTCAACACAGAGACATGAGAGATATATCTATAGAAAGCTTGCAATATCTACTTTTTAAATTATATAAAGCTACCAAAAAACAATATTCTGTGATAAAGTAATCCCTATGAAAACAACGTGATGTCCGCGCTATTTGACATTATAATGTTCCACTTGGAGCTCGTGGCATGTAAATGCCCATACCACAGAAAAACAAAAGCAGCGAGGACTGTTCTTCAAGTTTTTTTTTTATATTATTAGTATATATACACACACATACATACTTGTATATATATCACATAATTGTATTAGTTTAAAAATAACTGCTTTCTATTTGAATATATTTAAAATTAAATTTATTCCTGTGATCAAAGCTTAATTTTCAGCATCATTACTCCAGTCTTATTCCAAGTCTAACACTATACACTATACCATTCAAAGCTTGGAGTCAGTATATATAGAAATTAAAACTTTTATTTAGCAGACTTGTGATGATAAATAAAAACAATTAATACGATAAATGTTACAAACAATTGTGAGATTTTGCTATATTGTGTATTCTGCAGTATGCAAATATATCTGCGTAACATAGTACTACAAAAAAGCCAGTGCTGGCTGACACATAGCTGAAGCACGTGCACTGAAAGCCCCTCTCTCAGACAGCATGTGATTGCGAAAAAGACATATCTTTTGTGCTTGAATTCTCAAATAGGCACACAATTATTTCGAAATGCCTGTCGTGTGGAGCATTGACGCAAACACAGTTGGGCTGTATATTAAAAATAAACGTAAAAAGTTGGGTGAAAAACCGGATGTTTATCAGTATATTGGAACTGTGCAAAGTTGGTCTTAAAGGGACAGCAGCCTTATTTACCTGCTGCTGTAGGTCATTATTAATGTTAATCACTCACTGCACTTGACTTAAAGCTGTTTATATTTATTTGTTCTATTGTGTTGTAATTTTGCTTCTTTTTCTTATTTTTAATAACAAAAAAAATCAAAATAGCTATATTGAGATTAGATACATATCGTTATCGTGAAATAAAATTTCTCATTCCGTGAAATAAGATTTTGGTCATATCACCTACCCCTATGAGGAAAAGCATCTCTAAAATTACAATAAGAGAACAGTGAATATCAAATTTCTCTTATTATTCTCTATTATTTCCTTATCATTTCACAGTCTCTTTTGTATCTATCCTCTTTTTAGATCACCTTTGCTCATTTGATCTTTTCTTTCATTGTTATTGTACACCAGTATCACACTCATGTAAAATCTATATTATCCCATCAGCCCATCTCGCTCTGCCCATAAACGGACTGCTCTGGTTTTTCCAGAAGTCCCAGTGACGTACCTCTGTGTACAGCCGACCCTCTCCTCTTTTCCCAGTCGGGATGCCCTCTCACCCTTTCAACAGCATGGCAACTCCCGACCCTCATGCCGTGAACATTCTAGTGTTACCTGGAAATGTCCCAGTATGCTTACTTTCTGTTAACCAGTTATCCAAGGCAACTTGCAGACATCACCTCATAAGGAGTAGGTTATTTGTTGCTTCAGTTTTGGTTAAAGGGGTCGTATAATGAGGGATCAAATTGTCCTTGATCTTGTAAGAAAAAAAAACTAAACGTACTATGAAAACAAATTGTAACATCAGAATGCGAAAACTTCCCAAACAAAAACCTTATTAAAACAAAAGCAAAGTTCAAAAAGTTCTTCCTGGCATCAGAAACCCAAAACACGAGCCTGCATTTACACATCAACAACGCCTACTGGGTGATCAGATATTTATCCCAGTGATGTAATAAAGATGAAGCATATTAGGTAATCCTAAACTGAATTAGTAAAAAAAAACAAAAAACAAATAAAATATGTAACAAAAAGGTTAAAGAACAGAAAAGAAATAATAAAATGTGAAATCCTGCTGTATGCGGCAACCTGCTGTGCTTCTGAGAGTCCCAACATTGTCATTTGTAACAAGCTCCAACTGATTGTTACAATCTGTCCTTAACAGTTTGAACTGCACATTTTAGCACAGAATTGTTTGTGAATCTGACACTTTGCAAAGGGACTGTAGTTGAAGAATGGAGACAAACTATATCAAACCAAAACCCACAGCTTGTGGAAAAAAAAGCGCAGGCGCAAAGGAATGAAAGAAAATGTTAATTCACTCACTGACAGTTAAGTGGCTTGTATGAAAAAGCAGAAATAGAGTGGTATTGCACTTTAACATTTTGAGATTTTAATCTGGACTAAAAAAAATGCCAACCCAGAAAAGATATAAATTAGTTAATAACGCATTCATTCTTTATTATTATTATTTATTTATTTGGCTTCATTATCACTTTACAGGGCCTTCGCTCTGCTCAATTTGTCAAATATTCTACAATCCTAATAGTAAATTTCAAACCACTTTCTATTTACTCCATCATGAGTACTTTAACGGTCAAGGACAATCAGAAAAAGAGTGATTGAGCAATCGCCAATAAAGAAAAAAATTCAAAGATTCCACCATCACTAAAGAAGAGCTCGATGGCGCCATTGCTAACGGTATCAAGCTAGCACTCAAAGAGCAGCAAAGTACTTTGTATTCGGTTGTGGCCTTGACAGTAAAAGAAGCGATAGACTCTGTACTGACCCCGGTATTGCATGACCTACATATAGACATACTAGTGACCAACAATTCTGTAAAAGAGCTAAAAGCCGAAGTTGAAAAGCTAGCCATCACAGTGAAAAACAGACACAGTGACCGGGTTGATTACGTTCAAGCAGCTGCACATGAGGATAGGGGTTATAGTCATGAACCTGAGAAAACAGCTAGAACAACAGATACTAATAAAATAGTGACGAACATGGAGGATAGGAGCAAGAGAAATAAGGTGCGACTGGTGGGGTTGCCAGAGGGGGTGGAAGGCTCCGATCCAGGCCGGCTTTCTCAGAGATATCTTTCCAAGTAGATTCCTGCACTAAAAGGCACGATATTGAGATTAAGCGGGCTCATCGCATGTATGAAGGAGGAAAAAGGATTAGGTTCCGTATTATTTAAAAAATATTATTACTTACCTACAAGGCCCTTAATGGTTTAGCTCCTGCGTACCTAACTAGCCTTCTACCATGCTTCAGTCCATCACGCTCCCCAAGGTCGTAAAAAACTCTGGACTGGTAGTACCTAGGATAGCAAAGTCCACTAAAGGAGGTAGAGCTTTTTTGCATTTGACTCCCAAACTCTGGAATAACTTCCCGATAACATTTGGGGTTTAGACACTCTCTGTTTAAATCTAGATTAAAGACACATCTCTTTGGCCAAGCATTCAAATAATGCATCTCATAATCTTGTACTACAGTTATATCTGAGCAAATGCACATTATTATTTCTTAGCTTGGGTTGAACAAATAATTTTTGCTTGGTTGGAACAGCAGCTACGCTAATTATGTCTCTATTTGTTTCTCTCGGTTTCTGCAACTAGGAATTACACAAGCTTCAGTCTGGATCCAGCCCTTACAAAGACAAGAGATGACCAAACACCGGAGAAGAGATGATGCAAATCCCTCAGAGGACCTCAGATGAATTTTACCGTACGTTTCTGCTATATGTACATCAATTTGACATAGTCACCACTGACAAACTACTACTAAATATATTGCAGAAACTTAATTTTCTGTAAAGCTGCTTTGCAATGACTTTTATTATGAAAAGCGCTATAAAAATAAACTTGAATTTAATTGAATTTGAAGCTAAACACAGACATTTCAACGGACAAACTATGGATGAACATGCTATGATTACACTACTTTTCAGTAGGGGTGCTCCGATTGATCGGCTACCAATCATTATAGGCCGATAATGGCTTGGGGAAGTTTGATTGGCCGTCTCTATAAAGGCCGATCTCAAGCTGATGATGCGCCTGCTGTGAGAGGTTTTGGTATGACATGCAGCAGCACCGTCTCTCATCCGGGGCGGGTAAAATAAGTATAACGGTGAGGTACAATTCATATTTGTTCAGTAAATAACTTAAAGTAATTTAAAAACTTTCTGTGAGATGTAATTTCACAAATAGCTTGAGTGAAACGCAGCACACTCTCTCTTTCCTCTCTAATTGCGCAAATGGTTTCAAATCACCACATGGCGTCTGCACAATAAGCGAGCTGCACAGATCATACAGGAATTGTCACTTGCACAATCGAGGGCAGTGTTGCATCATCACTAAAGTTTATAATTTTCATTTCTTTTTAAATGGACCCTTTTCACATTTCTGGGTTTCTCAGCAGCGGAAGTCGTTGTAGTTGGGTTAACTTGAAGAGTAGTGAATGGGAGAGTACCACAAATATATTTTTTGCATTCCCATTTGTTCAAATGGCAAAAGAAAAACTCCACGATAGTGTTTGTGACTGATAATGGCAGTCAGAAGAGAGTATAATTGGATGCAAAGATAATATAATAAAAATAATAGTGTTATAAATGTACATACATTTAAAAAAATATAATTTTCCCTGCTTAAACTTTCGAGTATTTACAATGCTGATGACCATTAAACACGTCATCACAGTCTTGTGAAAAGGGTCCATTGTTGCCCGTCTTTCATCATTCAGCTCATGCACACTCAAAGAGTGCACACATAACGCCAGTTTCACACATACTCTTGCTTATATTTTTTGCGTTTAAACACGTCTATGAAAGACTGTATTACTGTACAACGTAAAAAGAGAATCACAATGCTCAAAAAGCATTTTCAGTAACAACGTTTGGATTTTAAATTAAAATGCATAAATGTTGATGATAAACGACGAAAAATATTCGTTAATAAACATTTTTTCTGTGACTTAAGATGAGACATCGACGAGACGAAATTTATGTCACGTTTTCATTAACAAGACAAGACGGGACTATAATGTTATTTGAGGACTACCGGACATTCAAAATACATCCTATAGGCTACTGTCTTGTCCTTTTAATAATGTGCGTCCCTGTCATTAGATTGCAATCGGATAAGGGGCATTTCCATATCTAGAATTCCCCCCTATTTTCAAAAATGAAATTCAGACCCTGAATGAATGTCTGTAAAAATCCTGACTGGAGCATCACTATAAATAATTCTACATGATAAAAAGAAGGCTTCAAAACCCAAACTTAACGTCAGAATCAGCACAATCAGTGATTATTGTAAAATGCCTTCTTTACTATTGCCAAATTGTGGGACATGTTTGATAATAAAATATTGAAAACGCAAAAACCCAACCAAAAAACTACAATTTGGGCTTCAGGTGACAGGTGCATGTTCAAGCAACCACCGCAAACTAGACAAGCAAATTACACTTCGGGTGAACGTCCAAGCGATCAAATACACACAAAATGTCAAAATGGCAGAGTGTGTTCACTAAAACACAGTTTATGTCTTAAGTGGACGTGATCAGTTGGGAGAAAAATCCGATGTGTGTCAATATACAACAAAATGCAAAGAGAAAATCACTCAGCTCTCAACATTAGCTTTAATAAGCATTAATCTATCAATTCATACAGTGAAAACTATGCAGTTTTCAGTTACATTTGATTACTTTAGTAGATTTCTGCTGTAGGCTATATTACTTACCTGAACAGTAATGTTAGGAGACCTTCATGAAAAAATTTAAGCACTATTCAGTTGTATCTTTGTTTTATTGTATTTGTCAGTTTGTTTTAATTTGTTTAATTTGTTTTTTTTTTCATGTTCCTTCTGTATCTTATGTATATAAAATGCTAAAAATGCCTGTATACTGGTGCATTTACAAATTGATGTTTTAATATTCATTTAATTAAATATTTATTTTACATGTCAGAATATAAAGCAATGTTAATTTAGCTCTTAATTTGTTTCATATAGTTAAAGTACCGGGATCGATAAGCAGTATCGATAAGAGTAGTAATACCGTTAAAAACTTTATCGATACCCATCTCTAGTGATCGGTATTGGGAGCTACTGCTTCCTGTGATCAACAATCGGTGATTGGCTCAAAAAATCCTGATGGGAGCACCCTTATTTTAAAGCATAAATTTGATTTAAACAATAGGTCTATATAATATTCACACAGGGGACATATTACATTAGCCCTACAGTTAAAGCATAAAATACTATTTAAACCTACAACATTTTACATAACATTTACCTATTTCATCTCACAATTCTGACCTTTTTGTCTTGCAAATTCTTACCAGAATTCTTTTATTCCATGGGTTGCCTGCTACGTTAAAACTGGCATTTTCTGCCCCCAGATAGGCTCTGCCCACAAAAAAACGTCATCACTGTTTGCAAACACCAAAATTGGTGTATTTAGTACCATTATAATACTGGCACACAAGTTTAAGAAATAATTGTGATATACCTAGTAATGACCAACCCTATCCATCTCCAATTTTGACCCCTTTAAGAAAATCATTTGGATGTGCAAAAGCATTTTTGAATGGTCAGATTATTTGTAAAGACTTCTGCCTCTAGCCTCAATAGCCTCATTTCCTTGGTTCAAAGTGGTTGTATAATCAAGGGCCGTATAGCTCAGGATCACTGCCAGTCTTTCACTGTGCTCTCTCTCTCAGTTTAGGCCTTTGTTTCCCTCTCTAGAGAGAAATCCAACCCACACGACATGCTGGAGAGAGAAAGTAACTCTTCTAAAAATAAGTATTTCATTCAGAGGCTACAGCAATCCCACTTTCCTCTCAACAACGCTGAAGAACAGAACACCTGAAGGGTTTGGCATCTGACATCACATAATGCCATGCTAAGATGAGGCAGCGGAGGAAAATGCTCACTGGGGGTTTAAAATGTAAACGTGACCATCACATTAGCAGCAGGAAAGGTTTAGTTATGACAGTGTAAATCTGCAGCTTTCCAGAGAGGCTTACCATCAACACATACACAAACACCACTAATAGGCTAAACAAATACGGCGGCCCAACAACATATTTGGACACACTTAATATATGAATTTAATTGCACTGATGATAACACAATATCAAACCAAGTGGCATCTGTAAACAAACACTAGAGCTTTTCTCATAATTATGAATTCATAATTACTTTTATAATTATTATTTTTAGTCTCAAGATAATTTTTAAAAACTGTATGAAGTCAGTTCTCTTAAAGTAATAATGCAAGGTTTACCCATTACAATAGTCTATATATAGCTTAGCATGGTTGTTAGATGTGTAAGACAGCTAAGGGTTGATCTGTTGAGTAGACAACATTATGACCTGGTCATCATTATATAATCAGTCTTGAAGATTCCCACACTACAGGTGACATGTTTATAACAACTAATCCAGGACCAGAGAGTTTAAGCCTTTGGCATGTCCAGAAAGAATCTGCATACTTTAAAAATATATTTTTGGGGGTGAAAACTGCAGGAGTAAACATGGTCAAATGTGTCAAACATCAGTTGGTAGTTGGAAGCATTTGTAAAATATTTTGCCTAATCTGCTATTAAAAATATTTAATATTAAAATCATTTAGTTGTGGTTTTAAACTACTCTTTACAGTCATAACATAATCACTTCAAGTCTTGAATACCTCAAGGGTGTGACCGAAATGTTACACCCCTTAACATACTGTGATGCCGTCTCCCGGCATGACCAGACAAAACCAATAAAACAAATTACAAACGAGGCATTTGTTGCATTCAGTGGGGACATAATTACTGACTATAATGACTTATATTGTTTTTACGCTTGCGTTGCGTATCGTGGCCGCGTAAACATAAAACCATGTCTGCATTTGTGATCACAGAAACGACAAACATCAAGCACTACTCTACACTGTTCAAAACTCACATTTGAATCATCAGTGGCAAATTCTTTAAATATAAAAAAACAGACTTACAGGCTGTGTGTCAGAAGCGCCAGACTGTCCTAGCAAAGTTGGAACTGCCCCACTTTATAGAAACAACCTTTGTGCACAGACCCATTGTATGCTACTCTGCAGGTTCAGGAAACAGTCCTCCATAAAAAATGTGCAGCACACATCTGAATATTTGGGTTGAACTGTTCTGGAACTGTGTTGTAAATACAACAACTGATTTCTAGTTGTGTCCTCTTTTGGAAGGCCAAACAAAGTAGTTTAGCTTTCACAACAAACAGCGTCACACACGGTGGGCTTGAGTGAGCGGCGGCCAGCGGGCTTGAGAATGGCGCGGCTGGCAGATTCGACGAAGGAGCTTGCGGCAACCACATGTGACGACCCCGGGCTGGACTCTGCTTTATCTACGGTGAAAGTCGATGTGCAATCCACAGCGCGAAGTTGATGTATTTCCTCAGCCACCAGCACAGATCAGTTCTAGGCATGATGAAGCGGAAATCGTACTCTTTTGGAAGGCCAAACGAAGTAGTTTGCTTTTACAATGAAACACACAGTGCCTTCACGACATGGCGGCGGCGGCAACAACAATACTACAGAGAGAATAAAAGTTATGCCTTCTTTCTTTGCGTGAACATTTGGGCTGTGTTATGCAAATCTTCCCACACAGTGACGTAGACATGTGGGGTCGTGTTTAAACGAGTCGGTTTAGGAGGGCATGGACAAGTCTTAATTTTTATAAAGAATATCTCTATGGATTTGAGACTTTAGTCTTTGAAACTTTACAGATCTTCTTTATGCACCAAGAGCTTGTAACACTCCAAAGAGAAAGGAAAAAATTTAATCGCATCATATGACCCCTTTAACAAAATAAATGTCTTGAAAAACAGTTGTCTAAATACATTAAGCTATATTGTTTGTGCATTTATACTAAATCACAAAAATGCTGGAATTAAATTCCATTACTCATTAATACATTTAATAAATGTTTTACATTAATAATATAATAAACATTATACATACATTTCTGCCACAATACCATTTTGCAGTTAGTGTTACTATAGTAAATCCATGGTAAATGATGGTGATTTGTAGATTAAAAAAGCTTTCTGACTGTATCAGTGCGCACCATGTTTCTCCTGTTTGATAACGGTTTCATCTGACTTTAAGAGAGCAGGTCATGGTACAGTATTTTAAAGTGTCCTAATATTGTGTTGGAGTCCCCTACAACAGGTTTTAAATGCATCTAAGATCAGAAAACATTGTCATTTTATCAGAATATACATTTAATATTAGAATCATTTTTCAATGATTTTAAAACGATTCTGTAAACAGGTCTGTAAACCCCTCCCTTCCATAAGCCTACTCTGCTCTGATTGGTCAGCTGGCCAAGTCTGTTGTGATTGGTCTTTCAGTATACAATGTGTGTCGGAAACAAAACACTCATTAACAATTTTTTTTCTCCGGAGGGTTACTTGTAAACAAAGATTGCAGTCGCTCATCCGGAAAAACTCCAGCGCAAGCACCACTTGATCAGGACGTTTCTCAGTGGTAAGTTTAAATGTTGTATTTGGTACTTTATGTGATGTCTTTACATCATCATCTTTCAGCAAAAAAAAAAAAAAAAAAAAAAAATCTTGAAAACAAAACAAAAAAACTTTAACCACGCAGGACACAGCGTCTTCTCGACATTATGTAAACACACTAACTAGCGGAAGTGTTTGTGGGCAGGTCAGCGTGTTTCTTATTTTGCGGGCATGATTATGCAAATGTGTTACGTTCTGATGTATATAGGTAACAAGCAGAAGATTAGAAAGTATGATGACTTGTTAAGGGGGTTCAGAGTCGACTCTTACGTTGATGTTAGCTCATTTTATACTGCTGACAGCTGGGCACTGCGCCTACTGGAGCTCATGGCCCTCATGTTGGGTTGAAGATGCCTCATGAAATCCAGTGATGTGTGGCCAGTTATGGTGTCCAATACTTGGAATTTGTGCTCTGCATTTAACCCATCCAAGTGCACACACATAGCAGGGAACACACACACACAGTGAACACACACCTGGAGAAGTGGGCAGCCAATGCTGCGGCACCCGGGGAGCAGGGTTCGGTGCCTTGCTCAAGGGTCTCACTTCAGTCGTGGTATTGAAGGTGAGGGGAGGGCTGGTTATTCACTCCCCACACCTACAATTCCTGCCAGACATGAGACTCGAACCCACGACCTTCGGGTTACAAGTCCAAACTCTGTCCATTAGGCAACGACTTCCCCGATAGGGGACATCTGCCAAAACCCGGGTTATATATGTGCCAGACCCAGGAGCACCACAGTCATGCTGGAGTCATGAGAAAATATGAGCGCTACAGAATGACAAATCATAAGCTCCCAACATCTCCAGCTTCCTCCTCAAACATCAGTAATACTGACTGCATTCAAATATGTGGAAGATATTTCACAGCTGCTTATAAAATAACAATCATAGTCTGGAATACCGCTACTAGTGTACACTGCATTACAAATTCTTATTTTGACAGTCCCTCTATTCTATTCTATTCTATTCTATTCTATTCTATTCAAAAACAAAACTTGTAAAAAACAAAACTTGTCTTCTATTATTCTGTTCTGTTCTATTCTATTCTAGTTAAATTTTACATTTAGTTGGTTTATGTCCAAGTCATAAGTTGTTTCATCAGAATAGAATAAATTATGCTCATTTTTGATTTTTTAATGCTACCTCTAAAAAAATAACAGCAACAGCATTTAAATAAGATTCCTTTGAGGAGTTTCAGACATGAATATGTAAGGCAGGGCTTGTTGAGTTGAGTCAAGGAGGAAAAAGAATGGAGGTCAAGCAGAGTGAAATAAATAGGGTAAGGAGAAAGGGAAAGGGAGCAACAGAGAGAGAAAAAAGTGCAATTTCTCATTTCCCCTCAGCCTCAGTGTGGCGTAGCTACCTCTAGAGATGTAGAGGAGCAAAGGGGAGCACAACAAGCTGGCGGCCCACAGATATGCCACACAGGATGCCATCTGCAATCAACATTGGTGCTCCATCCTTCAGCAGCCCTGCTGGCACAGATCTGAAACCATTCTATGTGGCAGACATGGACATCAGACTTAAGATGTTATAATTTGCATGTATAAAATTGTACTTCCACTATATTAAATTATACAACACCAAAATCTCTGTACAAGAAACTTTCACCTACTTCCTGGCTAAATGTACTGCATAATTATCTTGGTTGTCCTGTGCTTAAACAAGGATCTGTTAAGATCTACTAAAGCACTGCATTTCCCTCAGAAAGCACTGGATATGCACACCTCATATAACACTACAGCATTCAGACATATGTAGGCCAATGGGAGAAACTCAAGACACACTCACTAGGATACAGTTATGTTACCCTGGCAACTGCTTCCACTGCATATGTCGTCCTCAAATGGACTGAGTTCATCACTTGGATCGCTAGTTTTTGGGTTCTGTCATATAACCTGCTATGAACTGTGGGGGTTTCCCAATTTAACAATAGCATAACTGATTATTGAAACACTACTGTACTTCAAAAGTTTGGGGGTCTGCAAGATTTTTAATATTATTAAAATAAGTCTCTTCACTCACCAAGGCTATATTTATTTAATTTAAAATACTGAAAAACTGTTATATTGTTAAACATTATTACAATTTAAATAACTGTTTTCTACTTAAATATATTTAAAAAATGTAATTTATTCCTGTGATACAAAGCTGAATTTTCAGCAGCCATTACTTCGGTCTTCAGTGTCACCTGATCCTTCAGAAATCATTGCTGATTTGGTGCTCATGAAACATTTCTTATTATCAATAAAAGTTGTACTGCTTAATATTTTTGTGGAAACTGTGATAAATTTTTTTTTTTCAGGATTCCTTTATAAAATAAAAAGTTAAAAAAAAAAAGTTCATAACTGATTTAAATTTAAATAGATTGTAACATTATAAATGACTTTACTGTTACTTTTGATCAAATTAATGCATCCTTTCTGAATGAAAGCATTAATTAATTTTTTTCCAAATAAAAAATAAATGTTACTGACTCAAAACTTTGAATGGTAGTGTATGTTATAAAAATAATTTCACGATGCCGGAGCAACATTGTGATGTCGATCAACCATCGGCAATGGACGATGGCATCGTCTATCAGCCCAACCCTACTGAGAACAAAGAGCTCCTAAGTGCTCTCTTATTTATTTCCTGGCAATATACAGTAACTCTGTGAAACTAGAGACCTTCAAACTGAGCAATTAATAGGCTATTACTGAACCCATCGTCCCCCAGCATGCTTTGATCTTACAAGTAGTTTCATGGGTCTAAAGACACTGTTTCGTTTGAAGGAGACAGGGGGTTACCATCACACACCAGTGTCCCTACTTTCACTCGTCAAAGTCCATTCAGATTTAAGGATCAAAGGATTTGAGCATGTCTGACAGCTTCTTAAAGGGTTAGTTCACCCAAAAAAAAAAAATAGCCCATAAATTACTCACCCTCAAGTCATCCTAGGTGTATATGACTTTCTTCTTTCAGACGAATCCAGTCGGAGTTATATTAAAAATTCTCTTTGATCTTTCAAGCTGTTTAATGGAACTCAGTGGGTGTTGCAGTGCATCAGTCCAAAAAAAGTGAAATCAAGTGCCCATCCTTAATAAAAAGTGTCTCACACAGCTCCGGGGGGTGAACAAAGGCCTCCTGTAGCGAATCGATGCGTTTTTGTAAGAAAAATATTTTCCATATTTAACCCTTTCACACGAGTTTAAAGTATTCTAGCTGAGCCCCAAGCATGAGTTTTTTTTAGGTGACCATTATTTTAGAATTAATCGGCTTATTGTTTCCATGGCGACTCGTCTTGCTTGTCTTGTGACAACGCAGCCACAATAGCTCTCTATGACACATGGATCGCTTTTATTTTGTTTTTCCCGTTTTATTTAAAATATTCACAAACTCGAATTCACATGCTCACTATATTATGAAATATCTGATATTCCGATTCTGAAATAATATTTGTGCAAGTAAATCTCTTTGGTAGTTTAAACACTTTTATATTGACCGTGTTAGTTGATCTATACCAGGTGATGGGCCTCGCCATATTAGTTCATGCTAAATCTGAGCTGTGGGATATACAACACGCAAATTCATCCTCTCCTCCTGAAACATGTTAAAGTCGGTCTCCGGTAAACTGGGAGAAGAGCAGAGTAAACTTTATAGTTACCTACAAAATCTGTATATGATATCAATAAAAACATGTCGTCAGATTATTTATGTAAGGATCATTATTGCCATTTCCATAGACATCAGCGTGTAACTATAAATGTATGGTTTGCTCGTACTTAAGTGTATTTATATGTCTGAAACCTAAAATAAACATTATATGATTACAAAACACTGAATATTTATAATAATATGACAAGTGCTCAGCGCGTCTGATCTGGCTCCGCGCTAGCCAAAGCGTGAAAGTGGATTTAAATTCAGCAGTTGATGATGTGATGCACTGAACGTTGGCATCACACAGGTGTGATCGTATGCTTCAGGGACCAGCCAAAACTGATCACACCGGTGTGATCGTACGCGTCAAAGGGTTAAAACGTGATATTCAATTTGATCTAGCTTGCACTCACTGTTGTACATGGAAGCAGTTCTGGGCAGATGACATATGAGGTTGGCGTTGTGCATGCGCTGCTCAGAAGTGATGGATGTGAAAGCGCAGGGGAGAGATCAAAACAAAACAATGGTCACTAATTGATAGTTTTCATGTGACGTCACTAGACATGGGCCAGTATGAGATTCTGACGGTATGATAACCTTAGATAAAAAATATCATATCATCACGGTATTGCGATTACAGCTCTAAAATATGTTATTTTTAAATGTCTGGGTAATATATAATATATATATATAATATATATATATATATATATATATATATATATATATATATATATATATATAATATACACACACACACAATTTTTTTTTTCCTCACTGAACACAATACATTTTATCTTTAAGAAACGCAGCACATTTTGGAACTGTAAACATGTCCGGCTAAATAATTAAGATAAATAATTGAATTCTTCTTAAATTAATTAAGTGCAGTCACTCAAGTGATTCTAAACCTGCAGCTCAACAATAATCAGAACATAAAAAAAAATTCTGTAAAAAAAATCAAAAAAGAAAAAGAAACAATCCTTCTAAATGGAAAAAAATAAAAATGCACTCATTTAAGTGAGCCTAAACCTGCATCTCAATAATTAAAAACATACATCAAAACATAATTTCTGTAAAAAAATAAAAAAATAAAAAAAATAAATAAATGCAGTCATCAAACCTGCAGCTCAATAGGTTTTTGGAGACATGCTCACTTTCTACACATTCCTTTCAGTCCAAGTTATGGTGCATGAATGTTCACCTTTCCTGGATTAAATTTGGAGTGGTGAGGTATAAGGATGTGCGCACATACACAAGGAAAGAGAGAGCGTGAGTGTGTCACAAACACACACAGTCCTCTCCGTACAACACTCAAACAGTAGCAAAGACACCTGAGAGCCAGCAGTTTTTTTTTTTTTTTTTAAAAACAATCAGTTTACATTAAGTAGTAATGTAGTAAAACGCAGATATTAAATGGTGAAATTCAGTAAACACCTTATTGAGGATGTATATTTTGTACATTCAAGCATATGCACCCAAAATATAAACACAATGTGCAAAGTTTCACGTTAAATGCTTTCCCATATAAAACCAGTATAAGGAAAATACTGAACTATTAAGCGGATTGCGATCATATTCCGAGTTCCGACCTTGTCTGCTTGCCTTTGTAAACTAACTTAAAAGTTTTTAATATAACTCCAGCTGGATTCGCCTGAAGAGAAAGAAACTACACCTAAGATGACTTGAGAATGAATAATTCTGGGCTAATTTTTTTGGGGTGAACTAACCCTTTAAATCAGTTCACGAAAACTCCTTGACAAATCCATGCTATGAAATGACTTTCATGCCGGCACAAACATATGTAGTCCCAGAGAACAAATCAAGCAGAATCGGAGTTATGGCGAGACTGTTGCAGCTGTATGGCTGTCTCTTTCTTGCAAATCAAATGCAGTGGGCTGAATTATCATACTAGAGGCCTGTCAGAGAGCTTTTATCATTCTAATTAATTTGCCAAAAGGCTACAGCTGTGGCTATTTTTATTTGAGAATGAAGGGGGGAAAAATGACAGGGAAGAAAAGAAAAGAAAATGCCGCCAGTGCCACATGCGTTCAAAAGACAGATGCACGGTTGATTTAAACCTACTTCTAGAGGGGGATCATCACTAGATGAGAAACGAGAGCGCTGCAGGAAAACGAAGGATTTATAACCACTGGAAACAGAAGAGCACACCCAAAAACAGAATGTATGTGATGACAAATACAACAGCAAAATCTATATGTGCTTGGTTGCTACTACATTTGATAACAGAAAGCGGTTCCCAACCTTGATCCTAGAGGACCACCTAATACACATTTTTGGATGTCTACCTAATCAAACACCTGATGCAACTCATCAGGTCTTTAATGAAGTTATCCACGATCTGAAATGGCTGTGTACGGTTGGGATTCCTCCAGGAACCGGGTTATATTCACCTGTGGCAGGCTGCATATGGCATTCTAGATTAGGTTTTAACTCATTAGGACAATGACTCACATGGTACAGTACATCTCAATCTCAAGATTTAACAAATAATGACGAACACAGCGGAGGTGGAGAATACAGCAGACCAACCGTACTCAAGCCCAAACACCTTCCAACCCACCACTGAGACATCACAGGTGGCACCTCTCACACCTGAAGCATCTACCTGCTCATGATATGGTAGATACAGTTGAAGAAACTGCAAAAAATGGGGCAGTCTATATAAAATAACTCGATTCGAATTATTAATCAAGAGTAGGGAAATCTGAGATTTGAGGTTTCTTGTGGTGCTCTGAAGTTCAAGAACATAAGACCGAGCTCACCTTCAGGAAACGGGTTGGGCTGAACCACATAAAGGAAAGCGTGCATCATGTTAAATAAAACCCCAATGGCCCCAGGCTCGTAATAGGCGACGGTATCGTAAACTCCGGAGGGGACGTAGCCGAAATCCAAAGTTCTCCGCGCTGGAGTAGCAGGAGTACCGGACTGACTGTCCTGGAGTTCCCCGGACGTCAAGCCCCAGCACAGAAAAATCAGTCCCGTTTTCCACAACATGATTAGTTCTAGTGCTGAAGCAATTCAAGGTGGTAGAAGTGGAGGAAATTATGGGTGTACTAAGAGGGGACAATCAAATCCTGCTGCCCGGAGAGAGTCTCATGATAACTATGGTCCCCCCGCGGCGAGCGGCTCCTGCAGGTTCATGGTGCGCCTCTCGGTCGGCCGGTCAGTCAGATGCCCCGCGATAAATCACAGCTGATGAGCGTGAGCCAGTGAAGTTAAGGTGACTACGGGCTCTCCGCGCGCGCATCCCCTCCCCGTTATAACGGTCTTCTCTCCGGAGCTCGGTGCTCCGCCTGTCGGGTGAAGACAGCAGATGGGACGCGATGATTTATAAGCGATTTCCAATCATCCACTTCACCTCTTTTAGACACTGATTTTAAAGATTGGTGAAAATGTGACTGATTTTACACAGCTTTTGTCCGTAATGATTAATTTTTAGTTCAAAGATGTAATATTTGTCAAGATAAAACTAAGTTACGGTAGTAGGCTAATTAAACACTCTACTCAACACCAAATGTTCCCAGGATATTATTACCGTCAACGTCAAACTAAAGTTTTATATCACTACGGTTACAGTAATTTTTTTGGGAGGGAATATTTATACATTTTATTAGGCTACATATTAAAATACATTCTTTAGTTTGAAGGGACGCTGCCATTAAAAATCTTGGGAATATTGTTTTGTCATTGTCACCTATTTTACGGTTTTTCCCCCTTCTTTTTCAAAGTAGCCTATTAGTCTCGCTTTAAACAGAATTTATACCAAAGTGTAATATGGTCCAAAATGGTCTTCAATGCCAAAAAACAGAACAGTTGCCTTATATTTTTATGCACTATTTCTTAGCAAAAGTTCCCTGGGAACCACAATGGCAACTTGGTTTAACTCAAATTTAAGTAGACTTCGGAAGTTTACTACTTTGTTTTTGATCTCCTTCATATTTATTTTGGTTTACAGCATTAACACTATTAAGATACAAGTATCTTAGTGGAAACTGGTCGTCACCTCTTAAATCATAGGGACATGAGAGGATTGAAGAAAATATTGTTCAAGCCCTACTCTGATTATTTATGGGAATATTGGTGAAATCAGTCAGAGAGCTACAAACTGCTGCAGGGGAGCTATAATAAGCAACACAGGATTTACATTTCAAACTTTAGGATTTTATCTGGATTTGTTCAGCACATTCATGTGTTAGCCACATAAGTTCACCCACTGAGTGGGCTCACATCTCTTAGAACATGACTCATTTTTCTCTGATTAAGCCATCAAATGCATTAAAACAAACAAGAACACAAAGTACTTTATTTATTTCAATCATATGCACATCTTAAAAATAGCCTTATAACATGGAGAGACTTTACGTTACACTACTAAACCATTAATGTCAGTCTAATTTAATTTGACATTATTGCCATTATATTAGTTACCATCCATTGTATGTTACTTATTACTTTGCAAGTCCAAAAAGCTAATGTAATAAGTCTATTTGACTACAGCACAAGTTTAAAACCAAGCATGTTATTCCTTAAACAACTGCTTAATTCATAAAGAATGTGAGGGAGGTTCAGAATGTTGTGTGTACATGATATCAGAGCAGGAATTCACTCGAATACATTCTCAATTCTAGCTGTGGGATTAAGGATTCTGTGAAGAATGCAATGGCTGCAGAATGTTCTGTGTGTCAGACATTGCTGAACAAAGACAAAATCCAACAGTGTCAAAACCCTGACAGTCTGTTTGGACAAGAAATGATTCTTTTCCGACAAGGCAAGCAGTACAATGACAGATAACCATTATCACTTTAGAGGGCAACCCACAGTGGTTAGTCCTGCAAAATACTCTCAGCAACATAAATACATCAAGATAAAACAGCATTAAAATATCTACTGTTGCAATTTTTATTTAAGAAAAATATTTCGAGAGGATTTCTTTATTCTAAATGGCCATATACAGTTGCCTTAGAAACAACCTACTGCTCTACCTCCTCCGTGTTTACTGCATGTCTTAGCGTCAAGTAGGTACTTGGTATCTGGAGGTCTGGATGGAGAAGGACAGGGAGGTTTGTGGTGGGTGTAGGTGAGATAAACAGTACCTCATACACATGGAAATGGAGATGAGGCGGCTAAGGGCGGATTTACTAGCTGTCTGTCATTGTCTGTGAATTCTGTAGGAGAAAAGGGTCACAAAGTGGCAGATATTACTGTCTCAGGATGTCAGATACGTGGGTGCAGTTTACCATGGAAAATGCATTCTGACTGTTAAAACTAAAAGGTTAATAAAAACAGTAAAATACTTACAATATGATGACCAGTCACAGCACCAAAAACATACACCTTTCTGTATAAATTCATATAAAACATGGCACAAATTACAAAACAACTTTTATTTGCTATACCCAAAACAGGGATGGTATTACATAAAAACAAATGGTTTAGTCTTCAACATTTACTTTTTAACATTATGGTATATTTTAAAAACAAAAAATGTGAACACACCTTGAGGACAACAACCTGTGCAACCCTGTTGAGAATCTCTCCAAAAATAGTCCTTAGATTTTTACAGTGATAAAACAAATTACAGTAAACTGAAATGCAAACTGCATATTTCAAAACATGGCAGGGACACTTCTATTAAGGTATTCTCAAAAAACATTTCAGTCAAAAGAGAATGACGGAATATCCATTTTTCAAGTCCCTTGGCATTCGGTTCCTTTGCACCTCATAACTGTGTACTGGAGGTAAATTCTAGATTTAGACTTAGATTGACATTCAACTTTCTTCACTGCAAAATCAACTTCCAAGCAACATTATAAAACAGTATCAACATGATATTGAACTATTAATTACTGGATAATAATTTAATTACATTTAAAACGACAAAATATTAATTATATCAAACAATAGTCTCTCAGTATAGGATTGGTCTCAGATGATTTGAATTTCAAAATACACTAACAAATGTGCATTCAAAAAAACACTCATTTTGTTACATTTCATATGAAACAGTTATTTACTCTTTCATAGCTGGTGTAAACATGTCAATATCATACTTAAAACAAAAATATTCTGTACAGTTAAGACAATGTGGTAAATCAGTGCAAAGTTAAGTCTGCTGGATTGGCACCATGTATATATACAGAGCTGAATTATCAAGCAGCCTGGCATTACGTCAGCCAAACTTCCCTTTCTGGTCATGAGTCACGAGTTTTAAAGAAACTTTTAAGAAGAAAATTAAAAACACTGTATCTGTACAAATACAGACTTCAACTGAAACAAATAATACCTTTACTAGTTCTAAAATCAAATATTTGCCAGACTGATCAAATCTAATGGCAGCATTATTGGCAAACCCGTTTAGCATATTATCTAAACAGGAAAGTGTGTGAATATATACAACTTTATCTGTTTATTATATGAAATCAGTTTTATAAATTGCTCAATTGTTTTTTTTTGTAAGTGTTTGAAAAACTAATAATACAATATATGTTTTTTAGTTTTCACTCAAAGACAAATTTCTAATGGGAAAGCTCTAGTTTGTAAGAAGTTCATGTCTCTTTAATTGTTCAAGATGTTCTGTCTCTGTTAAAATCGAGACAAACATATCCTATGCAACACTAGATTCTATGCCATGTTGATATGCCCGGCTGCCGAGGGCGAAGAGATTCTTTGTTTTGATTTAAAATGCTTTACGCACAAGATCTGCTTCCTTTGAAAGATATTCCACAGGAATAGAAGCAGTGAGGATGGCAAATCGAGTAATTTTCCATTTAGAGATAAAATAGTAGCAACCTCTGAAGAACTCACTCGAAAGTCAATTATGTCAGACTCAGACTCTGAGTCTTCTCCACTTTCGTTCCTGAGCAGTTACTATGGTGATGGGGTTAAAGTTCACCCGATTCGGTTGCCGCATATTGTGAAGCGGTCAATCTCCAACAGATCTTTTTTGATGGTTCTGTGTTTAAGTTCAGTAGGCTGTGGGGTCTCGCTACTGCTCTCCTCTGGTTTAGGAGGAGAATCTGGGGGTGGATCACTGGTCACCTCAGTTACAGGAGGTGGAGCCGGGGGAAAAGGCTTCGCTCTTGGGCTCGGCTGCTTGGTGATGGAGGTGGAGGGTTGCTGCACTTTAGGCTCAGCTAAAAAGAGGTAAAGAAACAAAGAAAAAAAAAAGATTCAAAAATTCTCCTCAGCACACACACAGAGAAAAAAAACACCAGTTTGAGAAACTGACAGAATGTCTGAACTACTGAATAGCCAAAACTGGTGTTACCTGAGGGTGGGGGAGATTTGGCAGGGTTTGCTTTCTTGGGAGTTTGTTTTGAGGTTTGAGCAGTCTGTCTTTTAAACAGCTTACCCTCCATGTTAGCTTCCTTCACATAGCGACAGGACTTGCCCAAAATAACTATATTATTCAACACCTTCATTGTTATCAATCTGCAGAATCAGACCAAACAATCAAAACATTTTTATTTAAACCTACAGCTACTACGGCATAATCTTGTGTTGGGCAAGCTACTCACAAAATGTTTCCAAAATGTTACCAACTACTCTACTATCACACTATTACTCTCTGTACTATCATACTATTACACTACATTAAGCATTTCTTTCTTAAAATACACTACCATTAAAAAGTTTGGTTTGGCAAGTTTTTGAAAAGTCATATGTTCACCAAGGCTGTACTTATCTGGTCAAAAAATACAGTACTATTGTGAATATATATTGTGAAATGTTATTGGAAGTTAAAATATCTGTTTTATATTTTTAAATGTAGTTTTTTTGGTGATGGCAAAGCTGAATTTTCATCAGCCATTACTTCAGTCTTCATTGTCTCATGACCCTTCAGAAATCATTCTAATATGGCGATCATAATCATGAATTTTTAAACAGTTTTTTGAACAGTTGCTTAAAATCTTTGTGGAAATGTGATACTTTTTTTTCTTTGGGATTTAACATTTTTATTTGAAATGGAAATTCTTCTGAAATATTATACAAGTCTTTACTGTCACTTTTGATCAATTCAATGCATCCTTGCTGTATAAAAGTAATAATTTTCTCAGAACAAAAAATTATAAAAAAATTACTGACCCCAAACTTGTGAACGGTATTGTATTTTTTTTTTAAAATCAGCCTTTCCCTACAACTTAATCATATCGCATCACTTCATGATTTCAAAACTGCAAAAGTGTATCCACCTCTATTGTGAAATGTAGTTTACACACTAAATCATGCAGTCAAATGTACACATTACTGTATGTGATACAATACACACTTTGAGCTAACTCATTTACCCAAGATAAAAGAGGAGCAGACAGACAGATGAGAGAGCCCCCTGGATCTTCACTGAGCTCATCACCACTCGAATCAACTGAAGGAAACAATACCATATCCTCAGTATCACATATGCAATCCGTTACAGACTTGAATAATACCTGTAACATATCATTTGTTGTTTTAATGTGTCATTTTGGAATTACTATGTTGAAAAAACACAAAAAAAAACAAACAAATATTGTTTCAGAGAGTACCTTACAAATAAATTGTTATAGTTATGTGCAATAATAACCCAGAGTAGTTAAACAAAGTGAAAAATATCTTCTCACCAGAACAGCTAGAGGTAAAGGAATGAAGCCCATCCTTCTTGCCACTGAATCACTGTAGTCTGAGTAGGCCTGTCCATGAATCAACCACATCTCCTCTTATTTTTTTTTTATTTTTTTTGTCATTTTATGCTGGTAACAGATACTAAGGATAGATTTTATAAAACAAGTGTTTAAAAATGATTACATAGTACATTAATAACTCAGACAATAAACTTTTACTTGCATTCTGTTGTCGACTGCTGACTAGTTCAAAGGCCAAGCTGGCTTTATATTCACTGTAGACCTGAAGAACATGATGGAAAGGGAAAGTTCATATGTGGCGACTATATTTAGGGCTATGTTTGTTGACAACCTCAATGTGTACTTTTGAGATTGATTATCTTTGAAAATCAAATACAAATCTGTGGCGCTCACATCGGCTGTGATGTCATTGAACTTAGTAATGAAGGCGTGCTTGATGATGTCGACTGCAACCTCCGACAGGATTACTATGAAGACATCAGGGAGCAGCACCCAGAGGTGATCTACAAGCAATATCAACACTGTTAACAGATTCACCAAGCATTGTGGAAAAATTTGCTGACAATGTACTTATCCTCAGGCCATCTAAGATGTAGACGATTTTGTTTCTTTAGCATTGCATCACTCGCTCACCAATGGATCCTCTGTAGTGAATGGGTGCCATCAGAATGAGAGTCCAAACAGCTCATAATAACATAATAAGTCCAGGGAAGCGTGTGGATTATTGGTTTTATCAGCTGTTTGGACTCTAATTCTGTTCTAATAATGAAACAAACTCATCTACATATTAGCTGGCCTGAAGATGAGTCAATTTTCCAGCACAATTTTTTTTTTGGGTCAACTATTTCTTCAGGTAAGTACCACGGTCATTATGAATGAAAGTGATTGGATCTGCCTCATAAAGATGCTAGATTGCAATAAACCAACTACTAGACTAAAAAGGAAATAGATTTCACTTGAAAAATGGTCTATTTTTAACTAAGAGTTTTAATCTGAGTCTTAATCCAGACCTGAGTTCCAAGAAAACTGCTCCATGTTCCTCAGGCACACGATGAGGAGCAATACAGAATTGGTGAACCGCTCCTTGATATCTGTATGGTAGAAATATAAACTAAAAAGTCTGCACATCTTATATTCACAAAGCGCCTCTCTCTCCAATCCCTGCAAAATGTGAGGGGAAACGACGGTCAGCAAATAAAGCTCTCAGATTGTAAGATTTCAAAGCACGGTAATCTGTACGATGCACACACTGTTTCCAGCTGGTTGTGTATGAATAGTAACTTGAGGAATTATTTCCTCACAAAGGTTTGCATGGACGACCACAAGACTCAGTAGCCGTTTGAAAGTGGGGAGAGAGTAAACAGCAGAGGGGACAACAGGTGCTGATTACAGTATATCAGTGTGTCTTTCATAAAGAGGATGGGTGCTGTAGGAAACAGGCAACTCAAAATGGCACCACAGTCTGTCAGGGTGTATCTCACAGAGCGTTATCAGCAAGCTCTCGAGAGCTTTGATTAGCATTTCAAAAAGATACTATAACGTTTCTGAGTCAGCCCACACACAACGTTCAAGACTGCAACTTCACCTGCCTTGAAATCAAAGAGTCGCACACCCTATTAGTTACTTTGAATCACCAGAACTGAGGTAGAACAGGGTTTAATCCACATTTAAAGCTTGTTGTACTAACAAAAAGGGAATTAACCACCATTATTTTGAGGGGATTTTGCTTGGTTAGTAATATAGTATACTTTGCAGCACCTTAAATAACACAAACATGGTAAGTCACTAGTAAGATGACATAAACTAACATTTAACAGTTTTGGATTTGACTCACCACTGTTGGACATCTGAAAGAGGGTTGTTCTTCTCAAACTTCTTGAACACACTTCCCTTGATTTCCACAAACTGAAACGTGAACAAACACATGCCTATAAAAACCCTCTTTACACAATTTTAAATATAGTGACACAGTAATTGCTGATCTGGATGATTCTGATTTTGGCGATTCTGCTGTTTGCACAGAAAATGTTTGTGTATGTGAAAATACTCACGTTGTTCGACATCATAATGGTGAGCAGAGATTTGTTATGGGAGTTGAAGGCCACATTTAGTGTAGAGGCCTGGACCATGATGAGGATGGCATGCAGAACTGAGACAAATATATATTGAGGAAAACTAAATCATTTATCATTGATATATTATTTTATTGTGCTACAAGTTGTATATTACTGAATCAGATCCAAAAGAATGTTATTTATAACAAAATCTTTAGAAGAAAAAAAACAAACAAACAAGAAATCGGACATGAAATTGTGATTGGATGAGACATTTGACCAGGACTGGTGAAAAAACCCAATTGAACTACTACACCACAGCTCCAACATCAATACTGAAATAAAGAGTAATGATACAAACACTAAATTATGACATCATATATTCTGAGCACTACAGATGTCTTGTATACTAACAAGGATACAGACATAGAAGACGGCCATGAAGAAATGGGGAATGACTCCAATATGGGCTCTCTTCCGTGACTTTGGCTCAGTGGCTGTCCAGTAGAGAGCGTCCAGAATGTCTTGTCCAAATGATGAAAAGAGACGGTCTGCCACCTGAGTGATGAAATGACAGATATTTAGTTCACAACAAAAAATTTAAATCTCAGTGTTGTTCTAAACCAGTATGCTGCTTTATGCTATATGGAAACACTGCATAAACATTCTTCTACAGATTTGAAACAAAACAAAGAGTGGGTAAAAAAAAAAATTTTCATTTTAATTTTTAGGTGAATTCCTTTATCAGAACTGAAATGGATTTGAGGTCTGTTCGATACCTCTAACATGTTGTAGATGATGTAGAGTTTGATGACAGACTGGCCACGGATCAGGTGGTACATCATGGCGTAGTCGACATAGTGCATCATGGAGTAACAGAGCACCATTATTAAACCTTTCAGCAGGTCACACACCTGAGCCGGCTGCAGGAACCGAGAGCCACTGATAAACACAAACACACAGCAGAAGTGTATTAAACAAGCCAGAGAGTCAAAACAAGTTGCAGAAAAAGCTTAATGAGCACATTAATTATAAATAGCACTTATGAATTTACAAAATGAGGCCAAATGCAATGATTAGACACATCAGCTTCAAAACACCATCGCACTGAAAAAAAAAGCTCTGGCTTTCTTTCAAACCACAGAAACTCACAGATGGGCATGTCTTCAACTACAGCCGAGGGACTAACTAACAGACTTGGCATTCTCTTTTTGTATGAATGTCAAAATTAAAATGGTTTATCATTATTTGCTACTTTTTCAAATTTTTGTATAGAGTTGTTTCATACTTTCTTTGTCCAAGACCCAGATTTTAAAATAAGAAAATCCATTATTCATTTATTTATTTATTTTTACATTTTAAAAAATATGATGACCCAAACATAAAGTGAAATATTCAAAGTCTAGGGTGCTATATATATATATATATATATATATATATATATATATATATATATATATATATATATATATATATATAATTTTGTCTGTTGTTGGAAAAACACCCAGAGAAAACACCAAGGAACAACTTAAAACCCATGCAGATGTTTGATGTATGGTCTTCATGTATAGACAACAAGGGAAAAAATAACACAGGTTCAGCACTGACATCTATCACACCGTGCCTAATTCCCAGTTAGGACACTTTCAGCAGAAAACAAATGAACAGAAGGTATCAGATTTATTTGTGGAGCTGAGCTGCGATTCAGAGGTGTGCACAGATCCTGCGTCTTGGGTGTGGGTGGGAGAATAAAACAGGAAAAAATAGCTGGATGTTTCATTTTCACTTAAGGCATCACACTCCCACTCACAAGGAGGAATCTACACAAACATCCTCAGGAAACAGCAAGACTGAGAACTGGCAACAAAATGCTGAAAGAAGCTGAGCTTTTTTTGTCATAGAAAGATTATGATTGTAAGACTCCCCCATACACAAAAAAGCACTGTGGGGATATCATGGTACAAAAATAAATTAACAGTAACTATAATTTTATGCAGGTAATGCCAAAAGAAAACATTACACTACTGTGCAAAAGTCTGGGGGATTTTTTTTAAATCTTAAAGTATCTTATGCTCACCAAGGCTGCATTTATTAAATCAAAATACAGTTGAAATGGTAATACGGTGAAATATTATTACATTACTATATTATAAATATTTTTGTGCAAATTGGGACTTTTTCAGAACTCTTCAAAGGTACAGCATTATTATTAGAAATAGAAATCTTTCACAATATTATAAATGTATTTACTGCCACTTTTGAGCAATTAAAGGATGCTTGTTAAAAGTATTAATTTCTTTTTTTATCTTACTGAAACTTACAGTTTTTTTGACAAAGCAACTGACAACGCAGAGTTAGTTTACTTAGAATAATTGTGAAGCTTAATAACTACATAAGTACAAAACAACATAAATACAAAAACTGACATTGTTAAATATTTACATTACAAATATGAAATTCATACTCAAAGTTGACAGCTGGGATATGAAACCTGTGTCTCTGTAAACAAGAACTAAACACATACTGATATGTGCCTTTCATCTGCGAAAGCTTCTGCTTGAGCTAAAGTGCCAGGCTTATGCGTAAGAAAGCTTTTGTCCTTTATATCCTTGACTCATGTTGAAAGGATGGGATGCAGAATTTTAATGCTGAATGGTTGTAATTCTGCAAACTGTCCTTAAAGGCTACTGTGATTTTACTTGAAAGGTCTCATTCATTGTGAGGGGTCCTAAAGGCAAAAGTAAATTTGATCAAGATTTTAACAAAACATGAGTGTGACTTGTAAGCTCTTCAGTTACATTTAAATAGGAATATTTTGCACATAATCTCCTGAAGCTGGAAATGTGACCATGAGGTATTAATAAAATCTTTAAGTGTAGCTATGGATCTGAGGATTCAGATAAACCTCTTTGCAGTTTGATTAAAGCGAAGGGAAAAGCCGCAATGAGTTAGGAGATCCTCACCAACTGCACCAGAGTAGAGCATTTGCTGGACTTGTCTAGTCTGAATTGTTTTGGCAGCTGGTCAGGGTGGGAAAGCTGTTGGCCAACAAACTTAAGCAGCTTAAACTAACTAACTAAACTCTGCATCTTAGGCTAATTTAAACTGTTATTTTTTTTCTCCAGCAGGATGGCGTGTAATGTAGCACTTCAATGTCATATTGGTGCCAGACACAGACTCAAGACAGATTCTACAGTCATGAAACACAACCACTGCCAGACTTGACACTTAACAGTTCAAAATGCAACCTCTTCACTTGCCAGCAGATGAGAGTTAAAATTACTGCACTGTCATATTCCAAGCTAAACTGCTGGATAAAGAGTTATCACTGGTATAGTGACATACACCCTCCACCAGGTTGGCAAATGCTTCAGTCACATGCTCGTTATATAAAACGTATGGATCAAACAGAATGAAGGATGGGACTGTTTGAAACACTGAAGTCAGGCATCCTACCTGCTCCGTCTGCAATAAGGGCAAACATTAGCGCTGATGGGAGGAGGGAGAGGCACAAATTAGGCATTATACTGTACTCTGATATGAGGAAAAGTCAATAATAATACACACTTGTTCATTATGATCCTAGCAGAGTTAAAGCACAATGAGAATATTTGGTTTCTAAAACCATTAAACCATCATTTTTTTGACTGATCATTGCCAAATACAGCACGCCCCACTCCTTTCTTGTGGTTTGAAAATGCTTTGCTGCTAAAGCCAAGCGTATACTGCACTCTTTTACACTCTGTCCTGTATAATTGTTATTTGTCAGACTGCATGACAGGCGAGATCTTGGGTAAGAACCAAGACAGACTGAATGACAAACTATCTTTTGTGTTTGTAAAGTATATGTTGGTAAAGACTGAATGGCCATTTTAGTTAAACGTGTTATGATGACATCTTAATTTATATGTAAAATTGAGATTATATTGCACAAACCCAGTAACACTGGCAATGTTGTTCGTAAAAGAAGACAAAAGCACGTCAAGAATCAGAGTGTCAGGAGTCAGACGTGGATGGGCAACCGAGGTCACTGATTTCAATGCAAGCTTAAGGTCGTTTTGATGGTATGATCATAATGTGAAGGGAACACTATGTTGTGTATCATGTAGTATCAACATTTTTAACTAAATGTCTCTCTACTTTGTAATAAAAAGACTAACAATTACAAAAATTTGTCTCAGTCAGCAAAAAATAAATGAAAAAATGAATAAATAAAAATAAAATAAAAATTGTAGCAGAAATTGCACAGTGTGCATATGACTTTATTTGAATCTAAACTTTAGCTGTAAGGTGACTGGTAGCAAAACATCCTCAAACTTTAAGAATTTAGTTTAGCTGAAATTACACTACTGCTCAAAAGTTTGGGGTCCGTAAGATTTTCTTTTCTGAAATAAATTTTGTAACATGCTTTCATTCAACAAGCATGAATTAAATTGATCAAAAGTAACAGAAAACACATGATTTGACAAAAGATTTCTATTTCAAACAATGCTTTTTCTTCTATTCATCATATAATTCTGAGACAAACATATCAAATATTGATCGGCACAACTGTTTTCAACATTTATAATTATTAGAAATGTTTAAGAACACAAATCAGAATATTAGAATGATTTCTAAAGAATCATGTGATGCTGAAGACTGGAGTATTGACTGCTGAAAATTTAGCTTTGCGTCACAAGAATCAATTACCTGTACATTTTTAAATATGATAAAATAGAAAATACCTATTTTATATTGTAATAATATTTTACTGTTTTTACTGTATTTTTTATGGAAAAAAATGCAACCTTTGTGAGCATAAAAGTCTTTTCAAAAATATATATAAAAAAAAAATCCCAAAACCTTTGAACAGCAGTGTCTCTTTATAAAAAAAAAAAAAAAAAATTAAAAATGTAATATTATGCATGTTACCCAAGGCCGCAGCAGGGTATCGTCAACAACCTCAGAAAGGCCAGTAAAGTTCTCAGGGGCAGCAGGGTGAACACATACAGAAAGGCATCCAGACACAGGAAGAACCCGAAGCTCATCAACTGTAGAAAGACAGAAACAGCGACATTAGCACCTGCACACAGATATGCAATATGCAAAGCAGAAATTCATTTGTTTTGTTCGTGTTCAGTCATGTTATACAGAAATAACAGTGACATCATGATAAGAAAGCCCTCAGCCCTGAATCCTGATGCTTCACATGCTTGAGCACACAGAGGCGTGTAATGTGTTGAAGGAGGCTTTGAATATATCTTCCAGCAGTCAGGAACCTTAAAATATTTCTTATCTTTAGGAGGCACTCCTCCGTTTCAGAGAAAGACTGTTAAGAACAAATTAAAATATTAACATGCTCCGCAAGCAACTGGCTCTTTAAAGACGAGTGTGAATCCTGGGGGACAATTTTTACCAGCAGCTAGAAGACAAAGAGAGCTTGTTAGGAGATGAACACAGACCACTAGAACCCTCTCAACAAAGGACAAAGAAAATAAAAGGCAGTGGAATATAAATGAAGACAGGGCTTAATAATAAGGAGCTTTTCTGCAGGGCTGTAGTTCAGATAGGAACTTGCAAAGACACTGTCATCAACCTTTCAATAAAAATTTATTTTAAATATTTGTATATGTCATTTTTTCCCATTACATTCATGGTGTATTCATTCTGTACAAAAAAAAACCTAAAATAAATAATTACAATAATAGCAGGAACTATACAGCCATGTAACGCTGTGATCATTAAAATTTTATAAACATACTTTTATATTGGTTAGTATACTTTTTTTTTTTTTTATTATTATCGAGCTTAAACTTTTGAACAGTAATGTAAATATATATGTTTTTGACAAAACCTCAGCTGTTTAAGTTTGCAAAGCATAAAAATATGCACATGACAAACAAGTGTAAAATATAACGAAACCAAGTACTGGTCAGTAGATCAGATGACAGTTTCAATAGCTGGACCCATCAGCTATTCTTATCATTGAGCTCTGCAAGATGATGAAAACATGCTACCTGCTCAGAGTGAACACACTGGCTGTAAGTTATCATTCTGAATCAACGTGGAATCTCTCTCAGGTATGCAGCTCAACTTTTTGACCGACTGGATGGTGCTTCCAGAAAAAGCATGCAAAATCATAGGAAAGGAAAACAGCAAATCTGTTTTTGGCGTATATGGTCTTCAGTCTATCTGTACTGACCAGGAATCAGTAGTACTAGATCTAGCCTCTCACCTGTGCATTGCAAGCATAATGAACAAACTGTTTCCAGGTCAGCACAGAACTTGAAAAAGCTCTTTCTATGGTTTGAGGGGCGGAGCACCTTCAGGGTCACAGAGCCGTCTTTGTGTGCACATACCTCAGCTATCAACGTGCACAGCATATCACACAAACCTGAGAGTGATCCTGAGGTCTTGAGCTGAATCTAAAAATTCTATGAGAATATTTCAATTCAGACATACTGCCCATTATATGAACCATTACCATCTCATTAATACTATATGCTTAAGAAAATAAAAACTATATACTTTAACCAGTCTTAGTATTTTTCAATAACTCAATATCTCCATCTAGTGGCATTCAACAATTCATTTCTGAGGAAGAGTGAGGCACAGGACTATTTTGCAGATTCCTTCTCTTTAATCTAAAATACTCTTTTGATAAGATCTAAAAAGCATTGAAATTTAAATCTATAAAATATAATATTCTTATAATGTTATATATAATAAGATATATAAAATTACATAATATTAGATATATAGTAATATCTTGACTTGTAATGCAAAATAACGCAAATCATGTAGTCTTATGACTAGGGCTACACAACATAGTTTTGGATTCACAGATCATTTATTAAATGTTTGGATAATGACTAAATTAAGAATAATAGTCAGGAATGTGAACCGCTAAGAACAAAAAAGATAAAACAAAATAAATTATTTAAAAGATACTTTATTATTATTTAAATTATAAAATTAAATAAAAACGCTACTATTGTAATATTACTATTGTAAATAAAGTATTAATAATATTAATAATTATTTTCTTTTACAAAACAACTAGGGATGCGCCGATCCAATACTCAGCATCGTTTTTGGCTCTGATACTGCATTTTTTTCTCCCGGATTGGGTATAGGTCAGACAAGACCGATCCAAATCTGATATTGTGCGTATACTATTCCGTGTTATTGTTAAGCCCCAAGAAAGGCACAAAAACATTATAAAGTACCATAAAGTTTTCGTGCACTATATTCCAAGTCTTCTGAAGCAGTTCCATAGTTTATTGTGAGGACAGATATTCAGATGAATATTTAAATCGTCATATTCGAGTTGACGTAATCTCTGCTCTCTGCAATGGCTGTAAGTCATCCTCCATTCAAACTTTGTGTCACGTTCAGTTAAACAGTCAAGACAATGAAACTCTCTGCAAGATGATGCAATGTTCCTATTATTAAACTTGATCTGTAGATAAAGATTGATGGTTTTTGCATAAAAGGACTTTATCTTGCTGGAGTATAGTGCTGTTTCTAAACCATGTTACATTCTACCACTATGAATTGCTCTTCACGCACACACAACTGAAATTTATGACTGTAAAAAGAATAGGCTCAAACTATTGCACAGATATAATACACTATGCATCAATATCTTCACTTTGTGCTTTGAACTTTTCTATGCAGCTGTGACTCCATGTTGCTTTAAACGCATAATTTTAACAGATTTAGTCCTACACTTACTCACTTCTCTTTGTTCCCCACTAAATAATGATTTTTCACTAAATGTTTAGATTTTATAAAACTGTTGTGCACTCTTGATTTTCCTTAATTATTCTGTTTAAGAAGCCACATCATCTCACAGAAGGATTTATTTCAAACACTCGACTGACGTTAAGAAGTGAGTTTGGAGTAAAAACGTTATTAAATGTGGTATTTTCACGTGCTCTCAGATGGAGCAGCATTTACTACACAGAGGCGTAGTTCACTGAGAAGACACGCAAAAAGCTGTTATAATCGCGAATGATTTTGTTGATTACATAATCCTACAATTATATCGTCTGTGATTATGAACACGATTTGCATAGCTTGTCAGAGAACTATGGCACTGTGTAGTAAATGCTGCTCCACCTGAAAGCAGGTGATGGTGATTTACTGGTAATCACAGAACCGGCTTCACTGACAAAATGTGCATGACAATTGCGATTAATTGCATCTGATTAATCGTGCAGCCCTAATAAAGTCGTTTTTTTTTTCTTTGCGCACAAAAACTATTCTCGTAGCTTTGTTTAATTGCAGATGAACCACTGACGTCACAACGATTATTTTACAGATCTCCTGGCTATGTTTCTGGACTTGGGAACATTTCAGTTGCGTTGCTGTCTATGCAGGGTCAGACAGCTCTCAGATTCCATCAAAAATATCTTAATTTGTGTTCCGAAGATGAGCGCAGGTCTTACGGGTTTGAAACGACATGAGGGTAAGTAATCAGAATCAGAATCAGAAAGAGCTTTATTGCCAAGTATGCTTGCGCATACAAGGAATTTGTTTTAGTGACATAAGCTTCCAGTACACAAAAGACAACAACACACAGTCAAAAAAATAAAAAATAAAAACCCTTTGCAGATAAATAAGTGTATAAACAATTGTGCTATAAATGATAATGGAATTGGATTGAGTAAGATGCAGGGATGTACTAGGATGAAGGGGTAACAAATAAATATAAGGATATTGCACATTTTTATTGTATAAGTGGGGAACATTTAACTGTTCATGAGGTAGATTGCCTGGGGGAAGAAAAAACTGTTCTTGTGCCTGACTGTCCTGGTATTTGCGGCTCTGAAGCGCCGGCCAGATGGCAAGAGTTCAAAGATGGGGTAACTTGGGTGTGAGGGATCCAGAATGATTTTCTGAGCCCTTTTCCTCACTCTGGATGTATACAGTTCTTGAAGGGTGGGCAGGGGAGTACCAATAATCCTTTCAGCAGTCCGAACCGTTCTCTGTAGTCTTCTGATGTCTGATTTTGTAGCTGAACCAAACCACACAGTTATTGAAGTGCACAGGACAGACTCAATGACGGCTGAGTAGAACTGTTTTCAGCAGCTCCTGTGGCAGGTTAAACTTCCTCAGCTGGCGAAGGAAGTACAGCCTTTGTTGGGCCTTTTTAACAATGGAGTCAATGTGATTGTCCCACTTCAGGTCCTGAGAGACGGTGGTTCCCAGGAATCTGAATGACTCCACTGCAGTCACAGTGCTGTTCATGATGGTGAGTGGGGGGAGTGCAGGGGGGTTTCTTCTGAAGTCCACGATCATCTCCACTGTTTTGAGCGTGTTCAGCTCCAGGTTGTTAAGACTGCACCAGACAGCCAGCTGCTCAACCTCTTGTCTGTAAGCAGACTCGTCACCGTCCTGGATGAGACCGATGAGTGTGGTGTCGTCTGCAAACTTCAGGAGCTTGACAAAGGGGTCTGTTGAGGTGCAGTCGTTGGTGTACAGGGAGAAGAGCAGTGGGGAGAGAACACATCCCTGAGGGGCACCAGTGTTGGTGGAGCAGCTGTTGGACATCAAAAACCCCAGTCTCACTAGCTGTTGCCTATCTGTCAGAAAGCTGGTGATCCACTGACAGATAGAGCTAGGAACAGAGAGCTGGGTCAATTTGGTCTGGAGGACTGTTGGGATGATGGTGTTGAAAGCCGAACTGAAGTCCACAAACAGGATCCTCACATAAGTCCCTGTTTTGTCCAGATGTTGCAGGATGAAGTGCAATCCCATGTTGATTGCATCATCCACGGACCTGTTTGCTCGGTAAGCAAACTACAGGGGGTCCAGTAAGGGTCCAGTGATGTCCTTCAGATAAGCCAGAACCAGTTTTTTAAACGACTTCATGATGACAGATGTTAGAGCCACAGGTCTGTAGTCGTTAAGTCCTGTAATCTTGGGTTTCTTTGGAATGGGGATGATGGTGGAGCGTTTGAAGCAGGAAGGCACTTCACACAACTCCAGAGATCTGTTGAAGATCTGTGAAAAGATGGAGGCCAGCTGGTCAGCACAGGTTTTCAAAACGGCTGGTGTAACGCCATCTGGGCCTGGTGCTTTTCTTCTTTTGTTCTTCCTGAAGACCTGGCGCACATCATCTTCACAGATTTGAAGAGCAGGAGGTGTGGAGAGGGGGATTGCAGGAGGTGTTAACGGTTGTGTAGAGAGATGGTCAGAATGGGTGTTGGGGGTTTCAAATCTACAATAAAACTCATTCAGGTCGTTAACAAGTCATTGATTAGCCTCAGTGCAGGAGGATGGTGTCTTGGTAATTAGTGATGGCTCTCAGTCCACTCCACACTGAAGTTGAGTCGTTGGAAGTAAACTGGTCTTCCAACTTTTTAGCGTAGGTCTTTTTAGCCGATCCAAAATCTAATTACAAAAATTAAACTTCCATATAGTACAAGACTCTGTCCCCATTTCTGTAGGCATCCTCTTTGGCCTGACGAAGATGTCTGAGTTTTGCTGTAAACCATGGCTTATCATTGTTGAATGTTAAATAAGTCCTGGTAGGAATGCATATATCCTCACAAAAACTAATATATGATGTTACGGTCTCTGTGAGTTCGTCCAGATCGTTGGTAGCAGCTTCAAAAACACTCCAATCAGTGAGGTCAAAACAGGCTTGTAAATCCTGCTCTGTTTCATTGGTCCATCTCTTTACAGTCTTTACTACAGGTTTAGCAGATTTAAGTTTCTGCCTGTAGGTCGGTATAAGATGAACCAGACAGTGATCAGACAGTCCCAAAGCTGCTCGTGGAACAGAGTGATATGCATCCTTTATTGTGGTGTAACAGTGATCCAATATATTACTGTCTCTGGTGGGACATGTAACATGCTGTCTTGTATTTTGGCAGTTCACGGGAGAGATTGGCTTTATTAAAGTCCCCAAGAATGATTAAAACAGAGTCCGGGTGTTGTTGTTCTGTCTCTGTGATCTGGTCAGCAAGTTTCTGTAAAGCCAGACTTACGTGCGCTTGCAGAGGGATATAAACACTCACCAGAATGAACGAGTGAAACTCCCGCGGCGAATAGAACGGCTTGCAGTTAATGAAGAGTGTTTCGAGATCTGAGCAGCACATCTTCTTTAACAAAGTTACATCTGTACACCACCGTTCATTGATGTAAAAGCATGTCCCGCCGCCGCGCGCGATTTCCCCGTTGATTCTGCGTCGCGATCCGCTCTGAACAGCTGAAAGCCCGGCAGATGGAGCGCGCTGTCCGGTATGGCGTCATTGAGACAGGTTTCCGTGAAACACAGAGCAGCAGAGTGTGAGAAATCCTTATTTGTCCGAGAGAGCAGAAGGATTTCGTCCGTTTTGTTGGGTAGAGAGCGGAGATTTGCCAGATGGATGCTAGGCAACGGCGTTCGAAATCCGCGCTTCCTGAGTCTAACGAGCGCACCAGCTCGCTTCCCCCGTTTGCGCGTCCTGAAGCGCTTTATCAGCGCCGCTGCTCCGCCGACAACAACGTTCAGTAAAACGTCTGAATAATTGAAATCCGGTAAAAGATCTTGTGGTGTGTCCTGCCGAATGTTCAGCAGTTCTTCCCTGGTGAAACTGATCATGTTTGTTAAACAAAAAACAGGAAAAACGAACAAAAACAGTACAAATACTGGAGAGCCAAGCACTGAAGCAGCCGTCTGCGGCGCCATCGAGAGCTATTAAACAACTCTAATAACTCTAATAACAGAATTTTCGTTTTTGGGTGTACTATCCCTTTAATCTGTTAGGCCAGTCTTGGCCTAATGGTTAGAGAGTCTGAGTTAAACCCCAAAGGTCGTGGGTTCAAGTCTTGGTACCGGTAGGAATTGTCGTGGGGGGAGTGAATGACCTCGCTCTCTTCCACCCTCAATACCACGAATAAAAACAACAGTAATGCTAATATTTATGGTTGTCTTAATTTCCTTGCTTTCAAACATAACACTAAAGAGCTTTTACTATGGCAGAAAAATTGCTGGGAGACCTTAAAGCTTCTTTTTTGTCGACAACATATTTATAAATGTTCTCATTACAAATTTGGGAAAGTATCCATGCATTAAATATGTGTATTTTAAATGCATTTGAAAACGCAGCAATTTTTTCTCCCAGTTTTACTTCATTCACATGGTTAGAAAATACAGAAGTCTGTTTAAATAGGGAAAAATAACATCCATGATAAGTGTGAAATGTTTGACCATATTTGAAGGTAAAGTTTATAATTTCTGTGTTTCTTTAGGTTACAGTCTAAAAGAAAGAAGAGCATTGTGTAGGAATGCTCTGATTGATCGGCCAATAATCATATTTTATGACTCGATCGGTAGTCACTAAACTAGGCCAATCTCATAAACCGACTGGAATGTGATGTCAACGTGAAAGGACGTACATGATGCGTGAGGACATAAATGATTTGGTGCCGCAGTCTAGTCATCGACATACATACAAAATTAGGTCAAAATGCACATCCTGAATATTCACGTAAACAGTCGATTTATACTAAACATTGTTGGTATATAGGTTATTAAGTGAATGTAAACAGTTAAACTGATGTGTAACAGTTAGATCCATGCATAAGGTCTTAAAGAGACAGCAACCTAAATAAACCTGCTGCTGTCTGTCATTAATGTTTATTTACACATTGAAGACTAACACGTGTTATTTTAAAGTTAAATAGATTATTCAGTTTCTGTGGTATTTCTGTACCTGAATATTACTGTTATACCTACCTGAGAAACAGTTAATTTTAGTTGTATCTTGTTATTGTATTTGTTTGTGCCATTGCTTGTCAGTTATCTATTCTTATTTTATTACTGACTGTTCACTTGTCTTTTTTTAGTAAAAATAAATTAAATTCAGAGTTTGAAATCAAAGTTCTATTTAAGTATCTTCCTCACAATATAATTATGAATCAACAACATTATAAATCGTAAAGCACAAATACACTGGGTGACGAAACATTTGGGTTGGATGATTGTAATTTAAAAATGTGTCTCAAAAAAATACCCTAACTCTCCCCTGTAATTAAAAAATTATAAGAGCCACCTCAATGAAATTCAAGCCCTAATTTAGTACTCCGTTAAAAACAATAGTTACATGACACATATTACAGAATTACTAAACAAACATCTAACAAAGGCAACATCTATAGGATTACTTTATCGGTACTCCGTATCGGCTGCAAAAATCCTGATCAGAGCATTCCTAGCATTGAAGGACTCACCCTCTCCAGCTCTCTGGGGATCCTCATGCAGGTGTACACCCTCTCCCTCCGCTCAGTGTACTTGGCCTCGTTGTGCTCCAGGAAGTAGCCCCTGGTGAGCTCTGCACACATGAACCTCAGCAGAGACGGCTCGTCAGAGTCATCTGAGTCTGTGGGGTAAAAAGTAGGGATGGGTATCGTTAAGGTTTTAATGGTATTACTACTATTACTGCTTATCGATCCGGTACTTTAACAGTATTTTTACCGGTACTTGTGTGTTTTTATATATATATATATATATATATATATATATATATATATATATATATATATATATATATATATATATATATATATATATATATATGAAACAATTTAAGAGCTGAATTAACATTGCTTTATATTGTGAAATGTAAAATAAATATTTAATTAAATGAATATAAAACATCAATTAGTAAATGTCCCAGTGTGCAGGCATTTTTAGTTTTTTTTTACATTCATAAGATAACATACAGTAAGAGCATAGAGAAATAATTAATGACGTAATAGTGTGGTTAAACACCACCTCTGCAGAAGAAGATCAACGCATGCTTCAACATCACTGTCTTCCTTCTGATGCCAACACTATATTTTAAATTAAGTTCTAGACCATATCAGTAAGAGCTTGGTCCTTTGTTCTCTTAATTTTACCACTGATTAGTTTGTAAACAAGGCACAGTTCAATGAAGGATTTTCAGAAAGATTGAAACTAAGAGACGATACTGTGTGACTATATTGGATCTGACAGTAATGTCGCACCACACAAGTGTGAGTAGCTGTTTTTATTGCGTGGTCACTACTGCTTTGTCTGTTGTTACTGATCGATTGATATGTTCTGAGTATTTAATGCGTTTTTAACCTAAATCACTATTTGACGTAATAGCGATGTTTTATATATTAATTTGTCAAACTTGTGTAGCAGTTCAAATAAATTATGTGTAAAAATTAATAGTATAGCATATGTTCAGCAAACTGAAAAAGTTATTTTGAGTTACAGTACTTTTATAAATCAAAATGAGTTCTGTATATTGAATGAATGGAGACTTCGCTGAAGAGAACACTTATTACTATAATGGTGGCTTAAAACATAACAAAATGTAACCGAAAACATTACATAGAACTAAAACATCTGTTTATTCTAAATAACTAATAAAAAATAAAAAAAATCCCTAAAATTTGTCATTTGAATACAGACACGGCTGTCACCATACTTTGCACTGACTGAATCAGTTAACCCCTTAACTGTCACTCACATTTTTGAACATAGACTTGAAAGTGCACTTTCCAAACTATTTTTTTTTTATAATTCATGAACAAAAACATTTTATAACATGATATTGATGTACCATTTTCGTGGAAATGCAATGTCTGATTTTAAAATGGGTTTTAAAGGATGAATTTTTATATTTTAAGTTTTCAGTTGATATATAATTTCTGATTATTTCTAAAGTGTGACAGAGAAAAAGGCAACGAAGAAGACTTTTTTTTGACAAGGTCACAACTCCTGTTATGATGTAGATTTTTGAGGGTGCACTCTTGTCATAAATTAATCTATTACTTTTCCTACATAATTTGTAACAAAAAAACATTGGTAAAATATCTATTTAGGAGTCTTAGACCTTTCCAATGATATATAGTTTGTCATGATTAGATAAGGATTTAGTGAAGTAAATGATGGCATCCCGTATACGGGACGGGGGGACAGTTAACAGGTTAATTGGTCACATGAGCACAACTACTGACTGATGTCGATAATGTCAAAATGAAGAGATATTGGCTAAATAGTTAGCCTGGCATTCACTATTATCTTTTCACCACTCGCTTGATTTCTTGCCACTTGTCAGTTTTTTTTAAATAATTATATTCTTTCTGTTATGGATATATTGTGATGTTTATATGCTTCTGCTTCTTTAATTTTGCAGAAATTACCTTATGCTGAAGTGATCACAATACATTTTGATCACTATAAATGTCTCTTCAATTTAATAGCATTGAACTTTTTTTATTTTGCTCTTTAGGGATCTGATTTTGAACGTATAGCTGTATATTCAAGTCTTCACAATGCCAGAGCGGCCTAGATATAAGCTACACGGTAAAGAGTGGGAGAGTGACTCAACTCTCACAACGTGAATTACATCAGTGAAGGGAGATGACACGAAGGTACTAATATCATTGCAACTCTGAAATCAGAGCAAAGTTGAATAAATTAATCAAAATTTAAATTAGGACTGTAAGATCCTGTCCTGCATCAGGACATCTTTTAAAAGGTCCAGACTGGTAGTGGTATATCCTTGAAAGCTGCTGGACCTTTTTGATTTCTGACTGTGAAAAGTTCTGTATTATGTTCTACAATATGTACTTCACAAAAGATTTTCTGTAGTTCTGTCTGTTAAAGTGTGAGACGAAGTTAAGCGCATTATTGATGTTGTTACTTTTTTATTTTCGGATTATCGTACAGTATCTAACAATGAATGACACAGTTTTGGCTGTCATCGTGTGTGAAATACTGTACCTGATAATTACAATGTTTTTTCCAATCACTTATATTGGACAGTTCACGCTCTTATTCAGACTGTTGACACTGAAAATGGTGCATGCGTTTTTTCAGTTATTTTTTTGGTTGCTTAAGGTACTTGCCTTGATTTGATTCATTTCCCTAGGAAACATCTATTTTTATATTATTTTGTCTTAATGGGTTAAAATGATCCTTATCAACCATGATTGACATGGGAATAACATCACACTATTTTGACAGTTAAAGTTTTGTTTACAACACTTTTTTTTTTTTTTTTTTTTTTTTTTTGTCAACACTGTTGACATATATAAGCAACAAAGTTGTGCGAGCTATTTTTTTTCTTAACTGCAGCACTTTCTTAAAAACATATCCACGTCTTGATTGGGGCACAGCTGGAGGTTATAGTTTTTAAGTGCACATTTCTGTATGAATGGGTTTCTAACACCATGTTTGGACCAGAACCAGACATGCTGTTTAAGAGAAACATCTGATGACCCACTCAGGCTTCCAATGAGCACTTTAGACTAGATCTAGAGACTAGGAGTTTTTATTTCTGATGCATGTGTTTAAAATGAATACAACAACATATGCGCCCTGTAAACGTTTACTCAACAAATGAACAGAACTTAAAATTAAAGCTTGTTTCAACGATTGCTTAGCAAAAACGCTATCAAAATATTAGCCAAAACAACATTTGAAATTTAGATGTGGCCACAATAAAGAGATTTACTTCGTAAAATCAGGTAAGTTAAACTTGAAGTCACGTTGGAAGCAAAGGCAAAGGTCAGTTGTCAGATGCTCGAGCTCACCTGAATGCTCGCGCTGCTCGTCTATAACGGCGGGTTTATCATAAAATCCGAGAGTTTCCGTCATTTTCGCCGCCGCCCCAGACACGTCTGTCTTCCTCGATATGGATGCAGCAGCCCAGGAAGATTTTACCCCTTTGTGTTCTTCATTTTCGGGATCTTTTTCGTCTGACACCCCACCACACATCAAATCCGCCATCTTCGCTGTGGCGTCATCACATCACGCACGTGATATTGATAAACACTACACGAGTGGTTTTCAACCTGTGGGCCGCGGCCCCCTAGTGGGTCGCGATGGTATTGAAGGTGGGCCGCCAATTACTATTAATATAAATAATAATATTGTTAATATATGTAAAAATGTCTTAGTCATAACATAATAACATCATTTCATATATATAATTAAATAAGCCCGGGTTATTTTCTGTTCATTGCCAGTTCATTCTAGGGCTGTGCGATAGAAATTGTCATAAAATCACGATTTGAGCGTGCGCGATTTCTAAATCGCTTTATAGCACGATTTTCCGCGGCCCTGACCTCCCGCAGTATGCCATCCGATCTAATCAGAATGCAACGCGCCTAGCGCGAGAACAGATGTGACGCGCCTTTTTTCCGACCCCATGTTAACGGATCAGAGCGTTCACTGCACGCGGTAAAAGGCTAGAAATAAAAACGTGCGAAAATAATTAATATCTAGCACATGAGCACAGAGAGATTTGTGACTGCACAGGACGCAGTTTGAGCGAGAGAAGACACGTTTTAAGTGCGCGCACTTTCTCCGGGCAAGAGCAGCGTGTATCTGAGCAAGCGCGTCTGGTTTTGTGACAGAGCAAAAGAAATGTGCGTGCGAGCGGACAGATTCGCGCTCGCGCATTAATTTAACGTGCTTTCGCGTTACAATAACGCGCTCTCGCTGCTGCTTCTGCACCGCATACACATACTGTATACGCACTGCTGACGGAGTAGGCCTACGTGTGAACCTGTATAATGTATAACAAATCTATTTCAACACCTGAGGCACCACTACAATTAATGAGCTCTATGAACAATGTATGGCAAAAAAGAAAAAAAGTCCCTGGACACAGGATTTATTTATTTATATTTTATTTGCCATAAGTCTAGAAATGTTGTTACACCTTTACTATGATTATTTTGACTTATGTCTGTTCTAGAGACGTTACAACTTTTTGATAAAGCTCTAATTGGTTTTCTTTTGGAAATATGTTTCAAATTCATCCTGAATGCATTTATGACTGTAAAGCATATCTGTGTGTGTCAAAATTGTGATTAAAATCGAAATCACAAAATTGATCAAAGAAATCGCGATAGGTTTTTTTTTTTGTCCATATCGCACAGCCCTAGTTCATTAAATAAATACAGTTAACAATCTAGCTTTTGAGTACTAAGTTATTAACCCAACAATAGCGGGGGCAGTTAATTTTTTTGCAGTGGGCCGCGCAAACATGTGTTTGGTTGTGTGGGCCGCGAGTTGAAAAAGGTTGGGAACCACTGCACTACACTATCTTTCATGTACCGTGATTAATACTTGTTTTGATGTTTTTATTTATTTTCTTTTTTTTTCTTTATAATCTTCTTTTCTTTACTTGTTCTGTTTCTGCTTTTTTTCTATCTATTCTCATCCATTTGTTCAGATGACGTTGGATGTATTGATGATACATTTTGTGTAATGTATGCATAGTTGTTTTTCATTAATGTCATCTTTGAATTTGCAATAAAAAAAACACTACACTATCGCGATATAACAGCACAGAGTAATAATGTATAAATTTTGAACCATAAATAGCTTTCTTTTTACAAAATTAATGTATATTTTTAATTGAAATATTTAAAAAGGCATACTATTATTAAATTATATATATATATATATATATATATATATATATATATATATATATATATATATATATATATATATATATATAGCGCATCTATAAATATACAAAACACAGGCAAGAAACTCATCTTGCATTTTTGATATCGAACACAGGGTGGCGCCATTGAAACCTTTACGTTTTAAGAGGACCAAGATAAAGTGCGGTTAATTTACCTGGATGCTGTCAAAACTCTGCATTGTAATGGCCATTGTTGATAGATCGGTGAGAGATCTGCACCTCTCTTCCTTAAATCAGGTCAGAGCAATATAGAAAACATGATGGAAATGTTGGGGTAATAAAGCTTGAGCAAGAGGGGGCAGAAATATTGCGGCAAAAGGTTTTGTTAGCACAATTTATTGGCACACAAAATGGCAAAGCATACATACAAGACTTTGGATATGACACAAAAAAACAGCTCTGCTAAATATTTTACAAACTGTGCAGAGTTTCAATAATACAAGGTTTAAACAGTGGGTGGCTGATATTGTGTCTTGTAATTTTGTTGGTTTCGGAAATATCTTAAGTCTTTGTGATAATATTCAGGAATATGTTTTGCAATGACAAAATACAGGATCAAAGAAACTGATTAATTAAAAAAAATATTTGGCTGTTTATCATCATCATCATCATCATCATCATCATCACTGTAATCTTCAAAGTAAACTGCAACTCTTTAAGGGACTTTAAATGTACAGTATATGAAAAATGAAAACAAACTGTGTATCTAGCTGCAGAAATTACCTAAAGCTGTATAAAACTGAACACATAATTTGATAGAAGGGCATTCCATTTTTTTGAATGATGACTTAAATAAAAAGGCTATTTTCCTGTTTAAAGTATAAGCTAGACATAATGGATGTTATTTAAACTCATACAAATCTAACGAACAGTAAATTTGTGGCTGAATTTACAGTAAGGTAATGTACTTATTTCTCAGTATGGTGTTACTTCCTGAGTATGAAATCCATTATTCAGATAAAAAAAAAAAAAAGGCCAGACAAGAAGTAAACATCAAAACAGCTGCCGTTTACATCAAGGTCTGATGACTTGAGTGACATCATATGAAGCAGAATGCATTTTTATTGTCACAACCCTGGTTACTGTGCTTCCAAAATGATAACCAAAGTCCAACATGACCTCAAAAGTCTGGAAATAAACATGTAACCAATTATAAAAAGTCATGCAGAAACATATCATTTTCCATTATGAAAATAAGTCAGAGAAATAAGCGAAAGATGGACAAATATGCTTCTCACATGTGCCTGCCTGTCAATAAAGAAACTCCTAATCTCGATTGTACAGTACAAGCAGAACACAGAATAATCATAAATGAATAAAAAAAACACATCAACTCTGAAATCAAATAGGAATTTTTTGATTTAAGTACAATCTGCAAATGGCAACTGGTGATGTTTTTTTCTTTCAATGCAAGCTGTCTTTGTTGATGCAGTCTTTTGTGTTGCAGGAATGCAAGGCAGTTGACTTTTAATTGAAAGCAGAGGGAAAAAGACAATAGCCAAACGAATTTCCAGTAAAAATGCAAATGTTCAGGGACTGGTCTCAGTGGATGCCTCTGCAGTTCCAGTCTCCATTGAGAAGGCAGCCAACATGACCGTCTCTTCAGCAGTTGGTTGATGTCGAGTGTGGTTGCCGACTGGAGTCTCTATAGAGATGTGTGATGAACTGCAAGACTGGTAAATTTTTTACATGGATAATTGGGCTAAAGTTGTCCCAAATTCAGGTCTCTGTTAATTCAGATTGCTTATTCAGCCTTGATAAAGTCTCCAAGAGTCACATTTCTTGGGCTGCTTTGTAGCCTAGCTAGATGATTTCGAAAAAATCCAGTGAGCAAATATTGCTGCCAAAGTTTAGTCTGTGAAGTTCTTAAATGTTACCCAAATTAAGAAGTGGAACCATCCGTTTCTGTTGAAAATGGATGACATCAATGACACCATCACATGGGATTTACATCATCGAGGGTAAAAAGTGAGGTCAGAGAGAAAGTGCGCCACCCTGGTGGTTTAACGGGACATTGCGCATGTTGTCTCCTACTGAGAGGGCTGTGAGGCCGTACTCTCTGGCTTGCTGTCTTGTCCTGTGGGTGGCTTGCTGTTCCAGGGACCGTTGTTGCCAAGCGCCGGCGAGCTCGTGAAGTCATCGTCATCGTCCAGGCCATTGTTGGCGTCATATTGTGTGTTTTCTAGTCGTGTGATCAGACGCTCGTCCTCATCGCCAAACTCCCCTCCCATGAGAGTGGGTTCACCTACCACCATCACATCCTGCAATATATACAGCTATACAGTCAAAAACCTAAGAAAAGAACAACAATATAAGGCAGGTTTCATATATATGAAGAAACTTTGGGTACAGATAAAGAGAAAACAAGTAAGTCTGTAAGAAAACTAGTTGAAGGAATAATTGTAGACCGACCAGACCTAGAAATACATTAGTCAACACTACCTGTGGTGGATGGTGAAGGACCGGTTTGGTGTTTGAAATCGCTAACCTTGACCTTAGCAAGTACCAGTAAAAATGTTTCAATTATGGTTGGGAAATTCATTTGTATTCATATTAAAATATTTGTAAATATATTTAAATACAATATTTCCGACACATTAAAGCGATTTGTATTTGAATGTGTTGAAAACAGTGTATATATTTATTTATAAAATGTATTAAAAATATACATAATTAAAATATATATCTAATAAAAAAGTATATAATTAAAAAAAGTATCTAAAAGTACATGAAATTAATTACAATTGTTAGATTAGTAAGAACTTAAAAAAATATTTTAATGTGTTAGGTACAATGAACTTTTTTAATAGTATTTTTATGTGTTAAAATAATTTATATAAACATTTCTAAAACTGTTGTAATATATTAGAAATATATTAAATAATATACAAAACTGATGTTATTAATTGTGATTAAACTGTGATGATTTAGAATGTTTAAATTGTATTTTAATATGTTAAAATAATGTATATAAATACATTTATTTATAAAATATATCTTTAATTAAAATACAAAAGAATAGATGTGATTCATTATGTCAAGATGTGATAGATCTGATAATTGCAATAAATTGTGTGATTAATTAGTTACAACATTTTAATCTATTCATAGCCTCACAATATCATATCTGGAGCTTTGTTCTAGTGCAGTCTTCTGCTCTTTTCTTTCTCTCTCTCTAGTTGAATCCTCAGGCACAACTGATCAGTTAACTGGAGCACATGCTTCACTGATCATGTGTGTCGACACACTACGCCATGGGAGCTCTTTATCTTTATCTGTCTCCCTCTCTGTCTACTCTTCTTCTAGCTTCCATTCTATGTACGATTGGCATTTGTCCCATGCAGAATTGTCCTGTATTTAAGGGAACAGAATATTAGATCCATATTTGATAAGTATGGGGCAGAACTACATCAGCATTCATACATTGGGAGCCCACAATCCATATGCATGAGCAAACACAGATGAGACACATGGATGGAAACTCAAACACTTATTTCTTTATAGGCTATGAAAGTGTTCAACAGATAATTTTGCTGCCCAGGCTTTAGCGTCAAGTGAATTTGCATTTAGCTCGGTTATAGTAGACTGCATTAATATTCGTTTTACTGAGACACATTAATGTGGGCAAGTGTAAATGAAATGTGCATATCCAATCAGACAGCAGTCCAGTCGATCAAGATGCAAGAAGGCTGACAAAAGTACTGCTGCAAGAAAAAAGTACATATGGAAAAATTTTGTACTGTTCATCAGAATGTTTTGGTCAAATGCAGAGACAATTTGTCCAGTATCAGCTTCTTGAGCATTTTTACCACTGGATTTGTAGCTTTTAAAATGTCTAAAATATAGGAAAATATTTTCCTGTTCATTCTCAGTTTACTAGTTACTGTGAAAGTCCTCGTACCCTTTATGCTCCTGGTTCTGCTCTCATTGCTTATCCTGCCTCTTGATTCAGCTCTTTTACTGTTCCATTTCTGTTTATTTGAGCGCTGATTTGTGTCATCTTATAAGAGCTTTGGCTGAGACCCCAGAGTCACTGTCAGTCCTTCCCACCCCTCTGCTTCTTAATTACTCTCATTCATTAAGGTGGGCTTTTTGACTAAATAACAATATCCACACACTGATTTGTCAATTTGCATAGCTAATTAAGTCATTAGCTAAAATGTTACTGATTAGAAAAAACGAATGCCGCTTGCCAACGAGCCTTGAATTTGCCATCTGTTTTTGAAAGGCAACTGTCGCCCTGCAGTCTGGGTGTTAAACCGGGGGCCTGGATCACAAACATTAACACACACACATACAGACACACTCACGCAACCTACAGGTTTCCAGCTGCTGGTTTGACTGAGAGCTCTAATTGCTATCAAATGGAAAGGCTGTCCAGTGCTCTTGTCTAATTAGATGTAGCCCGTGGCTAAACCCACACTGAGCCGCCCACAGCAAAACAAACTGACTACCTGCCGCCCTCAATGACTGATCCAAGACTAGGTCTGCATCCACCTCGATCTGAGCTTGAGGAGCACAGAAAGTCCTCATTTGAGCTGGACATTATTTAAAACAAGAGAACATTTCTATGCATGTGCAAATCCAGACATGTTACACATGAAAATCTACTGAAATCATCATCAGCCCAAAAAGATGACCACAAGGGGGTACTGTTGTAATACTGTTGACTACAAGAAACCACTACCCCCCACCCCACCCCACACCCAACAAACCTGGTGGTCACATGATTAGCTCATTGTGATTGGGCTCACGTAGGAGGCCGATCAGGCAGCATGCGATGACTGCACAGACAAAACCAAGTAGCCACACTACATATGTATCCAGCATGTTCCTCTCCACGAAGCAGGCAACATTGCTTACAATGAGGCTTACTGCTTTCGAATGGGGAGTAAAATGCACACACACACACACACACACACACACACACACACACACACACACACACACACACACACACACACACACACACACACACACACACACACACGGGATCTATATGATAATGAGCGCTGGCACAAAGCCAGTTGCTCACACCAACACTTTTCTCTCTGTTTGTGTGAATGTGTCTGGTGCCCTCATTGTGATGGTTGTTAAAATATAAGCAGGACAAAATTTGTGCAATTAGTGTTACATACACAGAGAGACGAAACATTCAAAGCGAGAGAGAAAAGAAAAAAAAATTGTGGAAGTTAAAATATTTAATTTTAGTATCTATGTACATATATTGTCAATTTATATGGCCATTCACATGAATATATGCTATAATTGAATGGAGTAATTTCATTTAAATGAACTAATTTCAAATAGAATAAATTTTCATATAATTTCAAATAAATAAAATATAAATATTGGATTAGAAATTTTGCTTTAACCAATTTACTGAAATAAAATAAGTTTAGGTTTAAGTACTAAAAATGTAATAAAAATAAATTAAAGCTAAACAGAAATATATATATTAGGCTGTGCCGCAAGAGCATGTAAACAGTTTGACAGACTGAGCGGGAACACGGCTGTTTCTCCTCACTAATCTCCTCTACGGCATTCATGTATCCAATTGTCTCTGAACTCCAGGGGAAAATCCACGCACTACAAATCCCATCATCCATCTGCAAACAAATTTACCGCCTCACTATACCAATCCCCAAAAACAGCTTTAGCACTCGTGCGCTGTGTTTGACCCTGTAGTGTGCGAACTGGGAGAACACATCAACCGCCAGAGTAATGCCTGAAGAAGAAGCCTGGGGGATAAAGAGGCACTCTGGGATAAATGCCTCTGAATTGGGGTTAAACACTGTAAGTGGGTAATATAGGAATTGAAAATGAGGGCTAAGGAGTCTCTCTCCGTGAAGGTGCTGAGAGTGTATTTACTTTGGCATTGGGATTAAATATGCTTTATAATTGTATCATGGCTCAAAAAACTGACATAACATTACTATAACGTGTCATAGCAGCACTGCAATGTGTCATTAGTTGTGAGAGACACAGAATCAATACAGATAAGCTACAGTTTAAGGGATAGTTCACCCAGAAAAATGAAAAGCCTGTCATTTAATCACAAACTTGTTATTACAAACCTGTATGACTTACTTTCTTCTGTGGAACACAAAAAGAGAAATTTAGTTTGTACATTTTTCAATGCAGTTACACTAAACTACGATTGGTGCTTTTTCAAGTTACAAAAAGGATGTACAAGGACCACAATATAAAAACATAAAAGTGCTCCATATGATCCATGCTCTATATTTTAAGTCTTGGGAAATCATTCAGTAGTTTTATGAGAAGAACAGACTGAAATTTAAGTCGTTATTCACTGCTAATCCCATTCAGTGGACCAATGCAAACAAATCATTCAATCCGGTTTTGTAAGATGAATCAGCTGATTCACTGCAAGATTAGATTTAAAGAATGATTTGTAATGAATCAGATATTCTGTCAATCTGTCAGATGATTTATTTAGTGTGTTATGGATGACTTGTATGTTGGTTTTGTGGGGGTTTTGTCATTTTGGAGATTTATAGCCATTTGTTTTCATTATTTGCTTGATGCAAATAAATTATTTTCTTAAAAGAATATATTTTGTGTTGTATGGCAGAGAGAGAGTCATATGGGTTTGGAACAACATAAGGGTGAGCAAAAATTACAAAACTTTTTTATTACTATCCCTTTGAGCACAGGTCACAGGGATACGACTGTCAAACTGTCTATCACTGTGAATCAAAACTATAGCACCTCTTAATATGTGTTTTAAGAGCATGATCATATCCTTAACACAGCAATCTGAGCAAATTTGTTTTAATGTTTTGGATGGTTAGGATGTATGTAAAGAAGAAGATTTGATGCTTACAGGTACCTGGCTGGTCAGATTGAAGTTGTTGGCAGGGCTTCGTTTCTTGCCGCCAGCGCTGTTTCCAAGGCTACTGTTAGACGCACTGTTGGAGGAGTTCTTCCTCTTTCTTCTCTTGGTCGTGGTCTGTCGAGTGGGCTCTGCTCTCCACAAAACACACAAGGAGGAAGACACACAGACATACAGATAAAAAGTATTAATAAAACAAAAATAGAACACATCCACATTCACAAACATGCCGCAATGCATGCACACAGAGGAAGAAAAAAGGCTTTTCCAACATATACAAACACATATGGGCGATTACACAGGGAAGGATAAAGACATGCGTCATGCTTTTTCTATTTGTTTTTTTTTTTGAAAGAGAATCAAACGGCATTCAAACATCTCCCAAGACATGCACTAGTAAGAGAGAACCTCTGCTTTTATTTGCATAAATGCTCAACAGTGCACACTGCAGTCTCTGCAGCCAGCCATGCATGCATACTTATATCATTAATGCCTAAATGCTGTTTACTTTCAATAAATAGCACTAACACTATCATTAACCTGTTTTCTAATTCCTTTTGTTTGAGGACAAATCCTTAAAAAAAAACATTTAATGAAGAAGCTAAACAATTTTGATTAGGTTTCAGCAAATATAACATTTTTTAATCAGACAAATGCCTATTTAGAGTGACTCCTGAAATATCCACCTGTAATATCTCTCTTTTGATGCTGAGCATTTATGATTCACAGACAGAAAATGTATTTCATGGGTTTCAATTTAGATACAGAATCTACAGTAGCTTCCCTATTAGATGATGTAGAAGATGAGACAAGTACCTTTTTTGTGATTTGAGGGGAAAATTTCCGTTTTGAAGTTCTGTGGATGTCCAGCTGAAATCATATCCAAAGCAAGATTTATTTCCCAGATAATACTTAAGACAAATTAAGTTGTTATGCATATCTAAGACCAGAAGACATATGCAAATGTAAACTGCAAGACTGCAGTTTTCAAATTTCATTGCAAAATCAGTGGGTCTCATTCGCTAGTCATACAAACACATATTTCTGCTCAATCCCTGTGTGTGAACATTTCATGCAGAAATCTCTATCATGAATTAGTTCATTTTTGCTTTATACACTACTACTCAAAAAACAAACATGACTAATGAAAGTTAATGAAAGGTGATCATTATTAAAGGTGTTTATTGTTTTTTAACTGCTTTTTGGGAATAATACATAAGTATGAATGAACGAAACCCAGTATGCCTAAATGTTCAACTCAAACTGAAAAATAATAGTTAGTTAATGTTGTAAAGACTATATTTCCATTATGTTTTATTATAATGATCTAATTTCAGTATAACAATCAAAACATATAATCAAAATATACACATTGCAAATCATTACTGTAAATTTTAATGCACTGATGCCTGTAAAATGAAATACATTTTAGAGGTTCTTACTAACCACACCCAGGGAGATGCTTCCACATTGTTTGTACAAGATTTCACCTGAAGTCATACAATAATAAACAGACTGTACAAGGACATCTGTTTTGATTTTCTGGGGAAGAAACTTTATTTTTGTATGTTTATCAGTGCTACTAAAATGCCCTCGTTTCCACACATACACACGAAACTAGAGGCAAAAACACTTATCAGCATATAAAGGCAACCTTCTTTCCTTCCTGTTCCTGAACACAAACGCTCTCCAGATTTCAAAAGAATGGGAGGAAAGAGGGAAGCGAAGCTATTAAGGAAACAACAATTACAGAAGATCCACTTTGATATGGACTGTGAGAAGGGCAGTGCTGACGAGTGGAGGGTGGTCATACAGGGTTTAAACCACAGGGAGCAGATGGAGGATGTGTTTCAGTCTCATAAATGTCATGTTGTTACTGCTTAAATCATATTGCATATGTAAACCCATCATGTGATATAAAGACAAGTTTAAATCATTAATGTTGACTGATCTGACCCCCTGAGGAACATACAGATACATCAAAAGCTGGAGATATCCACTACCAAATTTAGAAAGGATATGTGAAAAAAAGAGAACAGCTATTCTAAAAATTCACAAACTGACCCGTAACCGTCCTGTTTCCATTAGATACACATAGGCCCAAAACTATATGGACACTTACATTTGTCACACATCACTGCTGTACTGCAGCTGTAGTTTTCAACAGATATTGGCACTAGTTGAAACATGTTTATCTAAAATAACTTGAATGTATGTTATGTATGAATCCAGCAGGTAAAGTAACAGAATATATTGTAATGCTAGAAGTGTAATTGCACCTTAATATTTTCATATATAAGGAAACATTTATACAGAAATCTTTTATAAATGTGTTAAGCTGACGCTGCTCTTTTTTGACGTATCTTATCTCTCAAAAGAGTAAAAAAAAAAAAAAAATTAATCACATAATTTTTTTTCTGAATTTATTATAAATTAATTTATTATTTAAGAAATAAATTAATAAATAGTTTTTCTATGCTTAATAATAATGATGATATTTTATATATATATATATATATATATATATATATGTGTGTGTGTGTGTGTGTGTGTGTGTGTGTGTGTGTATCAGGGGTGTTTTAATTTACATTTAATGAATTTACATTTGATTTAAAACAAAAACTGATCACTTTGCCTCATTTCAGAACACCACTGCACACCACTGATATATATATATATATATATATATATATATATACACACACACACACACACACACACACATTTCATAAGGTGTGTCCGACTTGAAGCGGCAGTGCGCAGATCGATTGGTGTATGACATTAAAGTACCGCGAGAGTGATTTGAAAGCATGCAGAACCATCTGCTGTCTATAGCTCTCACAGTACTTTGATGTCAAACACTGATGATCTGCGCAGCGCCGCTTCAACACGGAACACACCGATACAGCTGATTGGTGACGAACATGATGCAGGAAAACTGACCACATGATGAAGCTTATAGAATGCAGTTAGAAGTTCCTAAAACTCAAGATACTGGGGCAAAAATGCCGCTGTATGAGTTTCTATCTCAAATCAAAAACTTATATAGTCCAGAAAAACAAAACAACAAATGTTATATCGATTTTGTAAAACAGTTCAATAAAAACAGTTCAATAATTCGGATGAACCAATGATGAATCGGATGAACCAATGGCCCATTCATAAAGAGAGCCATTTACTTCCTTCTTGAATGAATCAGCCTTTTGAAAGAATCAAATGAATGAATGAATGAATGAATGACTCAATTACTTATTCATTAAGACTTAATTAGATTTAATTACTGTCACCTATGGGCAGTTCTTATTTAGAGTATCATTTTATAAAAAATAATTTCATATTTACAAATTAATAAAAAAAAAAAAAATCCATATAAAAAAAAGAATAGTTCGCACAAAATTTTAATTTCTTTTGAAAGCTACTTTTTGTAATATCTATCTCATGATTTCATGCTATTTTTATGTAACGCAGTAATGGCTTTAATTTGTCTCTTGTGGGTAATTTCTTGATGTGCGATTAATTAGATTAATTATGCCACATTGTGTAATTAATTAGATAAAAAAATTAACAGCCCTATATATATATATATATATATATATATATATATATATGTGTGTGTGTGTGTGTGTGTGTGTGTGTGTGTGTGTGTGTGTGTGTGTGTGTGTTTGTTTGTTTTTTAGTTTGACTTAAGTGACCAAATACATTTTGGGGTCACTGTAAAATTTGCAGGATGTCTGTTCTAGTCCACCTAATAGTGTACAACCACAGAATTCCCACTTGTTTTCCCTGACAGGTCCCACCAAAGAGCTGAATTAGAGCATATTTCCCCAAAGACCATGACGTTAAACACACACATCCATAGCGATCTGATAGAGCACAAATTGCTGCCGTTAGGAGCATCTCGTAATACAGAGGACGGTGATTTGCTCTTACCTGGAGGGGCCACCATTCTTTGCCACTTCTGGAACAGACAGGTCTTTAGACAGTCTCTCGGGCTGAGGTTGTAGGTCTTGTGTCGGGACATTAGCTCTTGCATCGGCTCCAGAATGACACACAACTAAAAGAAACACACACAAGAAAAAACATCATTTACTGTCAGTTTAACCATTTTAAACATTTAACAATAAAATGCTTAAATCACAGCGGGTGGCCTGAAATTCACACGGATGCACATACACACAAATCATTTCCCATTGACAGGATCGTATCCCAACACTGCTGTATCCTCTCACTTCCACAGGTCCAGGGAAACAATCTCTGGATCTGGGCCCACAAAGCAGGGCTATTTCTAGTCTGAATGCGAGGAAACCTACAAGCTTCCTTGTCCATCTCTCCGGACAGTGGTCTTATTGCGTCCGTGAACAGGAAACACCCTCGATATGCATTTACTGATAAACGCAATGAGAGTAATGCAGGTTTTTCAATAATGAGTTTTTTTTTTTAGGCATTTTTATAGCACACCAAAGTAAGGATCGTGAGACATTACCCTGATGAGAGGAAAAATTATCTTGTTTACAGGAATTACAGTGTGCTGCTAAAATCCCTGAGGTTGAGCCCTCAATTAAGTCAGTCTAAAAATTTTATCTTTTTCAAAATATGGTTTACATTTTTTTTTAAGAAATAAAAATAGATGCCAAACAACCTGACTGTATATACTTTATACAACATGGCTGATCATGTGCAGTGAAATATATTAATTAATTGCCACATTGTGCTGCTGAAAATACATAATGCAGCTGAAATATATAATGTACAAAAACCATCTGTCCAGTCCAATAGTGTAAAAACAGGTGCAGATTTGGCTGAGGGCACACAGACTTGCTGTTACAAGAGCTCCGTCTAATCCAAATTTAATTCACAATTGAGCTTAGGCTGCGCTGCTGCATTTTAACTCTGCATTTATAAGCAAAGCTGTGCATTTAATGCGTGGAACTACAATGGAGAAATACACACTCAGTGGGAGAAAAACGGTTGTTTCGAAAAACCATGAAAGAGCCTTTTTTTCCTCGATTTTTCCAGCAGCTCGCTATAAACAAGTTTGTGTTTTGCTGAGCTCGAGCTCAGTGCAGAGAGAGACCCACAATGCAGCACCTCAACCGGGAACACTCATTAATGTTATGCTAATTTTCTCTATCCAATTCATTTTCTCTCCCTCTCTTGTTCTCGAATTTGCAAAACGGAGCTGTCACTCATACTGAAATGACGAGAATAAACAAAGCCACCATGAAGCTGGCTAATAAATTCTGAGCAGTTTTAACACACACACACACACACACACACACACACACACACACACACACACACACACACACACACACACACACACACACACACACACACACACACACACACACACACACCACACACACAGACACACACACACACACACACAGACACACACACACACACACACACACACACACACACTTTTAGTCACTTTTTAGCCTCATATAAATGTACAAAATGTACAAATACATACAAAGTTTACATACATTTTTCAATATATATGCACAGTCTAATAATTAACAGTAACATACAAAAAGTAAGTTGCTATGTTTTTGTTTGGACATGGTATCAGGATAATATCATGGTTTTTAGATATATACCCTATTATAGAGCAGTGGATCTCACTTTTTGACTTTAACGCCCCCCCTTGTCTAACACAATATCCAAAGTTCCTCCCAATATTATATCTAAAATGGTTTCAGTTTTTTGAAGCGAGAAAAAAATGAAACATGATTTCAGTTTGATTTTTGTTTTCAGCACTTAAAATATCAATAATAATTTATTAATATAAAAAAGTCATCCTGCAGCACCCTGATTGAGAACTGCTGACATATAGGATACCAAAATACCATGGTATTTTCATCTGATACCATCAACACACCATGGTATCTCCACATTACTTTTTTTGTAAGGGAAATTGAACAAATGAACTATTTTTGTTCTACCTACCCTGAGGTAGTTAAGGGTGAAGTTGGTCAGTCCCATGCGGGTGATGTTTTTCGAGAGCTGCTCCAGGACTTGAGGGTCTTGTGCCTGCAGGTGGACAAAAAAGGAACCTTATAACTTTATACAAACCCCCAAAAACCAATGCAGGTTACTGACCAAAAGCAACACATAATGCTTGTTCTTCATGCTTGTATTATAAGACCCTGGATGTGACCACATATTCAGAGTTGTCAGATCTTTTTTTCTTTTTTTTTTCTTTGAATATCTGTGGGGATCTCAATGTCTATGGTGGTTGTGGCACTGGATGAGATGCTTTTTGTGTGCTGGAGAGAATCCAGTGATGCAATTTATCTGAATCACTGTGATTACACTGAATACATACAGTATCTGATTCAGATTTGGGACATTGAATCAGAAGTGTGCTGCAGCTGCTAATTAATATTTATTGACTAAATGTAAATTGAAATTTTATAGTGCATTTCACTAAGAATTACAAACTAAAGCTGTTTGTGTACTTACTGGGAAATCATTACCCAGACTCATTAAGGTAAATTGTGCTAAGCAGCGTGAGTTTAATCGACCAATCATAGAGCTCCTGTCATTTGATTGGTCAAGGCAGCCTAAAATAGCAAGGTATAGAGCATGTGAAACGCGGTTGCTCACTTTGCTCATATTCTCATTAGCCTTGATCAGATGAGTTTGACTCTGTGCAACTTTACCCTTGTGTACGAGAATGAGACGATCAAACATGCTGCAGTAACTTTTACACTATCCCTGTCAAAAATCTTTCAAAGCCCTTTCTCCCTCATTCACTCTCTTTCCCTCTCCACCAAAACACAGGGCCCCAATGGGCCCAATTTAAGAGCATGTGAATTTCACAAGTTGCTATGAACAAACTTTCTAAAACGACTCTATTTCTGAATATACAAGGAGGAGAAATGAGTTAAAACTCGAATGTGGTTTAAAGCTCAATATATTGGGCTTAAATAAGCAATGAGTCATTAAAAGTTGAGATTAATGAGGAGAAAATGATACAAAACCCCAGGTTTTTAGTTGCTTTATTTCCTTCATCATAGTATATGAGCAGTATTCATTACTCACTATAAATTACTTATTTGACCTTTTTATTGTACATTTTTATTTTTCATCAAAGACAGCTTTTATGTCTATGAATAAACTGGTTGTAAAAATAATTTCTTCATTTATGCTATATGTGAAAATATATATATATATATTATAAAGTATAGCAAGTAAGAATAATGATTTTATAATGATATACTGATATTATAATGATATACTGGCTAAACTGGATGCCACACTCTATTTCTGACATACTTTAGTTAAAAAGTAGAAATGGATTCTCAACTTTTGCTTTGACACGTGTACTAGCAACTATGATAGTGCCTGGTGTCGACACGTTATAGTGCACACATGATCTGAGCGCAAAATCTTAACATTATTTTTTATTTTTTATTTAAAAATTGATGGATGCAATCCAAAATATACAATTATTCATTATAAGTTGGACATTAGTACAAAAACAAACAATGTACACTTACTACCATAAAAAAAGTTAAGGATCAATAAGACTTTTTTTTTCAACAAAAATATTATGCAGCACAACTGTTTTCAACATTGATAATAATAAGAAATGTCAACTGGGCAGAAAATCAGCAAATTAGAATGATTTCTAAAGGATCATGTGACACTGAACTGGAGTAATGGTTGATGAAAATTCAGCTTTGCTATCTCAGAAAAACATTTTGAAATATTATAAAAACTATTATTTTAATAACTGTTATATATTTCATATTATTACTGTTTTTACAGTACTTTTGATCAAATAACACAGCCTCGCTGAGCATAACAGATTTCTTTCAAAAACATTCAAATGTCTTACCATTCTCAAAATTCTTTAAGGCTTTTTTTACTTTTTTAAACATAAGCTCATTATGTGAGAAATTATAACAGTAAAACTAAATATTATAAAATGAATAGCCTTGTAAAGGAGCTGATATACTGCACACACACCTGCAACCAAACCATGTGATATCAGAACCCAAGGATGGAGTGATGATATCAAACTCACATGCATGGCGAGAATGCTCCGTGGGATAAGTTCCCGATACTGTCTGATGTTGAAGTGCCATGTCTTGATTCTCATCAGATCATCGAAGGCGAACTCCAGAATCAACCGGCCCTCTGTACACACCTGAGAATGCAAACATTTAGAAACCTATAATGTATTTAAAGACTACAGACATTAAAGACTACGTCTATTTCTCATCAAGAATAAATAATTTTAGTCAAAAAATGCAAACTCAGAGACTGACAGAATGCATCACCTTTACACAGGTGATATTTTTCAAATATTATGTCAGAGTAGTTGGGCTTTTCAAACCAGATGATTGAGTTTTGAAGCCATTTCCTAATAAAAGGTGTTTATGTTGTATACGTGAACCGAAGGCCAAAAAAAAAAAAAAAAGGAAAATCTTGAGACAAGCTTACACAAACACAAAACAACAAAATGCTGAATACATGCAGAGGTCATTAACCATTAGCAATAACAGAAAAAAAAAACAGGAGAAGAAAAACATTTTTGCAGAATTTAGTGCTGCGCTACTCATATCCCCAATGTTCTGTTGCTGGGGCAACCAGAGGATGAGGAGGAGGAGGTGGAAGGAAGGGAGAAGAAGGGGAGTTGGGGGGAGGGGGGTGGGAGCATCAGCTGATTAGTTGGCATGGCAACGGCAAAGATGTAATCCCGCCAGAGCCACTCTAATCAATGCCCTCAGCACAGATGGTCTCTGGAGGATCAACAAGAAAAGAGGCTGGCGGGAGAGCACAGCGCCATCACATGACCACACTCTTTCACATTCTCTCGCTCACTCTCCCCAATTTTTTTCATCTTCTGTATGCTTCTCCTGCTCTCCGAATCTGTTTTTGTTTGTCTCATTCTTTCTCTATCTCTCCTTCTTTTTGTCTGTCTTTCCATCCTTCGTTCAGTACTATCTCTCAACATTGTAACAAGCTGGGGTAAAAGCAAAGTGAAAATGAAAGCACCTGTCTTTCCCTTTCCGTCTGTATTTATTGGACACTGTACTGCAGTGTTCAATAGTGGATATACTAATCTGTTGTTGTTTTTTCTGCCATGACCATGTCATTTCCACCCCATCTGAAATCATCATTTACTTTGTGAAGGAAATTACATTTTGCAGTCTCCTTAGTCTTGATATGGTTAATTTCATAGCTAGCATTTTATGTATCAAAAATACACACAATAACATGTTATTTTCACAGATGTACAGTAAACCTTGATTGCAAATAACATGCCTTTGGAAAAAAAAATCTTAACAAGTTGGTTTAAAAGTACACTAACTTTTGAACAAATTTTATTGGGTGAAAAATTGTTATTGATATAACTTTCACATAATAAATACGTATGTACGAAAAGGCGTATGTTTATTTAACATTTTATTTAGGTTCTCATACATTGGTAATTTTATAATTTTATTATTTCATAGATTGGGAATGTTGGTCTGGGTGTGGGATGGGGTAAAACGTCTCTAGGTTACGTATGTAACCCTAGTTCCTCGAGGGAACGAGACGCTGCGTCGAGCGCTTTGGGGAACGCGTCTAGCGTGAGCGACTCTGAATATCGTGTGAAATCAGTCCAATGGAAGAGCGTGACGTCACGGGCGGGGTGACGTAAGCGCGACCAGGAAGCTATAAAAGCACATGCCGCGCAGCTGGCATCAGCTTCGAGTACCAGCAAGCGCCGGCAGGGGTGCCGGGGGGTATGGCTTCGAGACGCAGCGTCTCGTTCCCTCGAGGAACTAGGGTTACATACGTAACCTAGAGACGTTCCTCTTCAGGAACTCGAGCTGCGTCGAGCGCTTTGGGGAACGAGTACCAACGCTGCCAGACTCCCAAAACCCCTGCCTAGTGTGTATCCGAAGAGCACAGCTTAGGACGAGAGGACGGATGCGCCTGGAGTGACCGGCATGTCTAGGCCGTAAAATTTTGCAAATGTAGAGGGCGTGGACCACCCCGCAGCGCTGCAGATGTCCAGCATGGATACACCTGCCAAAAAGGCCTTGGAGGCCGCCATACCCCGTGTGGAGTGAGCCTTGGCTCCCAACAGCGGGGGACGACCAGAGGACTCATAGGTGGCGTTGATAGCCTCGACTATCCAACGACTAATAGACTGCTTAGAAGCAGGAGAACCCCTCTTGGGGGGACCATAGCATACAAGCAATTGGTCTGTTTTTCTCCACAGGGCAGCTCTGTGGACGTATGCGTCCAGTGCTCGAACTGGACACATACAGTTTAGCTTCTCTTGGCCGGGCTCCCGAAAGGGAGGAGGACAGAAAGCCTGCAGCACTACAGGTTGTGGTGTGACAGAGGGGACCTTAGGAACATATCCCGCTCGAGGGTATATGAACGCTTTGGTCATGCCAGGTGCAAAGTCCAGATATGTAGGGGCCACTGAGAGGGCCTGCAAATCTCCTACTCTCCTCAGAGAGGTAATGGCCAACAGAAAGGCGGTTTTTAGTGTCAGATGTCTGTCTGAAATATCTTGAATAGGCTCAAATGGAGGTCTGCACAAAGCCTCTAGCACCACAACCAAGTCCCACGGGGGAATACGGGACCGTACTGGAGGTCTCAGCCTCAGCGCACCGCGGAGGAAACGTGTAACTAATGGATGTCTTCCCAAAGACTGACCATCGAGAAGGGCGTGGTAGGCCGCAATGGCCGCCACGTAGACCTTCAACGTGGAGTGGGTCAACCCTGCAGAGAACCTGGCCTGTAGGAACTCCAGAACTGTACCGACTGGGCAGTTTACTGGGTCTAGCTGGCGGTTTCTGCACCATGAGGTGAAGAGTTTCCACCTCAGGGCGTACAGTTTCCTCGTTGAGGGAGCTCTGGATTGGAGGAGGGTCTCAACAACCTCGGTTGAGAGACCGGATGCTATGAACTGCGCCCCCTCAGGGGCCACACCCACAGCTTCCACAGCTCCGGGCGAGGGTGAATTATCGTGCCCTGCGCCTGTGAGAGTAGGTCTGTCCTGATCGGTATCTCCCAAGGAGAGCCGTCGAGGAGCGAGACCAGATCTGCGAACCATACTCGGCCCGGCCAGAACGGGGCTACTAACAATAGACGGACCCCGTCCCGGCGTACTCTCGCCAGAACTCCTGGGAGCAGAGCAATAGGGGGAAATGCGTACAGATGAAGCCTCGGCCAGGTCTGTACCATAGCGTCCAGTCCCAGGGGAGCTGGATGAACTAGAGAGAACCAAAGGGGACATTGTGCTGTCTCCTGAGTTGCAAAGAGGTCTACTTGAGCTCTGCCAAAAATTCTCCATATCTGCTCCACCACCTCGGGGTGAAGCTTCCATTCCCCGGGCCTCGGCCCCTGCCTCGACAGTATGTCTGCTCCCACATTCAGTTTCCCAGGAATATATACTGCTCTGAGTGAGAGGAGTTTGCCCTGGGGACCACACAAGGATCTGGTGCGCCAGCTTGTACAAGGGGCGCGAACGCAGACCTCCCTGGTGGTTGATGTAAGAGACCACCGATGTGTTGTCGGTGCGCACCAACACATGGTGATCCCTTAGGTCTGGGAGGAAGTGCTTCAGTGCACGATAAACTGCTAGCATTTCTAGACAATTGATATGCCATGTCAGATGGCGACCGCTCCACAGACCGCGGGCAGGGTGGCCACTCATGACCGCACCCCAACCAGTGAGGGAAGCATCCGTCGCTAGTGTTACACGGCGACCAGGAGCTCCCAGCACTGGGCCCTGATTCAAGAACCAAGGTTTCTTCCACATGTCTAAGGCACGGAGGCAGCGCCGCGTGACCTTGATAGTTCGAAGTGGATTGCCCCTCGGGGAAAATCCCTTGGTCTTGAGCCACCACTGTAGGGGTCTCATGTACAGCAGGCCAAAAGGTATCACGTTGGACGCAGCTGCCATCAGACCCAACAATTTCTGAAATTGTTTGACAGTGAGTGACTGGCCTTCTTTGACTCTCTCGACTGAGATGAGGATCGACTCGATACGAGCAGGGGACAATCGTGCCTGCATCGTGGTCCAATCCCATACTACGCCTAGATAGGTGGTTCTCTGAACTGGAGAAAGTACACTCTTCTTGGCGTTCAGTCTCAAACCCAGCTCCCCCATATGTGCGAGAACGACATCTCGATGCCGAGCCGCAGCCTGCTCTGACTGAGCTAAAATCAACCAATCGTCGATGTAGTTGAGAATGCGGATGCCCTGCATGCGCAGGGGGACCAGAGCCGCATCTACACATTTCGTGAACGTGCGGGGTGAGAGTGCGAGGCCAAAGGGAAGTACTCGATATTGGTAAGCTTCGCCCCCGAAAGCAAACCTCAGAAACTTCCTGTGTTGTGGAAGGATGGATATGTGGAAGTATGCATCTTTGAGATCTATTGTGACAAACCAGTCCTCGGACCTGATCTGCGCTACAACATGCTTGATCGTGAGCATCTTGAACTTCAGTCTCATAACTGATCGATTTAAGACCCGCAGGTCTATGATCGATCGGACGCAACCCCCCATCCTTCTTTGGAACTATGAAATACCGGCTGTAAAATCCGGATTCCCTGTCTTGAGGAGGGACCACCTCGATGGCCTCCTTCTCTAATAGGGCTTTCACTTCTTGTTCCATAACCAGACCCTGCTCGGGGCCGACTATCGTCGGAGTAACCCCGTTGAACATCGGCGGTGCAGAGCAGAACTGAATACGGTAACCTTTCTCTACCGTGTGCAGGACCCATTGAGATACATTTGGCAGTAGTTTCCACGCTGGCAAATAATCTACTAAGGGAATCAGTCTCTCGAGACTGACCTCTGGTGTAAGAGGCCCCCGCAGGGGTGGCGAGCGTCTCAGCCCCGCTACGCGCACGGGCGGAAGATACTGAGAATGATGCTCGCTGGGGACCGCTGCGCCCTGGAACACTGGCAGGGTTGGCAGACCGGCCCCCAGAGGGCGCTGAGGCGAGACGGGCACCGTGTAATGCGGTGTGCACCGCTCTACCACAGCAGAGGCTGCCCTCTGACGCCCTGGCTCTCTGGCGTCAGGGCTTCTTGGCCGAGGCCTTCTTAGCATCAATGACTGCCCTCAAATCTTGTTTGGGCCTCGAAGACCTCGGCCGAGAGCGTCGCTGCCTTGGACCGCCCAATCGCTCGGGCGGTCTCCTTGGTGGCGCGGAGGGAGAGATCAGCGGTCCTTCTGAGCTCAGTGATGTCATCGGACTTGATCTCCTCTCCCTCATCAAGCTCCTTCAGCAGGTCAGCCTGGTACGCCTGTAACACCGCCATGGTGTGCAGACACGCACCAGCCTGACCTGCTGCCGCATACCCTTTGCCCACCAAAGCCGAAGTTGTTCTGAGCGGCTTGGAGGGCAATGCCGGGGCCTTCAGAGACGATGCCGTACCGGGGGACAGATAGCTCGCGAGCGTCTGTTCCACCCGGGGCATCGCTCTGTAGCCGCGCTCTGCAATCCCCACTACATTGCCGTAGTAATCTGAAGAAGGGATATACAGGCGGGCTGAGAATGGCCTCTTCCACGATCTAGCGATCTCTTCATGTAGATCGGGAAAAAAAGGAAGGCCCCGGCAAGGAGGTGGCTGACTCGCCCGCAGAAAGCGTTCGTCGAGCTTGCTTTTCTGCGGTTCGGTTGTTTTCTCGGCGGGCCAGTCAAGACTCAACTTGGCCACCGCACGAGTCACCACCTCCAAGAGCTCCTCATACCTAGGCGAGGGGGGTGGCGAATCCCTGTCGACAGACTCCACATCGACCTCCTCGGAGGAAGAGAGGCGGAGTGTCGATCCCTCTCCCTGGGTGGAAGGAACCGCAGAGCGTGCTTCCGACTCCAGAGATTGGGCGCCGGATCTGGCAGAAGTGGAAAGGAGATAGGGACTCGCCCGTCTCCATTCCCTCTGTCAGATCCACTTGCGAACCCCACGAGTGCAGCTGCCGTTCTGGCCTCGGCAGAAGCGGGGCCAGCACCGCGGGGAACGCTGGCGAAGGCTCCCTCCTCAAAGAGAGCCCTCCGGGAACGAAGCAGCCGCACCGACATCCTCTCACAATGCGGACAGTCGGCCCCCTCGAGAGCCGACTCGGCATGCTTCGAACCCAGGCAGACCACGCACAGACTGTGTGTATCCCCGCTCGTAATATAGCGCGGGCAGGGAGGGACACACAGTCTGAAACGCGATCCGGATTCGCCTTTGGAATGTTTAGATTTCGCCTTGCACTTGGACATTGCTTGGAGCTCTACTGGACAGACAACAGTAAATAAGACTCACAAGACAAAATGACATGCACACACAGAGCGCTTGCTGAAGACGCGAAGCTGATGCCAGCTGCGCGGCATGTGCTTTTATAGCTTCCTGGTCGCTTACGTCACCCCGCCCGTGACGTCACGCTCTTCCATTGGACTGATTTCACACGATATTCAGAGTCGCTCACGCTAGACGCGTTCCCCAAAGCGCTCGACGCAGCTCGAGTTCCTGAAGAGGAACTAAATCTACAGATAAAAGTCATTTGAAAAGTGCCAAAAATAATTAAATAATGCATGGTAAAATAAAATAATAAAATAAAATAAAATAAAACATAAAATGCATACAATGAAAGAAAAATAACATTAACAGTTCACAAGATAATTTTTACCTTCATATAAAAAATTAAAAAGGTGAAATGTGTTTTGATTAAACCAATCAATCAAACAAACAACACCTGGGACATAAAAGTGCCTGAGATGAAAAGAACTAAATGTATGAATGACATTTTCTCCAATTGTGTACAAATATGCAGATGACTGCAAAATATCTGCTATTATGTTTTTGACAATTTCTCTGAATACAGCACTTGATTAATAAAGTACAGCTGTGATTTTGTAATCAGTTGCTCAAAGACTAGTGGGTCTCTATTCCTCTGTAATGATAAGTACACAGGCTCTTGTATGGATTAGAGTGGATTAGTCCATATCAGTGTGTGAAAATAATCCAAAGTGCTTGATGGACAAGGTGGAAACATAAAATCTGTTGATAAGTGGTTTAACCCTCTGATGCATGATGTCCACTACAGCTAGCTGACAGATCTTTAAAAGCTATTTGTAACCACTGAGGGTGTGACGTTACATCCAAACCACCATGGGCCGATGGCCTTTGAACCTTTCTTATAATTCTACAATATGACTGTCCTCTTTATATGTCATTGTATTTTTTATTATTACTACTTATGACAGCAAGAATTCAATCTGCAAAAGTGGTGAAGCATCAAGTAGTTATATCTTATATTCCAGAAGATCTAGACAGCCTCTCCTGAGGCATAAACCCTCACACTAATAGAAATACAAAACTTATAATGTCAACTGGAAGTGACCTTTATAGATCAATTGCAAACTGCATAATATATAAAGAGTAAAACAGTTACACATAGAAAATTACCATGGCTTGTAATTTTGTCTCCACCTTTCAAATGCAGTGAAATGTTTGTGTTATGCTTGCTTTGGTGTGCTTGTTTAGTGCATTCTGACTGTAATGCTGAAATAAGTATAAATAAATAAATTCTATTAGTATCAATTTTTTTACTATGACAAAGAAACTAATCAAAAACTAAAGTATATGACAAAACACGGACTGAGTACTGAGTAATAGATTCATAAAGAGCTTTCTCAGCAGAGTCCAAAGCTGCCTGAAATATGTCACAAGGATTCCTAACAACCTCCATCAGTAAACACATAGAATAATGGCTGTGATTAAAGTAGCACATTATCATGCCTGCCATGTTTGTTTGTTCTATTAGACAGTTTATGAGGTTTATCACAGGGAATGTAAGAACCGAATGAAACAGATAACTGTGTCATTTCTCCTGTTCTTTGAGTTTATGGTAATGAGCAAAAAAGCACAAGGAGAACAAAGGACTAAGTGTATCAGCACCTCATCATCTATTAATTCATTTCAAAACATTGTGCCTGCTTAGAACATGGTGTCACACACACACACACACACACACACACACACACACACACACACACACACACACACACACACACACACACACACACACACACACACACTCTCCCTCTTTACCTTTGTGAACATGGGCTTGCCATGTTGTGTGACCATGGTGCACTGATCGCAGTCTACAGTGATGCAGGAGTTGTGGAAGGACTCTTTGGAGTGTTTCAGGATGTAATAGAGGTCTGACACGCCACCTTCAAATACTGTACTGAAGTAACGGGGGATGAGTGTCCGGCCAATTGCTGAGGAGGAAAACAAGATGTCATTTTCATTGCATTGCATTTTGTTGAATGTATTCCTAAAATGACTCAAAATGTCTCCACATCTCTTAAATTCTCACTGTTTGTTCTGCTACATTATTAACAAATAAGACTGGTGTCCTACATCCAAGCAATTTCTTGCAACTTCTGAGATACAGTCATGTATGAACAAAAACTGTTCCTGCATTCCCTCAAATGGTGTCATCAGCACTGACATAGTAAGACTGGTAATTTCTGATAACAATTGTTATATATTAGCCTAACTGATATGAAATATGATAATTTGTTTTTGCAAACTGTGTTTACAGTAACCTGCCTGAGGTCTTACAAAAAGTTGAGTTGGAATACTTATTCTTTCCTGCAGCTGGAGATAATTATGCAACTTTTTTTCTGTTGTTGTTTAACAATGAACGAAGACAGAGCCCCTGCCTGGATGTGTGGCCTCAGGTTTATCAGCACTGTTTGATTTATTTTTTTTTGTTTTCTATGCTTGTATTCTTGCTTCACTACAAAAACTATGGAATCCATTAAGTACATAATGCAACAAATAATTTTCCTAATCAGTATTTTTGTCAAGGGGTCTAATAAAAATGCAAATTAAAAAAAAAATAATAATAATTGGATGTGACGAGATCTCGTGGTACGAGATCTAGTTTGAATTGTTTTGTAATAAAAATGAGCGGCAAATTAGCATATTAGAAAGATTTCTGATCATGTTACACTGAAGACCGGAGTAATGCCTGCTGACAATTCAGCTTTGAATCACAGGAATAAATTACATGTTAAAATATATGTAATGATATTACATAATATTACTGTTTTTACCATATTTTTTATTAAATAATTTCAGATTTGATGAGACTTCAAAAACATAAAATTTTTTTTTGAAAAAACTAACTTTTGAATGGTAATAATAAATTAATTTCATTTTTTCCCCACTTTCATTACTCTTTTTTTTCCTTTTCGATATAAATTTAGTGAGATCTATGTTAATGCTTTATGCATGTTTAAAAAACTTACATTAAGATATATTCAAAATATAAATATTATGCTATTTTATAGGGGTGTGACGAAACACTTATCCCACGAGACGAGATGAGACACGAAACAGGGTTTCAACGCACAATTCAAACATCTCGTAGTACGAGATCTCGCAAGATCCGATGTGTCCCGCGAGAACTTGACAATGTCCTCGCAAAACAATTTGCAGTTTATATTAGAGCTGCACAGTTAATCGTTTAAAGATCGTGATCTCAATTCAAACACACGCAATCTTATTCCTGAAAGACAACAATTCAGCCATGACTATTACATCTGTTTTACATCGCGAGTGTCAGTAGAGAAGCACGTTTTGTCACTGCCCATGTTAATGAATCATTCAGGCTGCTGCTGATCCAGAAAGTGTATATATATATATATATAGATATATGTATATATATATGTATATATATATATATATGTATATATATATATATATATATATATATATATATATATATATATATATATATATATATATATATATATATATATATATATATATATATATATATATTATAATACACAACTCACAACTGGATATATTATATTATATAGATATAATAGAATTTTTATTTCATAAAGTACAAGTTGATTTCAAAATGCTCCTACATTTTTAGCATTTTGTGTTTTTCAGTTGAATAAGACTATTTTTCCCTATATATTTCAGCATTGAGGATTTCTTTAAAAAAAGTCTAAAAATCTTCTCATGAACCCAGTTTCGTGTCTCATCTCGTCTCGTGGTATAAGTCTCTCGTCACATCCCTATAAAATAGCATAATATTTATATTTTTAATCTTAATGTCTTAATGTAAGTTTTTTAAAAAAGCATAAAGCATTACCATAGATCTCACTAAATTTAGATCGAAAAGGAAAAAAAGAGCAATGAAAGTGGGGTAAAAAATTTAATTAATTTATTATTACCATTCAAAAGTAAGTTTTTTCAAAATTATTTTTTATGTTTTTGAAGTCTCATCAAATCTGAAATTATTTAATAAAAAATATGGTAAAAACAGTAATATTATGAAAAATCCTTACATACTGTATATTTTAACATGTAATTTATTCCTGTGATTCAAAGCTGAACTGTCAGCAGCCATTACTCCAGTCTTCAGTGTGACATGATCAGAAATCTTTTTAATATGCTTTTTTTCTGCTCATTTGTATTATTATCAATTTTGAAAACATATGCTGCTTAATATTTTTTGTGGAAACTATAATATGATGTAAAAGTCTTATTTCTGATCATTATAATGCATCATTTCTGATTTAAAAGTATTAATTTCTCTTTCTCTGAAAAATAAAAACTTGCTGACCCCCAGATTTTGAATGGAAGTGTGTTTGTATATATATATATATATATAATGAAAATGTATATACATACATATATCTGGGTAACCGATTGAAAAGCTTTACAAAACATTTTAATGTGCATTTAGCTGGACATCTTTGGCCAAGAAAGTAGCAGACACACCCACTGAGACAACTTGTACTTTTGCGAGTGGCTTTGCAGTGTAAACTTATCATTTTAATATTGAAACTGAACGGACGAGCAGCCTTATTCAGCTTAAGTGTCTGATTTCAGGCAGAAATAATCCATCTTACAGTCAAACTCCCCTTTGAGAGAAATTATGTTTGTGCCACCAGCCCTGAGGGACCAGAATGGGGGTGGTGGAGGAAAAGAGAGAGAGAACTTCATTTACCCAGCTTCCCTTAAGACAGCCGCCACTGCCGCCACCAGTTAAAACTGCACGGACAGAGGGAAAAAATGAAACAGCTGCAAACACGGCCAGTTTCTTAAATTGGCTAAAGTCTGGCATGACTAAATCAACACATAAATACTTGGCAGGAGGGAGAGAGTGAGAAAAATGGGAGAAGAGGAGAGAGCGGAGGGAGAGAGAGCCCTAGCTGGAGTGTATAAATGAAGGTCTCCCTAGTGGTTAAGACACAGAATGAGCTGACAACGGGAGCTGACTGTTAATGAGTGAGTGCAAGAGAGAGTGTCACGGTGCATGTGGAGAGATGAGGCGAGGACTTAAGTTTCAGGAAGAATGGTCTTAATAAAATGAAACAAAAATGAACAAAAACCACCCCGAGGGGGAAAAACAGGCAGGCTAGGAACTGCACTACAGGCAGACATAACACACGACATAAAACAACTGATGAACAACAATGGATCAGCCCAGGACTGCAAACACCAGGAGAATAAATAAGGAAACAAACGAGCAAAACAAACAATAAAAAGATGGACAAACCAAAACAATAAAATAGAAAGAAGAAAGCGCCCAAATAACAGACAGGAGAGGGCACATGGCACCAAACAACACAAGCCATGTGCTCACAGAAAAACAGTGTCATCTGGTGGCCATCCTGGGGACACCAGCAGAAGACTGTGACAGAACACCTCCCTTAAGGAGCGGATTCAAGATGCTCCAACAACAAAAAAATTCCAAGAGGTGGAACGGAGGTGGATCGGGGGAGGGATGGCGGGCCAGGCCCATGTAGTGGAAGAGGGCCTGGACACAGAGGAAGCCAGGGTGGGGCCGGCAGGGCATGAGGCCAGGGCGGAGCATAAGCCCACCAGGGCAGAGCCGGAGGGACAGACCAGTGAGGCTCCGGCCAAACAGGAACCCTGGCGGACCACCAGGGTAGGACCTGAGGAACTGAACAATAAGGCTCCGGGTAAACAGCAACCCCGGCGGGTGACCTGGATAGAGCCAGGAGATTGGCAGGCAGCAAGGGCATATCAGATGACCACCTCAGTGGAGTTAACAAGGCAGATGACCGCCCGGTAGCTCAGGCAGGACTGCAATGAAGAGCACAGAGAGGTTATTAACAGTTTTGCAACAGTCTCCTTGGCTGGGACAAGACAGACTGAGAGTTCAGGAGTGGGCACCACTGCCCAGAGAGGAGCTGAAGTGGATGCTGCCACCTCAGGAGATTCTGTAACAGAAGTCGCAACCTTGGGGGGAACTGGAGCAGGCTCAAGAGTTGACTCTGAGGGCTCCCGGACTGGAGCGGATTCATGAGTGGACTCTGAAGGCTCCCGGAGTAGAGCTGGCTCTTGAGTGGACTCTGAAGCAGTCCATGCCCACAGAACAGCCATGAGGTGAAAAGCAAAGACAGCCTTCTTGATTATAGCAGCAGCAGTGAAATTGAGCAGCTCTGTGGTGACCTCTGAGACCACCGGTGTCAGGTCCTCCAGGACCACCGGACTTTAGACCACTGGAGATATGCCAGCTGCTTGTACTGACATCAGTTGTGGGTCCCCCAAACTGGACACCAACTTCAAACGCCTTGGGCCCACATTTCTGACTCCATGCTGCACGTTTATAATACCCAAGAACACTGAAGTGGTATCCATGATGGCTGAAGACTCTGGTGTGGAGGCCATGATGGCTGAAGTCTCTGGACTGGCGGCCATCCTGTGAAGAGACTCTGGACTTGCAGCAATCTTGTAGTGGGGCTCTGGGATGGTGGCCATGTTGTGAAAAGGCACTCCATGAGAAGGCACCTCTCTTTGCATTGCTGACTGCCTTCCAATGCGGATGAGGTACTCCACAAACCCTTCAAAAGATAAATGTTTGCAACCCTACATCCTCCAGTGACTAATGGGCTCATCAAGGGCATAATTAAAGGGAACTAGGGAAGTCGTGGCCTAATGGTTAGAGAGTTGTGGGTTCGAGTCTCGGGCCGGCAATACCACGACTGAGGTGCCCTTGAGCAAGGCACCAAACCCCCAACTGCTCCCCGGGCGCCGCAGCATAAATGGCTGCCCACTGCTCCAGGTGTGTGTTCACGGTGTCTGTGTGTGTGCACTTTGGATGGGTTAAATGCAGAGTACAAATTCTGAGTATGGGTCACCGTACTTGGCTGTATGTCACGTCACTTTCCCTTTTTTTTACTTTCACTTTTAAATAAGTCCTTTAGAGCTTAGAGTTATTGTAGCCCAGCCCCTCTGCAGCATTACTAATCTCCATGGCATACTCCCTTAGATCAGTCCCTCGTTGACATAGGGAGCTCAAGGCATTGAGCTGGAGCATGCGCTGGTAGAGGGGCTAAAGAGAGTGGAGACAGGTGGATGGTGCAAGCCCTTCTGGTGAGACCTCATTATGGCTGATCCCTTTCTGTCACAGTGCATGTGGAGAGATGAGGCAAGGACTCAAGTTGCAGGGAGAATGGTCTTTCTTTTTAATAATAAAATTAAACAAAAATGAACAAAAACCACCCCGAGGGGGAAAAACAGGCAGGCTAGGAACTGTACTACAAGCAGACATAACACACATGACGTAAAACAACTGACATAAAACAACGGATCAGCCCAGGACTGCAGATACCAGGAGAATAAATAGGGAAACAAATGAAAGTTACGAGGGAGACATATGTGGAGCAACTTAAACAATAACGAGGTAACAAGATGGGCAGGGTCAGAAAATAGACAGGAGAGAGCACATGGCACCAAACAAAGTGTCATCTGTTGACCATCCTGGGCACTCCAGCTGAAGACTGTTACAAAGAGAATAGTAGAGCAGTTTGAAAGAATGGTGAAAATAAATATGAAATACCCATGAATGAAAGAATGGCACATAATGCAGGCAAATAAAGTTCTACAGGGAAGGACGAATGTGAGAGAGATACAAAATGAAAGGCTGACAGGCAAGGTGACAGCAAGGGGTGTCATGCTGAAGGAAGATGTTGTTACTGAGGGCACACCTGACTGCCCGCTAAAGTTCTAGAGCACTGTGGCATAGCGGCCCCATGCCTAACCATGGGGCATAAAATCACAGACACACTCGCACACACCAAAAATAAGAGATGAGTTTGTGTGGTACCAGGGCAGCTTGAACACGCAAGAAGCTCTATAATACCTAGAGAAAGCTATCTGTTAGCATTCACATCCCTCTAAATAGTCACCAATCACCTGGCACTCCAGAAATATGGGTGCTCAGTTCTGGGCACAGAACTGGGTTTTTGAGCCAATCACCTAAGCCGTAAATTCCATGTAACTAATTAAAGGGGTCATATGATGTTGCTAGAAAAGAACACTATTTTGTGTATTTGGAGTAATGAAATGTGTTTATGCGGTTTAAGGTTTAAAAAACACATTATTTTCCACATACTGTACATTATTGTTTCTCCTCTATGCCCCACCTTTCTGTAACCCGTCGATTTTTACAAAGCTCATCGGTCTGAAAAGCGAAGTCTGCTCTGATTGGACAGCTATCCATTGTGTGTTGAACTGGCCAAATGCCTCAAGCATGTGACGGAAATGTTACACCCCTTGCAATACTTTGATGCATGTCCCGGTCAGAACACCAGTGCGACAAGACAAAAACAATAAAACCCATCACAAACGAGCCATTTGTTGCATCCAGTGGGGATGTAATTATGCATTATTATGACTTATACTGTCTTTTTATGCGTTGCGTTGCATCACGCTGCATAAACATAAAACCATGTCTGCATATGTGATCAAAGAAATGACAAACAACAAGCGCTACTCTACACTGCTTAAAACTCGTGTTTGAATCATCAGTGGCAAATCCTTTACATAAGTACATGTACTTACAGACTCAAATATTTGGGTTGAACTGTTCTGGAACAATGTTGTAAATGCGACTTAACCACTGATTTATAATTGTGTCCTCTTTTGGAAGGCCAAACAAAGTAGTTTCTCTGTCACAACAAAACAGTGTCTCCACAACATGGCGCCGGCGGCAACAGCGAGAATAAAAGTTATGCCTTCTTTCTTTGCGTGACCATTTTGGCGGCGTTATGCAAATCCAATGTGGGGTCGTGTTTAAACAAGGCGTTTTAGGAGGGCGTAGTTGAGTCTTAAATTTTATAAAGAATATCTCTTTGGGTTTTTGAGACATTAGTCTTTGCAACTTTAGGGATCTTATCTATTCACAAACAGCTTGTAACACTCCAAAGAGAAAGGAAAACTTGAAATCGCATCATATAACCCTTTAATAGGAATAAAATGACATCATGGCAATTCTGATTGTAAGTCCAACAAACAAACAGTCACTGGCAAAACCCCTATTTAATAATTAAATTTTACTAATATCATGAAATTATAGAATTTGTTAAAATATAATGTATAGAAAATTTATAGAACTGTAATTTATATGTATACATTTTTAATTTCTGTGTTTCTGTTAATTTTCATGGTAAGATTTCGATAAAAACAGCTGAATTTTCTATTCATCAAAGAATCCTGAAAAAAACATATCATGGTTTCTACAAAAATATTAAGCAGCACAATTTTTAGCATTCATAATAATAAGAAATACATTTGAATACTAAAATTATACAGTGGCAAAATGTTAACAATTTATTTGGTCAGAATTAGTTGTTTTGCACATTGGTGTAGTTATTTCCTCTATCAGCAAGGACTAACTGGATTATTCCAACCAAACAAACATTGACCACTTGGTCCATTAGCATCTTATGGCCAGACTATAAATACACAGTAACATGTCGCCAAGATATGTTTTGGTTATTATATTTAAAAAATGTAAATATATAAACTTGTATTACATTTATAGAACTACAACTATACCATGCAGGGATTGACCTCCACTGAGACAAAAACAGAGAACATAGATGTTCTGGAGTTCTGGAGTTGGACTAAGTAGGACTAAGACTCAGCACCTACAAACGAATCTCGATATAACTCTGAAATATAGGCCTATGCATTTAACCTGTAACCTCTTTTGCCAGTAACAAACCAATAAAACAGAAAATACTTTCCTCAGGTAATTTTTATGGTAAGCTTAATTTATCCACTTATTCTGACACCATTGCACATTTATTCTTTTATTATGTCATGCTGTATTCATAATCATCTATGCCAGACGAGACAGAAATTGCAAACAAAGTCCTGCTGGGATGTAGATTTCTCTTTGCCTCCTGTAGAGGGAGCACTTCAAACAACTTCTCTTTAAAATAAAAGTTAGCCTCAGCAGGATTCTGACAATAACTCACATGCTTTTGTGAATCTTTTTTGTCTGAGCATGTGCGGCTCTTTTTGCGTGTTGTGAGAGGACTCCAGACTGATTGGCCCATCTACAGAAGCGAGCACTCCAGAGGCTGGATTAAGCAGTCACTTGTTTCAGCTAACACGTCGTGCAACATATGCCTCTCAAGTAATGTGTACCCAAACACGCAATTTACAAATAATTAACGTTGTGTTAATTAGGCACATTAATTCACACTGAACATAGGCTCCAGGACAGATGCCAACACTCGCAGCCAAAAAGACAAGAGAGGACTTCAGTTTCAAGTAGCACAGCAGACGGGGAGGAGAGTGTGAGAGGGACAGAGAGAAAAGAGAGACAGTCAAAGACACAGAGGGGTGGACAGAAAGGTTATGCAGCAAGACAAAACATGAGTAAATAAAGACAAACAAAAGTGATTGTGCATGCAAAACAAAGGTCAATCTTACGAAACTTCCAAGCTTCATACAAGACACAAAAGCACCATAAATGTCATAAAAGTGGTCCATATGACTAGTGCACTATATTTCATGTCCTCAGAAGTGATAGCTTAGTGTGATGTACACACCAAAATTTAAGTTGCATTCAGTGAAAAAATTGGACAAATGCTCTTGCTGCATTTAATCAGATTATTTTCAATCAGAACCTACTGAATCAGATCTTGATAATGAATCACTGTTAAAAAAAAAAGCTCAAAATGCCTCAAAATGCCTATGAATTCACTGACTCTGGTTGCAGCTGTTAACAGCTCACTGGACGGGAGGGGAGATTCGATTGATTTTAGTCTTATCTGTATCTGGGTATTTTAGGTCCTTTTCTCTGTTATCAGGAAAAACTGCAAGTCAACGTGCCGGCGTTGAGAGGGATAAAGACCCTGCATTCAATTTTACCTTTAGTTGATAAATTTTGATTTCAAATTCAATATTGATTTTAGAACTGTAATGCAAATACTTCATAAGTAACTGTAATTAAATTACCTAAAAATGAACATTAATCCCTTTACATTTTCAGTGGATAAGTAATTTAATTACAGTAATGCGCAATGGAACCACAGAGCTTAATTATGTTATTAAACTTAATTTTGAACTTGTCACTGTGAAGACAATCCCAAGGAACTGTTACAAATTCAGTGGGGTTGGGGGCAGATGACAGTATAGAAAATTTCAATTAATTAAATACTGAAAAGGATCAATACAAAGAGTTTTCAATAATTATTATAATTATTCAAATAATAATTATTTACTCCAAACTAGGGATGCACCAACACGATACCTGATATTGCGCTTCTGTACTCATACTTGTACTAATAAAAATGCTCCGATACCAAAAGCCGATACCACACAGCGTGTAAACAGAGCTGAGTCCAGACAAAGAAACACTGACAACAGAACAATAGAGAGCATAAAGGAGTTATTAGAGATTAGGGATATCTATGAAATATATGCATGTAATTAACATAATGTTAAACATTCAATATTCACGCCTGTATAGCTGATGTGCGCGAGCTGATAAACAAAATATGCTGAGTGGATTGAGCGTGTGGTGGCACAGATTTTCAAGCTTGTCGAGCGAATTTCCCTTTCTTACAGACATCACTGAAATGTTTGTAGTTCGGTTGGACATGTCAAAAGCAAGTGAGTAAAACAATAGTTACTAAAGTTACTAAATGGTAAGAGAGAGAGAGAGAGAGAGAGAGAGAGAGAGAGAGAGAGAGCTCTTTTTATTTAATATTTGTATATTATTATATGTATTATTATTAAACTGTAATATAATAATATTATTATATTAACTGGTTTAGGGCTATATTTTTATATTTATTGTTGTATTTCCCCTTTCAATTGTATCGCTTTACCTAATTAACATTCTGTATAATTATTATTAATTTGGTGCACACTTGTGTTGCATCATCTTGATTGCTGTTCACTCAAAGCACACGTATAATTTTGATTACAACTAAATCTTAAATATAAAACAGACAAAAAATATAGGGGCATTTACAATAAACAACACTTATTTTAAATGTCAAACATAGCTGACTTTCAGGGCAGGACTTAGGGGGCCATGGGGCCCCTGGGCTTGAGGTTATGTTTGGGGCCATAAATTATGTTGTTTAAATATAACATTTTAATCTAGAAATATTAAATGATTGCAAAAATTAAATAAGCTACTTTTTTTAAATATGAAACTACAGCCACCAGTAGGTGGCAGCAAGTAACTGTTTTAATGAGTGAGTTAAATATTTAAATCCACTGATTCATTTAAAATACTAATTCATTTAACTTTGCAAACGACTGTGCTTATAGCCTATTTGATCTATTTTCTTTTTGATGGAGCAAAATGCTATTTTGTGTCTGAAAGTTACTCAGTAACTTGTTTTTTATTGTACATTTACGATCATGCAGATATTCGGAAAACCAGGACTCTTGTTTGTGTGACAGGCTAACTACTAAATCATAGGCATATGTTATAAAAACAGAAACTCATTAAATTGCTATTTTTATATTTTTTAATAATTTTGATGAAATTTCTGCACCATTGTGTGTGATGGCAGTGAGACGAGAGAGAGAGAGCACTCAAAACACTTCAGATCGCATAATTTAGTGGAACATAAATATAATGTAGTATCATCCTCTGTAAAGAAATGAAACCAAGAGGCCTAAAGCAAGTCTGAAGCAGTTGCAGGACATTTATGACAAAGAGTGGTCATTGTGTGCATGACAACATCACAAATTCTCCACAAATGTGGCTTGAATGGAAGGGTTGTAAGAAAGGCCACATGCAGTCACGACTGAGCTTTGCCAAAACACACCTTCGAAGAATCGAGCAGATGAGACTAAAATTGAATTAAACGGCCTCAACACCAAACAATCTGGCATAAATCCAATACAGCTCACCATCCAAATAACAGCATTCCTACAGTACAGCATGGAGGTGGTATTATCCTGTTATGGGAGTTTCTCTGCATTAAGGACTGTAGCACTTGTCAGGATAGAAGGAAAAATGGATGGGGCAAAATACCGTCAAATTCATGAGGAAAAACTGCTGCCCTCTGCCAGAAAGTTTTCAATGGGTAGAAGGTTTACCTGCCAACATGTCAATGACCCAAAGCAGACAGCAGAACTGAGCACACAGTGGTTGAAGGAGAAAAAGGTGAATGTCCTTGCATGGCCTAGTCAGACTCCAGACTTGAACCCCATTAAAAATCTGTGGAATCACCATCAAACTGAACTGAACTTGAGCAATTCTACAAAGAAGAGTGGGCAAATATTGCAAAGTCTAGATGTGTAAAGTTAGCAGAGACATATGCCAAAAGACTAAAGGCTTTAATTAAAGCAAAAGGCGGGCAACAAAATACTAACACAAGGGGGTGATCCTTTTTCCAACTCAGTGATTCAGTTTTTTTTTTTATTTGATTTTTTTTTCTGATATGTTGGTGTTACATCTTTCACTTGGATGTTATAAGTTGCACTGAGTAAATATAGCTGGATAAAACAAAAACTTTGTCATCTTTATTTCAGGCTGCAAAGCAACAAATTGGATTATTTTTAAAGGGGGGTGATTCTTTTTATACCCACTGTATATGATGCACAGAGTTGCTGCCAATATAAAGCATTTAATTTCATTTAGGATGCTGCCTTTGAGGTCCACTGCCTCAAAAGGTAAACAGCAAGGCAACTCACTGTGGCTGGCTCTCCCCAGGTGAGATCCCATTAAAAAACAGATGAATAATTTTAGAACTGAGAAAATGCTGAAAGAACTGCAACAACAGCATCATTAATTGTACTTCAGCATTATGGGAAGGGAATATTGCACCCACTATTTTTAGGTCACACTGTGACTTTCCAAACAGTGGTCCAAAAAATGCATAATCCCTCCTGCTGTGTGCGAGCTAAACTTTTTTTTCACCATTACAAATGACTCTTTATAAAAATTATTTATAAAGCGTGCTGTTAGAATGTATGAGGTCGTACCAACAAACGTGTAAGCGAGTAAAAATGAAGAAAGGGTGTCAAAGCATAGCGCAACATTGAACTGACTGACTGCAAGAAGCAAAAAAGAGAAGAACAGCTCTCCCCCTGCCCTTCCATGTCAGTAATTATCTCTCTGGGGACAATCGCTCTATTCCAAAACACAACCCACACTTACATTCTCTCTCTCTTTCTTTCTCTCTTTCACACACACAAATTCTAAGCCGACAATGCAGAAGCAGCTCCCATGACTCCCATGTTTTATCCTCTCTGGAGGGACAACACTGAGGATGAATGTGTGAATTATGAATAGATAATGATTAGGTATCGGTTCAAATAGAGATGTGAGAATACACAGTCTGCCCCTCTCAGAGGAAGACTTGTCGAGGTGAAACTGGAATAATATATACCAGAGAGATGATTTGTCAAAGGATTGCTTCTGTTATCGAGCTGAATGTTTTCTAGTTTTCAGTTCAAGCGAATGTTAACCTCTGTTTGAAATAATTCTGTTGTTTGCATTATGCAATTCAAAAGGTTCTGTCAAAAATACGCAAGTAATAAATCTATATTAAAATAAACAACAACAACATAATAGCAGTCTTTCTACAGTGTATATTACCAAGCAAGAACTTAATTAAGAACCCAGACCTAAATGAAAAATTCCACATGCAACTGCTTTCATTTGCTTAAATAATTTTATATATACACTACAGTTCAAAAGTTAAGGGTCAGTTAGATTTTATTTTGAAAGAAATTAATACTTTTTTTTCAGTAAGCAGGATGCATTAAATTGATCAAATGTGACAGTTAAAGCTGAGGTAGACAGTTTCTGTGCTACTAGTGTCACCTAGCAGAACTACAAAAATAAAGCATGTTTTTAGACAACCTTTGCAAATGCCACGCGCTTCACACCTCACCCAACTCAAACATCACAAACACGGCTCTTACAAGTCTATAAAAGTCAAGGCATGTCTCAACAGGTAAACGTAGACTACTTTAAATAAAATGTCCTACATATTAGGATTACTTTTAACTTGAAATTTAAATTACCTGTTGAGAAAAAAAGTTTCCTAAAAATATTCAGCAACACAAGTGTTTTTAATATAAAAAATAAGTCTTGCACACCAATTCAGCACATTAGAATAATTTCTGAAGGTTCATTAAAGGATAACTAAAGACAGTAATGGCTGTTGAAATAAATTACATTCTAAAATATTACGTTTATTCAGTATTTTCGATCAAATAAATGCATCCTAGTGCAACATAAGTGATTTATTTCAAAAAAGAAATCTTAATGTTTATAACTTTAAAAAAAAAAAGAAATGTATTCAATAGCTTATATAAAACAAACTTGAAATTTCACTTGTATTTGTATCAGCAACTGAAATTTTGTTACGACAACCATAAAAATTTCCACATAAACCTTACAGAAAATTCCATAACCAGAATGCAAATAAGTTATTAGCAATATGAAATTAAGACGTGGAGTCAAGTTAGTGAGGTATGAACATTGTGGATACCTAAAGTAAAGCAATTGGTTGTATATATGCTAATACAAATCTGGTACCATCACCATAATAATAGAACTAAGAAATAAGTCTGCAAACTGTTAAAAATGCACATAAATGTACACATACACATATACACAACCAGGGTACTAGTATGGAATACAGTGCCCAGAATATGAAATATTCATCTTTCATAAAACTTTAATTCAATCCCTCTTTCTCTCTTCCTTCCTTTCTCCTTATCCCTCAAACTTTCGTCATTGATCTCAGAGAATAAAATATTGTGAGTGAAAACAAAAAGAGAGATAACATGAAATGATGACATCTACATGGTCGATAGGGCAAACAAGCATGTGGTTATGCACAAAATGTCTGTCTGGAGTATCTGGACACCCAAACCCTTGGGTTGGTCTTGCTGCTGGTGAGTCTGAAAACTTTCTTTGAGTCATATTGACAACTTTTATGATACGTTTTTGTGATTTATTATTGTTTTTGTCTTTTTGGAGCTTGGCAGACTCAATATGACAAGAGCTGTGTAACAATTCTTTTTGTGTTCCATTGAAAAACATCAGAGCGTTTGGATTTGAAATGACATGAGAGTGACCCAGTTTAAATGTTTGGGTAAACTGCTCCTGAGAAAACTCTAGGTCACAGCTCAAAATGAGTTTTTGTTATTTTTGAGGTCCCAGTGTCTGAAATGATCTGTGCTATGGTGACTGATTAGAAAACAGATCCAGCAGATAAAAAGAAAGAATTGCGCTGTGATTATGATACGCCACAGAGAATATTCTGACTCATCACATCTCGGTCTCATTGATGCGGAGGATGGGAGAGAGCGGGAGAGGGAGGTTGTCTGATAGATTCCGAGTTCTCCCCTCTCCAGCAGTAATCCCCGAAGACATCCGCACCAAAACGAGACACAGGCGAACAGCTCCACTCACCCACAACCGCCCTCACAACACGCTTGGACTCACACCACTGCCTCTGTGTGTGTGTGTCTGAATGTGTGCTGCGCTTTCCCATGAGTCTTGATCCACACCTCCCCCTTTCCCCATTCATAATTCAGGAGAGGCTGGCTTGGCCCACTCTCCCTCCCAGCTCCACTGTATGCTCATGGGGCACATACTTCCTCAAGTGCTCCCAGACGGATGCCACCAGAACCGAATCAAACAGTATGATTTCCCATTATCTTCCAGATTTGATTTATTAAAATGTCTATCCTCCATCGACATTGACAGTGACTCGATAAGAGAGAGAGCTGGAGTTTCACTTTCAGTATGGCAATGCGTGCTGCAAAGTTTTAGAAGTGAAAAACACATTTAGCCCCAATAAAGCCTGGCATTTGAAATCATAGTCCGAAAAATCTGATTTCAGATCTGCAAAAACAGATCTGAAAAGTAACAAAAAGTAACCAAAAAGTAACATGAAATTCTGATAGCTTGTAATCAATAAGATCTTTATAACAGTATAGCAGACCGCTTACAAAAAATGCATATAAACATCAGTTGACATTCCTGTATATCCCAATAATATTTCTAAGTAAGATAATATTTAATGCTTAGTTTTATGATCAAAGCTCTGTAGTTTTTATTGTGGGGGGCAAAACATATAATTCAATGGTTGCATATAAGCATGACTGAGAGATGGACAAACATTCCTCAAAAGCCTGATTTTGATACTCACATTTTAACATGATTTTCCTAAAAATGATGTATGGAAGTAAACCTGTTGCTTCAGTCCAGTAAGTGTCAATTTAAAATATAACTAACAATATAAAAGTTATTCTTAAATTTACATTATAAAAATCATTAAAGATTTTACTGCAAAAAGACATTATTACCATGACCTGAAGTGCAACATTTTAAGAATAATATTATTAATAAATAAGTCGTTTTTCATTATTTATTTTAACTCTATGCAAACAACTACAAAATAAATAAAGAAAGAAAGAGAGAAAGAAAATAATGAAATAATAATAATAATAATAATAATAATAATAATAATAATAATAATAACAAAATAAAAATATATATATATTCTTCCATTAAAATTCTTCCATTGTTTACTGACCCACATGTCATTCTAAATCTGTATGAAGTTCCTTTTTCTGTGGAACACAAAACATATTTTGAAAAATGTTCCCCATATAAATCAATGTGGTCCAAAAAAGAAGAAGCTGTACCCCACTGACTTTTATAGTATGGCCAAAAACAGTTTAAAGAAATTAGGGAAAAAAAAAAAAAAAATAAATAAATAAATTAAATAAATAAATAAATAAATATATATATATATATATATATATATATATATATAATATATATATATATATATATATATATATATATATATATATATATATATATATATATATATATATAAATTCTGGGTCATTTAAAACATCAATACATACAATATACTATACATCCATATAGTGGTTTTCTAGAGAACTCATTCCAGAGAATTAAAAGTTCTCTATGGAATATAAAATGTTCTCCTACACCATCATGCTGGAAAACCCCAACCTTTCGGTTCTTACTGGAGCCATTACTTTGAAGATTTAGGCACAATATGATATAAACAATCTCGTCAAAGTATTCCGTGTCAGAAACATCTCCTAAGTTTCTGTCACACCCGAGCGGCAACCTCCCGCTCTCTCTCGTGAAGCCAAAAAGGAAGTGACTAAAACTGCAATTCATCTACTGGCCGCTTGAGGCTGGCTGCAAAAGGGAGTCAGTCCCATAGACTCCCCATGTTAAAATGCCCCACTTTACAGCAGAAAAAAAAACATGTTTACAGCCTGGTGCAAAACATGATTTTGGTCTATATAAGCAAATTTTGCCCTTCACGACAACTGTGAGGGGAATTAATTTTTTTATAACTCATCCGTTTAAATTATATTAAGCCTTAAATTTCTGCATAATTAAGGGCATGGCCACTTGAGTGACAGGTGGATTGCCGCTGCTGACAATGCCGTCGTGCTAGGTGGGCGTGGCTTCAGCAACCAGCTCCCGCCTTTTTGCCCATTTTCGATTATCCGGCAGAGTCGCGTGGTGACGCGCTGCCAAGATGGCGACGGCCCGCTCTGCACACTTTGAGCTTCAAAACCGCTATTGAAGAGTCTATGGGTGACGTCACGGACACTACGTCCATATTTTTTTACAGTCTATGGTCACACCACAAGACTCTTGAAGCCTGTATCATTGTCGCTGTCAGGATTCAGTGCAGCATTTAAGCCTCGCTTAGCCCTCTGCTGGGCTCAAGATTACGCTTGTAGATATGGCCTTGTCTCCGCCGCTGATAAAGAGGACGTGGGAAGTCTTGTTCCAAGAGGTAATTCCTCCTGTTGTGCCACGATCAATCCAACACCTCCCTCCCATTCCTCTTGAGTGAATTATGGAGTGGGAGGGGAGGGGAGGTTTCCTGCCGGGTTTGTTTAAATAACCTCCTGCTTTACTGCTGCGTGCACCTGACGCCAGGCCTACAGGAAGAATGCCTCACATCAGGTAGAAAAGGAGACAGAATGGCTAAATGAAGATCGGAATGGCAGAAGAAGCACAAGATAATTGATTATATAGCAACTTAATATACACCTCTGTTCAAAAGTTTGGGATCAGCAAGATTTTTATATTTTGTATCTTTTTGAAAAATTAACACTTTTATTCAGCAAAGATCCATGATCAAAAGTGACAGTAAAGGCATTTCTAATGTTACAAAAGGTTTAATTTTTAAATAAATGCTGTTTTCAACAATGTGATATCATGATCAAGAATGATATCATGTGATACTGAAGACTGGATTAATGGCTGCTGAAAATTCACAGGAATAAACATTTTAAAATATATTAAAATAGGAAACAGTTATTTTAAATAGTAATATTTTTTCCCCTACAATATTACTGTTTATATTGTATTTTAATTAAATGCAGCATTGGTTGACTTCTTTTGAAAATATTTTAAAAAGTCTCACCGACCATAAACTTTTGAAAAGTACAGTAGTGTGTGTAATAGTATATATATATATATATATATATATATATATATATATATATATATATATATATATATATATATATATATATATATGTGTGTGGTGTGTTGTGTGTGTGTGTGTGTGTGTGTGTGTGTGTGTGTGTCACAATTCCTTTTGCTTTTACTGTATTTTTTTTAATCAAACAAAGTATAATAGAAATCTTACCAACACCAAAACTAGTTTGAATGATATTAACTACCAACTTTGAATGAAATAATGAACATTAAAAACATCTTGAAATGTTTCAGTCAATGGGGACAAAAGGACTTTTGAAACATCAGCAGAAAACACAAAAAGAGGGAGGTCAGGAGTGAATGAAAAGGAAAAGAGACGCTGGAGGTTGACCTGAGTCCATATTCGGCACATAACAGCGATGTGGAGGGGAAACAAGAGCTACATAAACATTTAATATCCTGATGACACACACATATATATTCTCCGTCCATTAGTTTTACATTAGTCCATTATAAAAGAGCCAAGCCAAATGCATGCATTATCAATATAGCTATGTGTCTCTGCGAGACTGTATACGTCTACAAACTACGTGCCAAAGCTTCCTTTCCATACAGTCTCTGAGCATATAAGAGGACAACGCCTCTCGTTCATTATGTATGGGCCATGTTGACTTTCTGGAAGGTTCTGGGCTCAAAAGTACACAAGGCTCCTCATAACTCCTAATTTTTTCATGAATCTGTATTTACCAAATCTACCATGCAGCGTGACTGCATGTCAGCCCCAATTCCTGGGTGAAACACACACACACACACACACACACACACACGCACATGTACAACAATAACAACAGCCTGTTCTTTTTAGAGAGCTTTAATGGACATGGTAAACACTCAACCTGTTACCTGATGACACAATCGACCAATTTTCAGGGACATACACTTTCTGTGCATATCTTGCATGGCTTCACATCAGGGACACACTGAAACATGCTCTCGCATGCACACGCAGTCTGATGCTGATCCGGAGGTGAATTAAGACAGACAGTGCAGTCGATATTGTTGTGTTATTGAATAAGGAGCTGGAGAGAGAGAGAGAGAGAGAGACAGCAGGAAGAGCAGAGAAAGACTCATCCTATTACACAGCTGTTCTCTTTTTCTGCTACCCACACATACACACAAATGCTCGGAAACAGTGCCATTAGACACACACACATTTTCATCCAGGGCACAGATACATTTAACATCTCTCAGTAATCTTAACGGTATCAATCCAGATCTGCAGATACAGCATATGAGAGCGCTCATACAAACACACAGAGACCATCTTGAGGTTGTTTTGAAACTTGGGCTGTCAGTCTTTGAGACCTGTGTCTTTGACAGCGCCGGACTGCAGCAGAGCCTGCTCAACCCCCCACACTGTCAATCACAGCTTGCCCTGTCTCTCTTTGCTGTGCTTTCCCTCACAAGTCATCTTATACAATAGACTCTCCACCAAAGAAATGTGTGAGAGGCTTATGTAATCTAGGACTGACAACTGATTAAAATGTTTAATTAACTTAACTGTATGCTAATTAAGCAAAAGCATATTCAATATGCATCAATATAATCAACAACAACAACAAAAAAATCATTATTTGCTGATGAAATCCCTTAAGTGAAGATAATTCAAAGACATTACTGTGGCAGTGAAAAACATTATAAGTTGCTTTTTCAAAATCAATGTTGTTTGTTATTTCCATATCATTGATATAAGCCTATCACTGGCCTACAGTCCATATCAATCCATTTTGAAATCAAGTTTGTCTTATAAAGAATTACAGGCTGTTTATGCAGGATGTGTCTATGTACACTTGCAGACTGACGTCTTTTATGGTTGCACCATGTCTCGCTGTTGTTTTGGCATTATCAGTGTGGAATGTCAAGTTAAAAACTAAAAATTAAAAAATGCATTCATGCTTTTGAATAAAGGAACAAGTACTGAGTGAATGGATCCTATTTCATTCAGGGTAGTTCTCATTAAAGCTGCGTTCACCCTAGACTTTCAAACCGAGCAGCTTCCTGTTGGTCAGCATGGAAAATGCGAGTCTGATGTGAAATCTAAATGGGGGAATCTTTCCCTCATACAAAATTCTTGATTGCGTGAACTCCTAATGACTGGATTTTGCATGCAATTCACAGATCTGTTCCAAATACCACCCTTGTTGAGAACTATCAGTAAAAAATGAAAATAAAATATAAATCTAAATATACAACAACAAGTGTAAACACAGAAAGTTGCCCTGGTCTTTACTAATCATATCTACATTAACAGCAATCCTGGGAAATAATGCAAAATGCATGCTATTCAGAAATGGGGGGAGGGGGGTCACAAAATACCCTAATAATTGTTTGGGGTTACATTACATCAAACCCCAAACAAATGAAAAGATATTTTAATAAAAAGAAGAAACATTACATTACTGGGCATAGTCCACCCATCAAATAACAACTGTACACTTATTTTGTAGCAGGCACTGAAGTCATGCATCAACAACAGCACCATAAAGCCTTTAATTCTTACTCTGGGAGCAATATTTTTTAATTTTCTTCATTACTATTATTGTGTAGCATTAAGGTAACTATTATTTATTATTTAACCATCCTTAAAACAACCAATGACAGCGTCCTAAAAACCAGCCTACCATTGTGGTACAGGTGCACCATGGTATATTCATATAGAACATAAATGTTACCGTATTAAGGTACATTCTAAAAAAAGCTGGGTTGTTTCAACCCAACTTTGGGTGAAATATGGACTAACCCAACTTCTGGGTAAAAAAATTAATGTAAAACTTTAACCCAACTGTTGGGTTAGTCCATATTTGATCCAAAGTTGGGTTGAAACAACCCAGCATTTTTTAGAGTGTACCACAGAATTTACATTGTATGTGTCCAATAATATCATAGCACCATGTAATAGTTCTTTTCGAGCACTGCTAGTGTTTTGATACTGTTTGCTGCCAAGTGCTTATACCCGTTCACAATCTTCACATTTAGTTATTTATTCTAATAAAGACTTATTACTTCTTCACTTGTATACGACTAAAAGTATTTGAAGGTTTGTTTCAATCAACTGTATCCACTTAACCTAGTGATCTTTTGCTATCTGTGTCATGTCACTGTTTCACAGAGTGAGAAATTGGTCCAAATGGTTCAGTCCGTGTGTGAGCTGTTTGAATTATTCAGACTCAATCGCAGAACAGGTTGACCAATTCATTAAAAGGAATGGACTCAAATGAGTCAATCGGGCATTGCTCATTCTGGACTGCATTTCCCCAAAGCATTAATCTATTTAGCTTTCCTGCAGTAGCAGTGCTTTTTTAGAAATCTGCCAGAATACAGACATGACATGATCACTGGAAGATTATTAAGTTTCTCAGGTAGGTAAACAGTAATCTCTGTGAAATTTTACTAGAGCTGTAAATTGTTTGGTTCAACTTGAACCTGATTAATAAGCCTAACATCCTGAGGTTTTTGGCTAGCACAGACACTTATGCCATTCTAATAAAACAACTGCGACCAAAAACAAAACAGATTTTAACTGTCTTCAACCAAATCTGCTAATAAATTCGTTTTAGGTTTGTTTGTTATTGTCTGATGAAGTGTTGCGGTTCAGTGGTAGAAGGTTTCTTGGGTGTCACAGTTGCAGGGGCATTGCATCACGCTTTGAAACTCTTCTCGCCTCAACCCAAAACAAAAACAGTGTTTCAGTTCAGATATTAATTATTCCCCAGCTAATAATGTCCACGAGGAGAGATGTGAAGAAAATACTGAACTACAGCACTTCACAGTATTTAAGGAGCTACAGAAATATGTTATAGTGCAGTCCTGTGTTCAGGTTTGGTTGCTGCAGATCAATGAGCCAAAATGTTTATTCGAAAGGTCCCTATCTTCAGGTGGTTAGGGTGGTACATGCCAAACTACATTGTAAGTCCTATTCCGAAGTGAACGAGTTGCTGTCTGTAGCCTATATACTGTAGGCAGCTGCCTTCAAAGGCAAAATCCTACCTGAAATGGAAACGCATAAGTGACTGATTTGGAACGGTTTACATCGGTAGCAGCTCTGGCTCCACATGCTTGTGTGAAGCACACGGGGGACTTGACCCACTATTGACTTCAGTGGAGTTTGATGGTAACATAATGTTATTAAGCTAACCTAATATACATAAAAATAGCATTTTGTGTAAAATATTGTATTAACTTTTCATAGATGTATTATGTATAAAATATATATATATATATATATATATATATATTTTTTTTTTTTTTCTATTAAAATAGAATTAGTCTTTAACAAATAGATATGCAGAGAAACATACAATGGAGAAACTAATCTTTTATCACTTCAGGAGACAAAAAAATAGAAGACTAAAAGGATAAGACAGAATTGAGCTTCAGTCCTGGAGAGTGGAGAAGAGAAAAGAGAGAAAAAAGAGAAAGAGAAAAGAGATGGAGAAATTGAGGCCATTTGAACTAATGCATTTCAATAATCCATCCATTATCTATCCATCCACAATGGTACTGCGGTGAAGTAATGCCCATATCTTATATTATATATGGTGGTGAATATAAGTGCAAAGTCTTTGTCTCTTAAAACTTCAAATGCTTCTTGTTTTTATGCTTGTAAGGGATATTTTAAATTTGTTTGGAGATAGTCTGAGATTTCTCATTACTGAAGAGAGTTTTTAAGTTTAATCATGTTAAGCCTTTAACTTCATTTATTCAGCTATACCCATTTCAGTTTTAACAACCATTAGGAGTCTTTCTTTATTTAAAGCAGTTGTTAACATGCAATGTGACCAGGCATCTACGGAACTATGAACGTAAGATAAATAATGAGTAACAAAGATATTCTCAAAATTCTTCATATTTACAACACATAGTAAAAATATAACACAGAAATCATTTCATTAGACCTAAGTCAGTTATTGTACATTTATCATTTATTTAAGGTTTGTTTGCAGTGATGACTGGCATGCTGACCGTACATTATCCACTGTACTAGGCTAATTACCAAATAAATAAATAAATGTACATATTGATTTAAGATTATTTTATTAGTTTACTTGTAGATTATCAAAAAGCTTAAACTAAGGTTATCTGGGACAACAAAATAAATTCTACAGGTTAGTGGACGTAATACAAATCATCTGACCACAGAATCATGTATTCCAGAGAGTGCATTTAAAATGCAACACTGGATGTGTGCGATATGACCTTATTTTGAATAAAGAATTCATAAACAGGTAAATACATTAAATCAGGACATGGTGAGCAAAAAGTGGATTAGACTATCTTTGATCTGATGTCTTGAAATGTAAAGCAGAGGAATGAGTTACTCAATGGAACCTGAACAGTGATTACTGTAAACATGTCATACAAAGACAAGCAAGAATAAAACAAGCATACTGATGTGAGCTGTACCGATGCAGAAAATCCTTAATGATGCTTGGTGGAGTGAGGATTGAGAAATGTATAAAAGGCCCGAGCAAATGTGTTTGTGTGTGAGTGACATTGATGGAGTGAGGGTGTATGTTTGTGGCTAAAACTAAGAGGAGTCATTTCTGAAGACTAAAGATGAGCTGTCACAAGAGACGGACTGAACTCCCTCCTCAATCGATATGGGGGATTGGGTCCCTATGTGCCTCCGGAGCCAATGCAAGCTTTGGTTTTTAAATGGTATATGTGAGAATTACAAAAGATTACATGTGGCAATGTAGAATTAACATACAAAAACCCTTTGAAACGTGTCATATGCTGGGGGAAAGACACATTAAATGACAAATTAAACATTTTAGTGTATGAATTTTACATCTTTGTTCAATTAAAACTATTCAAACTTGACCAAATGAAGAAAAATAAACTGCCATGTTTTGAAAAGATGCTAAAGCTGAGGCTATTGTAATGCTGCCCACAGTCTAATGGCATATTCAGTTTGCATAATAAAAGTATATATTTCTGATTCTGTCAGCACTACAAAGAACCCCGGGAAGGAAGGGGACTTCAGTGAATGTTTGACTCACACATTCTTTGCAACAGGCAGAGTGTTCTGCATGACTAACCAAAAGCAGAGAACTCAATAAAAACAAACAACACAGATAAATAATCAGAGGGAAAGATAGAAAAGGTGTGCAGGAAAAAAAAATGGACAGGCTAGCAGAGCTATTGCAAATGCAGCCAAAACTACATTAGGGATCCCACTGCAAACAATTACTCTCTCATGCTTTTTAAGGTGTTTAGACAAATTCTGGTAGAGCTATAGATAAAATAATTCACAAATATGAACTTTCAAGTCAGTTTACCAATTACAACACTTTCTTAGTCTAGTTCTCTACAGTGAGATGCAAGGCCATTAACCACAGTGTTGTTTTTATGTGATGTTTAGGGAACTTGTTTCCTGGAAGACCAATAAAAGTCAATAAGATCTGGAACTGGCTGATTTAGTTGATTCAAAGCTCTCTACAGATTGTTATGGATCATTACCTTCTACTGTAAATTTTCAGACTCCATAGACACAATATCACAGTCAACTACCATCAAGCCTGTTTTTATCTGGCATCCGCACAAGCAAATTTGCAGACAAGACAACAATGGCACAAGATAAAAGCATAAATCTTACTGTATCTTTTTGGTCCATCCTCCAGGCAGAAGGCCATGGTCAATGTAGCGTCCTCCTCAAAGAACTCTGTAGCAAATGCATCCCACCACAGACTATCACTCTCCTAGGGAAAAAGGAGAGTCACAGTTAATTAATAGGAGTTAATTATATTGTGTGATATGCTTTGTCATTCTTACAAGTCAAGTTAATACGAGTAAAAATTACAAAAAAAATATTTTGTGTATAGCTCCACTCATTTTTGTGATTAATAAAACATTCAAATGTTTGGTAAATGTTTGAAATTAATACTTTTATTCAGTAAAGATGCATTAAATAGAATAAAAAATAAATTAAAAACATTTACAATGTTACAAAACAATAAAACTGTTAAATGCTGTTTGAAAATGATAAGATTCCTGAAGAAAATCACAGTTTCTACAAAAAATATTAAGCATGTGATTTCTTGGGGTTGTTTTCAAAAGCTCAAGGTTAATATTAATGTAATCATCCACTGACATGTACCTATATGTGCTTTATGAATTACCATTTATAATTAATAAACACAAAATCCTAACCCTAACCCAGAGAACATCAGTTTATAACCTACTTTCACTAATGTCTTGTTCTTTTCTCCTAAAAGCTAATTTTGAGACCATTCTATGATCTAGCATATAAAGTACATGAGCTCAGTGCTTATAAATGCAAGTTTTCCTTAATTAAATATTAAAGGTTATGCAGAGAGCACCGGTGCACTGTTATTAAAAGTCGACAATAACAACAAAATTCATTATAAATAATGTACATCCAGGGCACCTAGATCCTCCAAATCCACTACTAATGGGAAAATTCGCTAATCGACTTGAATTAAATTAAGGCTACTCCATCAGATGGCATGCTAGCTGAGAACATACTCAGCGTATGTAAAATTAGACTCTGCTGCAATCCTGTGATTGACAGAGCTCTGATTCTAACAGACGTCGTATAGGCCAGTGTTACCATCTAGCCGATGTTGCCTGGTGACAGATCACAAGCCCTCTCAGATGTTTACAATTAGGGCTGTCAACTTCAGGCAGCATCACATTGTATAGTGGCCGACCCTGGAGACCTTTAGTCCCGCATCCCATATTCGAGAAGTGCTGTTTTCCAGTGTGGAGGAAGTGGTCTCGTCTGCTCCGTGTTATGGGAGTGAGTCAGTGCCCTATTACAGCCTGCCATTTTAGTCACTGTAAGTGAGTGATCTGTTTTGACAACGGTGATCGTTTTTCCATTCAATAAGGCAGGAGGCTGATGTTGTCCAACACAGCTGGTTATTAGCACAGCACTATTAACCCATGACACATATTTCTGGCTAACACTCTTTCTCTTGCTTTCTGCTTGTGTGTTGTGAATGAGTGAATGTGTGTTTGTGTATATGATTAAACCTTGTAGTCACACTCAGCAGGATGCATGATTTCATCAGATAATCCAGCTTTCTTTGTTTTTATCTTTTTTCCCCATCTTGGTCTCTTGTGTGTTGGCAAAATACTGAGGTTAAAACAACTTTCGTAATCTTCGTACTCACTAGGGCTCGGTATTGACACAGATTTCACGATTCAATTACATTCCAATTCACAAGCTCTTGATTCCATTCAATATTAATTTGTATATATTAAGTAATATTTGTATATATTTAGTCAAGTTTATATACTGTATATTAAGAAAAACTGCTGTAGACTACTACAATGCCCTACAAAGGCAAAAGACCTTAACTTGCTAGAGTGTGAAAGTGAGAAAAACGACTTTATTATATGTAGGACACTGGAAATTTAACAATGAGAAGTTTTAGTAATTAAAATTATCTACATAAAAAAATTGTGAGCTCAAACTTGATTTTTACCCCTATTTTGAAGTTAATGTACTCTGCCTTTGCATTTTCTGCAAAACATGAGAAGTCACACCAAGGCAAAAGGCAGTAACTAACACATTATCAATACTTGGTTGCTGATCACCATTTAAAAAATTGCTAGAGTGACACCTGTATAAAATCTAGTGATCATGTGCTGTCTCATATAGGCTATTGCATATAGTAATGTGACTGTATTAATGTTGTTTTCTTTTTCTTTTATTTTTTGACCTAAACAAGCGGACTAAAAGTTAAACATGAGTGGATACCAATGTATTTGCTATGCTCAGTAACATAAAAGAATGCTAGACAGCATTGCTTTTATATTGATTTGTATGAAATAGCCTAACCTAAAAGAGCGACTTGTGGATTGATGTGAACGCCACCAAGTGGGAATAATGCTCAGAATGCTTGTGGATTAAACATCTCAGATGACATTCACCACCATGGATTGATTTTATTGGGTTACAAGAAAAGGTAGGATATGAATTTAATTGCGAACTGTTAGTAGGCTACTGATTTTATGATTGATCATGCTAGCTACGGCATTCGAGTCCACACGCGTCCGACTAGAAGGGACAGCCTGGTGAATAATCTGCATTACAAAAAGAAAAAAAAAGGTTGTTCGCGATTACGTATTGCTGTCAAGGTGTCTTTACAGTGCTTTGTTATATGGAGCTGTTTGGTAGATTGCGATCTATCTAATTCGTTTGTCGTTTGACTTTAATGGACAGCAAAACAAAGGCAGAACACCCTAACTCCAAACTGGCACCGTAACTTCATATTGAGCACGGCTAAACAAAGTCAGAACGCCGTAACTCAATCTGAGCGTTCCAAACAAAGTGAAAGAGCGGTAACTGGTGTTATATGGTGTTCTGTCATGGTGTCTCCGGGCCTTATCGAACTTACGGTTGAGACGACCCATTATTTTCTCGGAAAAACAACGAAATTGACTCAAGATGATAAAGGATGTCTTGAATGTCCCAAAATATCAATAACTAATTTTCGACAAAAATCGAAGTTACGGTCTTTTGCCTTTGCACGGCAGTATACATTTCTATTACTATTATATAAAAGGTTAAAATTAACAAAACAGTAAAATTCAATTGCTGTTTATTTTAAGATACAATAATCAACACTCAAATAAAAACTGACTTGTATACAAACATTTAAATTGCACATAAGGTTGGTTTTATATTAACTTTTTAAGTGATATCAAGTTTCTACTTGAATTGTTGTTGCAATATAAATATACAAATAACTAACTTTTTATGAAAAAAATTATTCAAACAAAATAAATGAAACATCACTAACAGGTTAAGTAAGAATATAATGAATATGTTATCTACTGCATATATTAATCAAAATGCACCTCTCTAGAGTTATTTTTTTTCTATGGACACTGAATGGCTATCCTGAGTTAAATGTAATATTACGTGTCATTGTTTACGAGCTGTTTTATTGACGTATTTTCACAGCTGAAAGACCGAATAGGTGATTACATGAGAGATGATACATTTCAACAAGTTGTACTGTATCTTTTAACATACATTTGACATTCATTTATGCTTATTTTGTGCTATAACTAGTAGAAAAGAGGAAGAGATGATTGGTTGAAATGAGCTCCGTGCTGCTATTTGAACTGAGGCAGCTACAGCAATCTCTAATGCCATATTAAAGAGTGCCAAATGATATTCATTGATTAAATTTCATGATAGGATTGACAGAATTTGAAAGCTGAGACTATGTTTCATATATATATATATATATATATATATATATATATATATATATATATATATATATATATATATATATATATATATATAATATATATACACACACACACACACAGTGTGTATATAAACACAAAGCTTATTGCAATTATTGGATAGGAGGTGCTCTAGACATAATGTTAGTGAAGTTTAGTTCACACTTCTGAACAGCACAGAAAATCGATCTTTAAATTTAAGTATTCATATTGGTTTATCAAAATGAAGACTGATTAAAATCTAGTAATTATTGTCAACCCAGCCCAACTAATGACTGACTCTTTTCCTCTTTTCAGGTCTGAAAAACAGACGTTGTTGTTCTGTATCTGACTGAATTTGGTAAGTATGTCTCCTTTTCAGTCATATCGCATCACAATATACAGCCTCAATGTAGTGGTGATTGAAATCCCACAACTCTCTGAGCTCCTTTACAGTTCAATATCTCTTTGCAGCTCATTGATGGCCACTCTTGAGCTGAGCTTATCAAACATTGTTTGTATCAGCAGGTGTTGTTGACTGCTCTCTTTGAGTGTTCATTGATCTTCTCCACTCTAACATCTTCCTGATAATGGCTCAATGGCCCGCAGAGGGATCCATCTTACTGTACAGTCACCATCAATGACCTCCTCAGCACCTATGATCTCTGACCTCAGGTTAGGTCCTGATTAATAACTGTGATGGAGATCTAAAATTGAATAACATTCATTTTGTTTATTATGGTCTATTCTAAAAAGACATGTCTAAAAATGCACTATACTGTATATACTACTGTTCAAAGTTTAGGGTCAGTAAGATTACTGTCAATACGAAATTTCACAGTTTTACAAGTATAGTTTTACAATGATTTATTATCTTGTTAGCCCTTTTTTAGCCTTGTCTTGCAAATCACAATCAACAGTGACATTCTGTGAAATCACTTCAGAACGTAATGAATACAATGACCCACATGTTCAAAAATGGTGAAAGGGCCCTCCATTATGTTCAGAAAACAAGATATTGAGCATATACAGGTAGGTTGAGATAACACAGACAAAATATTGAGTTAGCATGTAATGGAATTACTTTACACTGTCATTGTTTTAATTACTTTGATATAAGCTAATTACGGAAGGGCATAAATGGCCGCTAACAGCATTATCAGTATCTGCAGCAGGACTCAGAGTTATAGGATTTCATTTATCTGGAAGGCAATCTGCACTATCACAATCAATAGGAAATCTGATCACCCATTTGCACTAATTAACCCTATTTAATGCCTCAGCGGACCTAGCAAACAGTATCAGTAAACCTGTGTACAGGTATGTGTCAAAGTTGGAAAGGACTGCATTTTTTTTATAGTTAAATAGGATAATTTCTTATACTGTATCATACTTACCTAGCGATGTGATTTGCATTTATAGTGATATATCTGTGCACCCCTGTTGCTCTATTCTTGTATTCATTTTTTATTTTTATTTTTTGCTCTTGACTGACTGATGGAATAAACCAAAGCTGCTGCATTTCAGAGACATAGATCATGTTTGATAAAGATGACATATAACACTGCAGCCCAGGGAGAGTCGGATATAGATCAGTAATCTGTAGCTGACATGTAAAATGAGAGGTTCCTGCCTTCAGTGCTGATTGTAGCTGTCTAGCATGCTATAGCTGATAGTGAGCTTTGATGTACAGCGCACCGATCAGTTCTTCAGGACCTCAGGTGAACTAACAAGGGCGTCTGCATGGGTTGCCTGAAGATAAAGCTGTATTGATTAGAACATTTAAAGGGATTCATCAATGTGCCAATGGTGGCTCTCGACCCAGACATCGCTCTGCAGAGGCCAAGCAGCTCGGATTTATGGTAGATCCAAGAGCTTAGAGAGACAACAATGTCCCATATCCTTGGTAAATAACAATAGTGGCTGCTTTTTACAACACATACTGTACACAAACCAACTGATATTTATACTATTTTCTCTCTCTCTCTCTCTCTCTCTCTCTCTCTCACACACACCCACACATGGTGGTACAGTATATGTTGGTAACCTACCCCTCACAGAAAACTACTGGATTTTTTTTGATTTCATAAAACACCATTTAGTATGGTTTTTAAGCCTTTTGGTTTATGGGGACACAGCAAGTTTATGCTGTAGTACCCATGTCATTACACACATTTGTGTCCTCATAAAGCACATATACCAGAACACACACACAAACACTAATATGGAGGTTATTATTTTTTTCGACAGTTCCACTAGTTTTTATTTTTGTTTTAAATTTTGATTTTTGAAATGTTCTCAATTACAATTCAGTTATAATGGTGCACAAATTTATTTCATTTGTAAAAAAAAAAAAAAAAAAAAAAAAACACACAATGTAAGTCGGTTTGGACAAAAATGTTGCTAAATTTGTTAAAATTTACAAGATTTATGCCACTGAATCTTTGCAAGTTTTGTTTGAGGTTGCACCATTAGGCTTTTGCCTAAGTTTGTACATGCTGGTGTATTATTGTGGCGTCTGTGTCAGATTTACCTGCCACTAGTGATGTACAGAAAGCTAACTGTGGACTATGTGGACACAGTTAACTAAAATAAACAATATAAGATAAATATTAATAATATTACTGAATCAACAACAGTTTGTCCTATCTAACCTTAAAAAATAAATCATCCATAATTAACCGAAAATACATAAACTACAGTAATTTTCCTGTAATCCTGTGTAGTATTTTTAGCATTGTAGAGCACATTTATAGTTTTGTTTTTTTTTTTTAATTTTATTATAATATTTTGATTTATTATAATATTTGTATTTCATTTCATGAAATAACATTTTATCATGATATCTTTCCTCATTATAGTTTTTGTTTAAAATGTCATCATTTACATGCTAGTTTGGAGCCCAACAAACTCCAACTTCTAGCAGTTATTGGATTGTTTTTTCCTGTTTCTTTGTCATGTTTCCTAACCACTTAATTCCAACAGTAAGTTTTAGAATGGTCGGAATACTGATTTTTTATTTAGAGGCAGTGTGATCCAGCCTTAATAATACTATGAAAAGTATTAACATCTCTGTTTTGAATGATACTGCACTGAAGGCAACCTAATCATTACTGCCACATGGGAATTGGTGTAAATTGTCCTTATATATCCACATCTGTGAATTGACATTTAAAAAGTCCTCAGCCAGGCAGACTCCATTTAGACTCACCTTTCAGGACTCATGAAATGTACACAAGGTCTTTGATGAGCTGAACAGAGCTGTGTGTGGGCAATCACGCGCAGGGTTTGTACAACTGCTGTTGAACTTCTTCTACCTACATATCAGTGACAGCCGCTGACAGATCTCAGGGAATACTAACAACGTAAACAAGCCAAAACCACGGTAAAAATGGCAGTAAGCATGTAAACAATTCATGCATCGATTCATGATACCTCATTTTAGTAAACAACGACAGTATAAACAACATCTACAGTATAAGTATTTTCAAGAAAGCTATTCTCGCCTGCCTGCCGTGTTTTGCTGTTTTTTTTAAGAACAACTGAATGTCGACAATATTTGGGACTGTTATAAGGTTAGGTGCACATGATTTAAATTATGCTACTTAAATAAGGCAAGGGGAAGTAAACTAATGCCCTTCAGAAAGTCCTCACTGTATGACACACAGCGCTGGACCACTGAAGCCAACATTGCACAGTATACCATCCAAAATTTTGGGGTCAGTATTTTTTAAAGAAATTAATACTTTTATCCAGCAAAGATGCATTAAATTGATCAAAAGTGACAATTTTTTTTACAAGATTTCTATTTCAAATAAATGCTGTTCTTTTTAACTTTCTATTCATCAGAGAGTCACGGTTTCACAGCTGTTCACAGCTGTTTTCAACAACAACAACAACAAAAAGTTTCTTGAGCAACAAATCAGCATATAAGAATAATTTCTGAAGGATCATGTGACACTGATGAAAATTCAGCTTTGCCATCACAAGAATAAATTATATTTTAAAATATATTTAAACAGTAAGCAGTTATTTTAAATTATAATAATATTTCACAATATTACTGTTTTTATTGAATTTTTGATCAAATAAATGCTGCCGTGGTGAGTTGGTGAGACTTCAACCTTCGACCTCAAACCTTTGAATGATAGTGTATACAATTCTAAATGCATATTTGTGTTAGTAAACATAACATTCAAGCTTTTTGAGCTAGTTTAGAAAAAACATTTATGTAGGTTCACAACCCATCCAAATTTTGATGAAGTGCACTGAGAAACCAACCCATGCAGAACACAGCTGAGAACTTTATATTTTATCAATGATAACATCCCCGAGGATCTCAAACATCATCGCTCAGGGCTGGACAAAAGGAATAAAAAATATAATCTGTACAGAAAAAGTCTGAAAACAGGAAGTTGGTAAAAATGGGCGATCCCTCTTTATCTGTTATCAGCGCAACAGTGTAGCCTGGAAGGAACTTTGGGAAAGCCGCAGGAAAAAGGTGGGACTATTGTCCTAGTATCCTGCCAGTTTGAACGGCACCTTATTGTTCCAGAGAATCCATTTTTTTTAGTTTTGTTTTGTTTTCAATCAAATAAATAACACACAAATCAGCCGGGACCCCATAAACTGTTTTTTTTTGCATAATGCAGCCAATTGATAAGAGGTTTGTATGTTACCTTCATCCCATAGAGAGCGCAAAATAAAGTTTAAAGACTTTTAAGTCCACTGCTGCCATTAAAAATGAAAAAAATAAATAAATGATACATTATTGATAGTGAAATCATTAGATATTTCTCAGTCCTATACAGCTTAACAAAACTCTTCAATTTGGGCACATCAATTTATGCTAGACTTTTCATGTGCTCTTAAAACACAATCTGTTGTCCATCACCTGCTTCCTACAAAATCAATTAGGCAGCATGTAATATAAATGATGATGGACATGGTTAGACTGATTTGCCATTTGGTGCCATTTTAAGCCCTTACGGGACTGTGGAGGAGCTGCGATAATTGTTTTACCTTGAGGACTTTGAGACTGAGTTTCTCCACAGTGAAATGCATTATCGATCGCCCTCAGATCAAAACAAAATGCAGCTGTGAACTTGCACTGCTTCTTTGCATAAATGCATTCCATTCCAAAACCATTAGACAGATTAATAAAGTTAGCCTTTCATTTGTTGCCTTCTTAGTGACCTCTCCTTTTATCTTTATCTTCACTCTTTCCAACCCTGTGAATATTAAGAAGCGATATGCTAATGAGCTTATACCAGCTGAGGTTGATGAAACTCCTCCTCTGAATGTTAACCAGCATGCTTATTTGCATATGCTTATGCAGCAGGTTATCCAGCAAACATGTTAAATGGCAGCAAATATGTTTGATGCTCTTTCACCATGCAGGCCTCAAGGAAAACATGGCCAAATGCACATTTGAAAGAGTACAAAACTCAATATAGCTTCTATTAAAGGTGCACTCAGTCTTTTTTTTTTTTTTTGGTTGGACCTTTTTTTTGGTTTTTTTTTTCAGCTTGGACCTAACATAATGGATGCAGAATCATGCAAAAGCATGCTATTGTATAATTGTTGTTTTCACAGTCAGTCATGGTTAATTTATTCTGCAAGTTCAATTGTCCAAAAACAGCAGGGTAATGATAAAGATAAAGTAACTAGTACCAAAGTCCATTTCAAGGAAAGCCAATTCACTCTGCTGCCATATTTGCAATGCATCTGGGCAGCAAACATTTTGGGCATGCAAGTGTCCTAAACTACTTAAAAATGCTTGCAAAAATCACAATTATTTCAAATTAGCAACAAAATCTGACGTGAACTTCTAAAGCTTCTAATGGCAGCTGCAGGGACGCAATGAATTAACCAATTGGCGATTGGCTCTTATAGGTGTGACTTATTCCATTATATTTTGCTTTGCGCTTTCACCTATTCATAGTAATATGAGTAAATCATCTTGGTATACAGTATATACAGTCTTTCATACACTCTCAGAAAAAAGGTACAATAACTGTCACTGAGGCAGTACCTATGTATCTAAAGGGAGCATATCAGTGCCTTTTGAAAGGGTCCTGCCCCAGTGACAGCTTCTGTACCTTTTCAGCTGGTCATGTGATCTTACAGCTTTTATTAGACTACTGATTTGAGTTTTCATGTCATGCCAGAATACATGATTTTAAAGGGATACTCCACCCCAAAATGAAAATTTTGTCATTAAATCACTTACCCCCATGTCGTTCCAAACACATAAAAGGTTCATTCATCTTCGGAACACAATTTAAGATATTTTAGATGAAAACCTGGAGGCTTGAGACTGTCCCATAGACTGCCAAGTTAATAGTATCAAGGTCCATAAAAGGTATGAAAGTCGTCGTATGCTCTTCTGCATCATCCGCGCCACAAGGATGCGCTGTTTCTACATGTATTTAGCTTTGATTTGAAAGAAAACAGCCCATCCTTGTGGTGTGGATGATACAGAAGAGCATACACAGCATACGGTGATATGAAGAGACACAGAGGAGACCGTTGACAAAGGAATTATTGAATGAAGTTATTATTTTTGTTTTCTTCGCTTTCTGACGATGCTTTTCATACTTTCCTAGACCTTGATACTGTTATTTCATTGGCATTCTATGGGACAGTCTCAAGCCTCCAGGTTTTCATCCAAAATATCTTAAATTGTGTTCCAAAGATGAACTGGGTAAGTGATTAATGACAAAATTTTCATTTTGGGGTGGAGTATCCCTTTAAGCATTTTTAGAAACTGCTTAAACGTACCAACTGTTTTTGGAAAAACATCTAAAAAATTTTGCTTTTACATGAAAAGAAAATGCACAGAAGTTCTTGAACAAGAGAAGCTGTTAGTTTTAAGTAGGAAATTTCCATAGGCAAATCAGTATCTGTAACTAATGCTAACAATTTAACTGGTGAAATATTTCACATAATGCAAACCACTGCCACTACCAACAAACACAACTTGAAGGGTGTAAAATGAATGCTTGCAAGCAGGTTTCCCAAACATGCCCCCTTTATTAAAATCAAATGAAGTGCCTTGAAATGCGCAGAGTTATTCAAAAGTCATAATTTACAGGACATATCCAGTGGCTCATTCCCTTTTTTATTCCAAAAATAGCTTTTTACAAAAGCAGCCTGTCAAAAAATAGTGCAATCATTTTAAAATAGTGTAATTTATAGGTGCGTGGCACCAATGTTATCTCTTCTACCAATCAGTGCTGTTTATAATGCCTAAAATCTAACAATTTCTGTTATTTGATCTCCTCCATTGCTTTAAAATACAGCATTCTGCATAAAATTCAGATGGGTCGGATATGATTTGTGGTCCACGCCAATGGATGCATATGATCCATTCTGTGGAGCTTCGCTTGACACTGAAGCAAAACCAGACTTTATTCACCCCAATGGAAAGCATGTTTAAACTATACAAATCGCTCCCTATCCCTTACATACTGTGCTATGAGTCTTTTGCCATATAGAACATACAAAATGTGTGAATAAGCGATTGATTTCAGCTGACGATTCAGCAGCTTAAGGGGGCGGGATGCTTCAGATTCTTGAAAGCATTTGATTGGGCAGAAAATCTGAAGAGAACTGAAGTACAGAATGATGACATCAAAATCGATGCTCTGTATTGATGGTAGAGAGAGACTACATTTTGAATGCATACATCTTCTAAATGCAAAGTTTGTCAGTGTTTTGGAGCACACAAACTTATAGATAACCTTAAGGCTAACATATTCATACTAACATCCAAAAAAAAAGCTTCACTTTTGACTTTAAAGATCTAGATCTATCAGATAGCAACAAACAGTAATGTTTGCACCATAAAATCACATTATTTACACTTTCAGGGCTCTTTAAAACGCAAGACTCTAACTGCTCTGCTCTGAAGTTAGTTTGCTGCCAGCAAATAGGCTGAACAGTTTTAGCCTCTGGACAATAAAATACATCAATCACCAGCTTCTGTACTGAGAACTCTCAAGTCAAGAGTCGGGACTCTTGAGCCCTCTTGTCTAGCTTTACTCCTAACTCCTTCCTGCTTTTGTCCAATTCTACTTTCACTCCAGTCATGTGATGTGCACCATGGAGCGTAATCCCCATGTTTTTAAGCACTGATACATCGATTAGCTAGCTTTAATGTACAGTCATTAAATGACTGATGTAGAGAAATATAGAGCCAAGTGGTTATTAAACACCTTTGTTTGACAGTGGCTACATTGGCGCTTCGCTCCCCCTGTTGTTTCAGTGTTTGCCTGCAGCTCTTAAACTAAGAAAGTCTGGATGTCTACATGATGGATGGCTGTGGGGGGAACTCTCCCTTGTAAAATCTGTGCTAAATTACCACTGGCTTCAAATGCACATCAGCTGGCTTGGTTAATAAATATTGCACTCACTGTTTGCAAAGATATTAGCAATAGAGTTGCGGTATCATGCCGCCGTGGCAAGGCGCTAGACCCATACATGCTACAATTTACAAAAAGGATGCAAGATATCAGACCTTTTATAAACATTTCTACCATCTGCTAGATGGATATGTGTGCACAGAGCAGATATGTTTGGTTTGTTCATTTCAGCCTATCAATCTATACAAAATTCTCAAAAAAAGGGAAAGGTTAGAGGTACCAAATGTTGCACTTTTAAAACAGCAAACAAGGTGTCAGAATGTTTGTTCCAGACTTTTCTAGAATGGTGCAACTGTTGAGTGATGCGCAGTATATGTTGCAGAAACGATAAACGTTGCTGAACTGACTGCTGTGATACAAAGTGTGACACAAAGAGTCAGTTATTGATTCCAATAACAATGTGTTTATTCATTTTGGAAACCTTGATGAGTAATAAAAAACAAATCTGAATCTGCATTAAATTAAAATAAATTATACTTTAACAGTATTTTTAAATATATATTTTTCTTACTTATATTTCTCTGTCTACTTTTTCTCTTTTTACCCTTTTTGAGTCCCAGATTGCAACAGTTTCCAGAAGCAAAACACATTCATCAACTAAACTTATTGTTACCCTCAAAATGAAATATCTTATCAAGATCAATCACACATGTAAAGATTTAATCTTAGCAAATGCCCTTTTATGCCAAAGTGAGGTTGGGAAGATTAAAATGATATATTGGCACATGTTTAATATAGGCTGTTTGGTAAGTGGCGTTTCAGAATGGAAGTCTTCAGGGTTTGGGCCGCTGCTTATGCATTATTCATGATGTTGTTCCATTGCATCTCTGCAATACAGCCCAGGTCTCCTTTAAGTTACAACACCTCCATCAAACACATATGAGCAGAGGCTCAAGTGCCAGAACTGCAACAGCATTAGGCTACAGTACACTTCATTAGCTTATTTAATGCTGATTTTTAATGGGACAATTAAGATAATTTTCAAATTATGTTTTGTATACAGGTATAACATCACAAATGTGTATGACTGATTGTGATAGCAATAAATACTGTAATTATTTATCTTTTTTTTTTTGACAGGTGAGTGGAATTCAGAGATGGTTTGAGGAGTTAGAGGTTGCAAGAGGAGACCCAAGGGGAATTTGTGGGCAGACTTGCATTGTAACCAGCAGATCTTTGAAGAAAACTATTTTCCATTGGTATTAGAATTACAGACACGTCTGTGTATCACAGCACAAATATTTACAGCTATTATTTATAGCTGCTGTACTGTATTATTTTAAAAGTACAATAAATGGCGAAAAAATGCTGGAAGTGTTTCAAGTGCATAAAGTCTATGCTTTGTTGTCATTAAACTGATTTCACTGTTTAAAAAAGGCAAGCAATTACATTTCACCCAGCATATGGGTTTTCTGAGTCACAGATACAAGGAAATGAAAATGACTCTGAATCTACATAAAAGCACATGTTAGACCAACAATATTCCCCCCAACTACAGAGTTGTCTGAATAAACTTAATATAGAACAGTGCTGCTGATTTGCTAAGTGTATATGTGAGTTCCCAACATGCACTGCAGAATAAATAAATGATGTGTTTACTGTTATAGGATTATTGTTTTATTCTTTGCTGGATTTATTTATGCTGTTTTTGTTGTCATGTTTAGTTTTTTTGTGTGGTGATGCTGATATCTTATTACGCTTGTTTGTTTTCACCGTTACTGAGATTTGTGGGCATCTGTATAAAACTATTTCATCTGATCTCTCCATCAGATTGAAAAATTCCCTTGATGTTAAATGCCACAAACAAAATACATGACAATGAAGATTAAAATATTTTGCGTTATTAATTGAAAATTTGAGAATGAGAAATATATAGTTATCTTGAAACAATTAATTGAATTTTTTTTTTATATTATTCATAATTATTAAGATCATCTGTTTGGTGCTGATGACAACAGGCAGATGTTGAAGGTCTGAATGCATCTAAAATACAGAAATCAAGTAATGCTTTCAGTCCAATGCTGACATCACTTTTGCAGGAAAGTTTGTAGGACTTTTTGTGTTCTCTTACATACTGTAGTAAATCAAACGCTTCTGCTTTTCCATAAAGTGCTTTTGGCATCTTTCACACATTTTACTATTTTCCTTTATACTTTAAATCATCAGTCAGGTTATTAGTAGCCACACTTGTAAAGTTTTAACTGTTGAATTTAATTCGAAATATTTATTTAAAACAGTTGTGTTGCTCTGGGAGAGAAGCATCATTGCTCTGGGCTCGTGAGCTGTTCATTAACTTACTATCTCCACGTGGATTTTAATTAGTGATCAAAGTTCCGTATACAGTACAGTGCCTAAATGAGGTAAATAAAAAGGGCTTTATATATATATATATCTTCTGTTTTCCCGTAGTTGGAAATAATTCCATATGGCAATATGATGCACTCATCATTATCACAATACACTTATGCATCCATGTAACTTACAGTGCTCACAAAGTCAGTTACAAAACTAAAACATAGTTTCATCACTTAGTTCACGCTCTCAATTTTGTCCAATTAGAAAAGAATGAGAATAATTTTGCAAACGCACTGGCTAATATAACTTTTCCCAAACTACAGCTGTCACTGTCGCATGTGGAGCGATGCTAAACTCACCTCTGTCCGGGACTGGAGTCGTTTGTTCATCTCATAGATTCTGTACTCAGGCTGCACCATGTACGGTGAATGTCTCCGGTAGAACGGTCCGAAAGGGGACGAGTAGAACGGGTCGTGCGGAGGGTTGGACATGTTGATTCCGTGTCGCGTTTACAGCAGCGCCAAAGCTTCAGCATCCATACAACGCGCGTGCAAGATCTCCAAACGCCGCGAGACAGCAGCAGTCAGTGGCTGCACGCGGAGCGGAGAGATGAGAGCTCGCGGAGGAGGCGGGAGAGGAGAGCAGGGGGAGGAGGGCTGGGCTCTCATTGGATAGCCTCAGGCTGCACTGGAACATTGTTGAGGGTGAGCCAAGCAAGTCTTACCATCCCACCAAAAACGACTGGCCTTTTTTGCTAATGTTTGTGTTCGGTAACTTTCAAATTAGCGTGGTAGTGTTGCACACAACTGGGGCTAGTTGTCACATGGGGAGTCATAAGGACTATTCGTCAGTAACTAAACTGTTGTTTTCTTTTAGCAGTGTTGGGTCAGACAAGTTATGGGTTCCATTCCCAGGATGAGCAAGAACTGCCCAAAATACATTAAATGCAATGTTAGTTGCTTTGGATAAATGTGTCTACCAAATTTGTAAATGTAAATTGGTAAATAAAAGTGAATACAATAAAACCACAATGAGATACTGTAAGGCCAAATTCAGTGTTTAATAACCTCTGAGTTTAAGATAAAGGCCAAAGAGAATTGGTGAGGGGAATTTGCATTAAGCCACTCCCCCGTACACACAGATATATAAAGCGGCAATCATTCAGATTTTTGCTTCAGAGCCAAGTGGTTGTATGTTTACAAGGGCTGCCCCCTAACAGTCGACTAATCGTCAGTCGACCAGAAGAGGCTTGGTTGACCAAAATTTTATTAGTCGCTTAGTCGCAGGAAAAAAAAAACCTCCACAGGCAGTCACGCAGTCTGTGACTAACAGATCGTTAATGGTTAGTCTATAGTAATACATCGGGCAGGACATTCCAACGCTTGCCTATCATTCATTGACCTCAAATATGGCTTATCATCTGAAATATCAAAGTATTAGCAACTTTACATGTCCGCTCAATGTAACGTTAATCTAGAGAGATGTGCGTTATTGTCTCTGTGCGGAGTGTGAAGCTGAACAGTAGCTCACTGCAGGACAGATGGAGGCGCTGGTGCAGTCATTTGCTCTTAAAATAAGTAATTTTTGTTCATACAGATAAGAGTAATACTTCTTTCGAATCTGTAAAGACTCTACATTTATTTGTGTGCTCTCACAATAAAAACAAGCTGCGATTTTGTGAAATAATGAAAGCAAACAGGATGCGCTTTCTGCCGTCTTAGTCTGTGAACTTGAGTGCGAAACACTGTATATCTTTAGCTTACAGGCATAAAAAATATATTTATAGAGAATGAAATGTCCACTTTCAAATGAACCAATTCAAATGGAAAACATTATTCTCAGATTATGTAATCCGTATGAAACATGCATACTGTACTGCGATGAGTCAGTGTCACTGATTTCATCTCTTTAACCGAGAACAAAGACCAAAACCAACTTAGTCGAGGACAGCCCTAATGTTTACAATCCACAAAGCCATACACCTCGTGAGTGCACTCTCTTCAGTTATAGGTGTGACGGCGCATTCAGCAGTGTTCCCTGGTGTAGTGATTGGGCGCTTCAACAATAAAAGAGAAGTTTTATTTATCAAATTGCGGATGATCTGCATCTTTTTCAAGATGCCATTCTGTCCATGTCCTCTTGGTTGCAGTCATTTCCTTTCCCCTGATGATGGCCACGATTGCTGTCTTCTGTGTCGGGGCATAGAGCACACTGAAGACTCATTCATGGGTGGTTCATGCCCGTACTATGAGAGCATTATCATGGCGATGCTGCAATGGCGTCTCTCCTTTCTGAGGAAAGGAAGAGACCCCTCTGTCACTATCCATTTTGTTTCCTCTGCACAGCACAGGGCCATGTTTGTAAGTGTTCTGGGAGATTTGAGGATTACAGTGGGAGCAAATCCACCGGGCCAGTCCCCACAGACCTCCCACTCCTCACGCAGCGCTTGTCCCATACAGCTTCCAGATGATTCCGCTGGCCATCACATAGCGGTCCCCGAATTTCATTCGAGGCTCCCCCAGAGGATCAGATGTCTATAGCAGCATCGGGGATAGGCTATTGTCCTCTGAGGATGAAGATTCCACGGCGCCCATTGGGTATTGCGGCTTCCGCCGAATCTCAAAAGTCCCAAAGTTGATGGCCATGCTTGCCCGGGCAGCCGTGAGCATTGGATTGAAGGTGAACACACCACCCAGCCCTGAGCACTCACGGCTGGATGATTTGTTTCTTGGCATGGAGCACGGTTGGAAGAATCATCTGCGCCTCCCGTCCAAAACCTGTAAGCTGATGTCAGCTCTTGCTACCAAAGCTTACAGTGCTGCGGGGTAAACCGCCTCTGCCCTGCACGCCATGGTGATTCTGCAAGTTCAGCAAGCCAAGTCACTCAAACAGATGCACAAGGGCAGTACTGACCTGAGGTTGAAGCATGAGCTGTGCTCGGCGACTGACTTTGCCCCGCCGGGCAACTAAAGTCATGGGGCGGTCCCTCTGGCAGGCAAGTCCCTCCAAGAGCACCATCTCTGGCTCAACCTGGCCGAGATACGATACTATTCTCTGACCGAGGCCCCCTCAGCACAGATGCACTGGCACACAGTTGGCCCCAGGGACTACACAAGTATGCGCTTCCCCCAGTAAGCCTTCCCGCACAGAAACTGTGCAAGGTCAAGGAGAACGAGGAACAGGTATTGCTGGTTGTACCTTACTGGCCCACCCGGACCTGGTTTTCGGGAACACATGCTCCTCATGACAGCCCCTCCCTGGTGGATCCCCCTGAGGAAGGACCTTCTTTCTCAGGGGCAGGGCACCATATGGCACCTGTGTCCAGATCTCTGGAACCTCCACATGTGGCTCCTGGACAGGACGCGGCAGACTTAAGTGATCTGCCACCAGCAGTGGTAGACACTTTGACTCAAGCCAGTGCTCCCTCTACCAGACAAGCTTATACCTTTAAGTTGAGTCTGTTCACTGACTGGTGTTTCTTCTCACCGAGAAAGACCCCCGAAGATGCCTGATCAGAGTCGTGTTTTCTTTCCTGCAAAAAAGATTGGAGTGTAGGCATTGCAGCGGATCATGATGCAGTGGACGGCTAATTCCTGTGGAAGCACGACCTGATCACCAGGTTCCTGAGGGGTGTCAGAAGGTTAAACCCTCATAGGCTACCCTTCGTGCCCTCCTGGGATCTCTCTGTTGTCCTGACAGGACTTCAGTGGGATCCCTTTGAGCCGCTGGAGTCAGTTGAGCTTAAGATCCTGTCTGTTAAGACAGTGCTCCTGACAACGCTTACCTCCATCAAGAGGGTCAGGGACCTGCAAGCAAAATAGTAGAGCTGCTCTTTGTCTGCTACAGAGGCCAGCAGAAGGGGAAGGCTGTCTCCAAGCAGATATTGGTCCACTGGATAGTGGATGCCATCACTTTGGCATACCAATCCCAAGGTTATCCGTGCCCACATGGCGCCTCTCTAACAGACATGTGCAGAGCTGCCAGCTCCAGTGATAGAAAGTAATGGGGGCTCTGAGCAAAAATGCAACCGTAATTCAAAATGTGGGGGCAAAATATACCATAATTATTTTTTTGTAACATAATATGTATCTTAAAATTCTAGGCCTAGTTATAAGCTTTTATATATTTATTTTAAAGGTGACCTATTATGTAAAAATCACTTTTATAAGGTGTTTGAACACAGTTTTGTGGCCGCAGTGTGTGAAAACAACCGGCCTATAATGGTAAAAATCCACCCACTATTTTTTTTTATAATCCCAATAAATCATAAACAGTCTCTCCAAACGAGCGGTTCCAGATTTCTCCCTACGTACATGTCATCTTAGGGAAAATCCCACCCATTTGTGACACTCTCTGCCATATTAATATAGCCACAGCCCTGAGTGAGAAGCAGCAGTCTGCCATAACTGTTTTCTTTCTGTAGATGCTGGAGATACAATGTCAGCGCCAAAGAGGCATTACAAATGTAGTGTGTTGGGATGCACCAACAAACATAGGAGTCTCCATAGACTCCCTCCATCTGCTGAGGACACAGTGGTTACATTTCATTTTCAAAGGAAATGTCCTGGAAAAAAACAGAAAAGTCCTATATGTTTGTGCTAATCATTTTATGACAGACTGCCTCACAAATGAGGTTCAGTTCAGCGCTGGAGTTGTGCAAAGGTTGGGACTTGTAAAGTTACTTGTGATAGCACACGAAGGCACCATGAGACCAGCTATGTCGTTATTTTTATTGCACAGTGCTCCCCGTCTGTATAATTCATATACGCATATTTACTATTTACAGTACAATGTGTTTTGGCTCATACCCTAAATCTAACAAAAATGTGTACCTAAAATGATATACAGAGACAGTAGGAGAAATTAAACTAAATAACTCCACTGAAAGGTTATATTGTCTGCAGATATAGAGGACAGATGGAATGCTTGGGTGCATGTTGACCCATGTTGAACTAGATTGACAAATGGACAGCATATACTAACAACAACACTATTAATCCCACATTGTAAGACTTTTTCTTATATAGGTTTCATCTGTATATGTGATTGTGCCCTTCTGTTAATATGGCACAACATACTAATACATTATAGTTCCTTAAATAACCTGTATAATTTAAAATTAAAATAATATAGCAATTTTATAGCACCAAATTGCTATATACAGTATCAGAATAATGGCCACACCTGAGGCTTCTCAAGTTTGGCTGCATCAGTTGTAAATAGATACAGTGCTGTACAAACTTGCTTGAAAACTGAAAAGAAGGTTACAGGAGTTTTTCAAATTGGAAAATGATTTTGATGACGTCTATTTCTTTTTATGCTAATTTGTTAATCTAATGCTAAAGCCCATCCATATCTTTTCATATTGAGCTTTAGAAGCCTTTTCAAGGCCACAAATGCTCTCTGAAATCCATTTCTTCAATTTATGCTTATTAACCATAATACATTTTTATTATTATTATTATTATTCCTATATTACGTGTTCTGCTGAAGTATTTGAGGCTTAGCCATCTTAGACAAATGAAAGTTGAACTACAAACACTCCAGGCACAGAGATAGGTAATTATGAATGTTGGGGTGAAAATCTATTAATAAAACTCTTAATTAAAAATTACATTATTTAATATCTCAAAACCTTTCCATTCAACATTCCAGAAGGAATGGGCTTGTTTGCCTAAAGCACTTTTTTGCAAAGTCTATGCAGCTTAAAAAAAAAAAAAAAAAAAAAAAGTATGTCTTTTCTTTGGTTGACATTTAATTACTTTTAATTTGGGGTGTAAGAAGAGAGTGGCTGGAATTTGAGTGTTTTTTTTTTTAATTAGAAGTACAGCCCAAGCGTGGAGTTAGTGGTGCTGAGGGAGATATATGTGGTAAGGTGAAAGAGGAAGAGCACTTCTGGGGGAAATCGAAATGGGTCAGGACACATATAGACAATCCTTCGCCAGGCTCCCCACTGTTACTATGGTAACATACCATGGTGCGTGGCGGATGCCGCCTTCTCGGCAGGTTTGAACCCAAACACACACACACACACATACATAAACAGAGCTTTTACCTGCAGAAATCTTCTTGCTAGATTTATCTACCTAAGTTTATCTACCATCTACCATGGTCTTGAGATCCATGATTTTACCAGTTTTAACTTTGCTGAATGTAAAAATCCACATAATTAGCAATCAAACATCCATTCTGCCTTTTTTCCCAAAATGCTCCAAAACACATAACAGTACAGTCGTTTCTGACAAACAGCAGCATCATCAAGCCTGCAAGATCAATTTACTTTATCCAATTTATGAAAAAGCATCTCCATCAACACAAACAAACTTACTGAAATTAATAATGAATAATGGTGTGATCTTGTTGATGATTAATTACACAAATCTTCACTGCAGGACACAGGGGTAAATGCAAGAACAGAGGTACTGAACATTGTGATTTTGACCTAGGACATGCATACACACACACACACACACACACACACACACACACACACACACACACACACAAACACAGTAACCACAATGATTTTCTGAATATGGATGAAATGTACCCCTGTGCTCCAGGAGGAACTGCTAGTTTTGCTGGAGAATCTCATTAGCATCGTAATAGCTTGCAGCCTTATTTGCATATTGCCAAGAGTGATTTTTTTTTTCTTTGGATAAAGGGGGGGGAGAGAGAGAGAGAGAGATAGAGAGAGAGTAGGTAAAAAAAGGTAAAACTTTGAAGCCCCATATTTTATTTCATTATTTAAGTTAAATAAATTCTAATTGAAAGACACATTTCGATTTTGTTTCCCTACTTGTATTAGATCCAAATAGTTGACTTGTTGAGCATTTGCAGAGAAAACAGCCATTACTGCTGAGATAAACAATATTTAGTTTTTTTCTCATAAAAAAGAAATAAATAAATCACACGATAAACATAAATATCATATTTTGAGTTTCATTCAATCTGAAACTTCATAAAGCCAACAAATGTATCACATGAGGGACATTTAAGCATTAATGAACACAAACACATTTTTGAAGGACTACTGACAATATTATCTCAAAATTAGGATAATTAAAGACTGACATTTTGTGTCATGTACATTCGAACTGTTTTCATGCACATTAGACAATTTCATTTGGTGCTTTCACCATAAGGGTATGAAATCCCCTTTGCATACTTCAATACAGCTGACATTTCCATGTGGTAATTATGTGTCTCCATTTGTTTGACTTGGATATCAGACTTCATTTAATGGCGTATGACATATTTAAAAACAATATTTACTTAAATGCGGTGGCCCCGTTGGTGGTCACCAAACGGCAGTATCTCAGTCTCACACATATTTATTTTCCTTGATGGTGACAGTCTAATGCCAAACCTTGAGGTCTGGAAACCTTTTAAATTTCCAACTGTAATAAAAAACAGAAAAAATTCTAATTTCACAGTTTAACATGCTTGGCTTGCCTGACTTGTGTCACTTGAGCATGCAAAACCTAACTGTTGACTTCCTCCGAGTGATTTATGGGAAACAATTACCTTGACTTAGTTTAGATGCGAGCTGCGTAGCATAATTTATTTGTGTATTTTGTACATACATTATATTTTGTGCCTGAGTAGCAGACATTAAAGTAAATTAAGGAAGGCTGTACTCGAAGAATCAAGGTAATTATTCTTACTAAACAACAAGAGTAAACTAAACTGATTGGTTTTTATAGCCCTATTGAGGTATATAGCCAAAATCTATAATATATACCAAATGTTGTCAGATGTCTGTTTGAAAGAAATCTGTATTTATTCTGTATTTATTTGATACATTTGATACAGTAGAAACATTAGTATTGTGAAATAAGTTTTCTGTTAATATATTTTGAAATGTAATTTATTTCTCTGATGCTATTTCTGAATTTTTAACATCAGCCATTGCTCCAGTCTTCAGTGTCACGATCCATTCAATCTAATATGCTGATTTGATGCACATTGTATAATTATATCATTTATTATTATTATAGATTTATTATCTATAATCTATTTAAATCTATATTATCTATAAATGAAACATTAAAGAATATTTTTCAAAGTTTTTATATTACATATTTTGCAAAAAAAAAAAAATCTTTTTCAGTTTTTCTGCTTCAAAATTTTACTTGCTGTTTCTTTTTGCTGTTTGCAAATTTAATAGCAATTTTTGAGTGAAAATGGTTTCTAAATGTTTTTTTTTTTTTTCAGTGTAAAATTGATAATTGCTTCATTTTTGGTATCAAATAAACTCTGAAAATCTTCCTGCTGTTGTTTCTCCATCTAATACCACTACAACACTGAAATACGCCAGCGACTGGCATTGCATTGATTGAGTATTGAAGCCTTCTATGTTTCTCTCTTCAGGACACAGTTTTTCCCTCTCGACATTTTCACTCACTCGCTCACTCTCACCCTCTGCCCAGTCTTGAAGTCTACATAGATCTTCACCAGCATCGAACATCTGTTTACAATTTCAGTCATGGGTTGAGGCCCTTCATGAACACTTACATATCAACTAACACAACAGTCTCATGGTGATCTTTACCGAACATGATAAATGACTTTTTCCCAGTGTCCTGTGATTTGATTTGATCATTTCGTACTGGGAAACACCCAGTTTTATTGATGGAGAAAATGGAAGAGGGAGGGAGAAAGAATGTCAAATACAGTACACACATCTATAAAACCAGCACCACACACACACACACACACACACACACACACACACACACACACACACACACCCGATTTCCTCCCCCCATCTCTACTTCCTCTCCTCTCCTGAAGCTTGCTTCCCATCCCCCTGCAGGTCAGTTAATAAGCGAGGAAGCCTGCCTGAACCTCACAGTCTGACTGAATCACACACACACACACACACACACACACACACACACACACACACACACACACACACACACACACACACACACACACACACACACACACACACACACACACACACACACAAAACAAGCATGTAAACCATGCAACACCCACAGACATGCACATATGACAACTGTTCATCCACATGGACAAATATGTATTTAAAACTATGCGATCATATTGTTTTTGAGTATGTGCTGTGATTTCTCTCTCTCTCTCTCTCTCTCTCTCTGTGTGTGTGTGTGTGTATTTGTCTCTCTAGGGCAAGCACAGTCCAGTCTCAAGGGAATAGTCTCAGGCTGAACGTTGCTGGAACGAGGGAGTGGAATTTTACCCACACTCCACCTCAGCAGGAGACCCTAACACACACACACACACACACACACACAAGCACACCTTCTCTCTCTCAGCCTGTCTGTCTTGTTCTCCATAGCTGCGTCATGATTATTCCTTCTATTCCAGACAACAGAAAATGACTAGCATGTGTTGACACACATTCCCACCTCTCTGTGGATTCAGAAGCGGTACTGGTGACTAGCATCTCACTCACATCTGATGGTTTGATGTTTCACCTGACTATAAAAAGTGTTCGAACGAAAGTTACACTACAGATGCATACCATTCGGCTTATTTGCCAGATGTGACACTGCGATGATTGAGCTGACAACGATACCTTTTAAGTAAAAATGAGAAAAGCAACGGATACATTAGATGCCAACCTGTTTTCTGCTGTCTTTAAAAACTAAAAATAGTTAGCAAATTTGACCACACTCATGAGCAGAGCAAAGGAAAAAGCAGATCCAAGTTGCTACATTGCTTGGCAACCATAAACAATTCCAGTTAATGAACAATTCTCTGTTCTGATTTCTTGATGTAAAAATGTATTGAATATTAGTGACTTTTGTTTATTCCAATTGCCAATGTTTAATAAAATCTTTGCATTATTCCTACATTATGAATTTTTGCTTTGTAAGGTGACCTAAATGTGCTTCATGTGGTAACATCAAAATTAACTGTTTTTTTTTTTTTTTTTAAATGCATACAAACATACATAAAATGGCTGAATAAGTCTGAATTTCTTACTGTAGGTTACACCAATGAAAGCAATTTTTTTTATCTCTTCGTAAAATGTAGAAATAGATCCTTTGCATACCTTCTAAATTGTAAAAAAGTGGTAAAGTCACTGTAAAGCACAGCCTTATTTCTGCATACTGTACATAAAATGTAACAGATGCAGTGCAGCCGGTAATTGAGGAACCACCATTCTGCATCAAGAAATGCACATACACACAAGCACAAACACAGACAGCATGGCTGTATGAACATCAGCGGTCAGAGCTGCAGGCATTCAGATACAGAGAGAGTGAGAGAGAAAGGCAAAACCCACCATATCGACAGATTACTCTCTCTCTCACACACACACACACACACACACACACACACACACACACACACACTGCAGATTACCTCGACAGCCCTGATGAGATTATCATTCTCACAGATTCTGAACTCATTTTGTTGGAAGATAGCAGTTTGCTTCTGCACAAAACATTCTGACTGCACACAGAATTGGACCTGATCTGGATGCACTGCTGTTATGATTGAAAAACAGCATCTGATACGAAACTGAAGTTCATGTTAGTATGTTATGGCCCCAAAAGGATCTGGACATTTGGACATGTCATTGCATTAGATAACAAAATATCAAAATAAGTGCAAACAAATGATGGCAGTCCATTTCTTTAATGTCACTTTTACTCTAGTCCATTTTTACAATGATTTTAACTGGTCTCAAGGTGACTGTGAATGGATGTACAGTATGAAGTCATTTTCCCATAGTTCATACAAAAAGTGGTAACCTGCAATTGTTACCTCAAAGATTTATTTCTACATTCCTGAAGCTCAAACAGAAAAGCATTCCATGAGAAATGGCTAGGTCATGGGTTTGATTCCTATGAATGCATGAACTGATAAAATGTACAGTATATTCTGAATGCAATTCAATTGCTTTGGATAAAAGCATTTGCCAAATGCATAAACGTAAAATGTGCATCATCTAACCCATAAACTCTATGTTTGTTAGTGTAACCTAATTTATCAGGTTGATTTAGTCTGATTAAATTACTTAACCCTTTAAAGCTGGACATATGAAGAGTTTATTGAAGATATGAAATGCTAAAAGGACTTTTATATGCTAAAACTATCCATCAGATGACAGAAGGTACAGTAGAACAAATTGTTTCAGCAAAGTTTTGATCATATTGATAATTTTTTAATAACTTTTTAAAAAGCAAGCTTTATAAGGTTAAAATGAACTCAAAAATAAAACCAGTTAATTTAGATTTTCCCACATGAAGCACATTTTTAGGTTACCAAAAAAAAAAGTATTTTCACAGTGTACCAGAGAAACCACAGGTGTTCATCACACTAACTATGAAAATGTTTTACTTATGCTGCACGACCAGAAAGTGTGACAATATTAATCTGTTCAACTTGAAAAACATCCATATCATTCAAAACTGAGCAAACACAAAAAAGTGTATGTGTGCTATCTTTATAATAAATGATACTTGTAGAGCATAGGAGGTGTGACCATCCACATTATATAAACAAAAAGTCATTTCAGCATCTGAGCACCAAACCAGTTTCTATCTGTGTTGTTTAAGACTGGCTCCTTTGCTGTTTTTTTTTCTCTTTTGGATTTAAGCCTTCAAAAATTCCTTTGGGGATTTTCTGTGCTTTTCTGTGCAGTCACAGTAACATTGACCCCTCTCTGCCTCTCTCTTTTTCTCTCTCTATCCCTCCAGCTTTTTCTCCTGCTGCATCTCCTTTTCCAGAATTCCTCTTCTCCCAATATCTCACCCAACTCTCATTTGTTTTCCTCTCCTGTCACATATATCTTAATGTTTTTCATCAGTGCCCAGTATGAGTGTGGTGGTCATTTCTCTCTGCTGCCATGCCACAATGACCAGCACTGATGCCGGTTTGGCACAGAGAGCACAGACCACATGACAGGGGTCATTTGAGGGCCATGTACCACACTCCAGGGGGCAAAAGCCAGCTTGTTAAACTGCCACCCGGCCAATCACAGCCACTAAGTCGCTCATTTCACCCAATTGGAGATCAAAAAGACCCACTTCATCATATAACATGTATTTAATGACTTAGAGTTTTGCAACCACTTAAAACATCACAAAAAGTTATTTTACAGTTTGTGGAATTAAATCCATTAGACAAGGAAATCACTGAAGAGTCATTTTATAAAATAGCACATGAAAGACATTTGTGATTATTAAAAGAAAATAAAGGAAACTCTTAATATGCAGTAAATCAAATGAGTTGATTATTACTATCATAAGCTCTACCTCTTTCTCTCGTTTTCTCATCCTTTTGAGTCTGGCCATGGTCCTATGGCAACACAGATGTCTGCCATAGAGGAAAGAGCACAAATAAGAAGAAGAAGAAAAGAGAGAGAGAGAAACAAGTATGGGAGAAGAAGACGAAAAAAAAAATCAAGGAGGCAATCACATACGACGGAAACAAAAGGGAGCGAGAGAGAGAGACGAGCAAAAGGCTTTTACTTATTTTCTGTTTTTTTTTTTTTTTTTTTTTCCAAAACTGGTAGTTTGATCTTTGCAATAGGTTGTACAAATATATATATATATATATATATAGATATATATATATATATATATATATATATATATATAAAAGATTTAAAGATTTAATAAAAAATAGATGTATATTTTTTTCTATTGTATTACATTTAACCTTTTAAAAATCAATATCAAAACAGTTTCAAAATCATTTAGTCAATTCATTTACATTTTAATTAGGATTAAAGTTACCTTAATTAAATTTGAACATCAGGCATAAAATTACTTTCAAAAACAAAAAAGGAAATGAATACTATTTGGTAGAGAATACTATGACTTTTATGATTTTATATATTAAAATGAACATTTATTTTCTTATTTTAATGTCCAAGTAAATTGCTGGTGTCACCTCAGCTAATTTTCCCATAGAACTCTGTTACACTTGATATCGATAAACAAGTTAATGCCTCTGAACGCTCAGCACAGGTGCAGATACACCACCACAATGCAATTCATGAACTCATTAATTCATAATCTGAATATTTCTAAAGGTGGCAAAACCAAATGCTACATTATAGAAAACATATTGTTTCTAAACTACTAAAAAGAGAGAAAAAAAAAAAGACAAAGACAGAGCAAAAAAGATTTTCCCGAGTCCTGGATTTGCAATGGCAATCCGTGTTCTTGGATGTGCCGTTGCCAAGGCAAACAGTAACTTGGTGACCCTCGTTATTTTCAGCCTAATCCAGCGCTGAAATTATGGTTGCTCCACCCTTTTGCCTGGCTGCCCTGATAACATAATCATTGCAAATGAGGCACAGGAAGAAGAGAGAGATAGAGGGAGAGGGAGAGAAAGAGGGTGACAGAGTTAGACCGAGATCCAAAGATGAGAAGAGAATGGGAGAGTGAGAAAAAGAGAGGGAACCAAAGCACTAACATGCAGAGAATGACTGCATGAGTTGAAGGAGTGTTCGTGTGACTGATGAATAAATCAACAGTGAATCAAACCATAAAATATAACTACTGTAGTTTTGAGTAAAATAACTCTTGAAAATTGCTTGGAGACCAACCATTATCTTGTTTTTCAAACAAGACAATTTGGCCCGGCTTGCCGTAAGATTTCATAACTGTATTTTAAACTGTAATCGGAGAATACTCCCTTTTTATAATTAGTAACTAACAGGCTGCAAATTCCACAGTTTACATATCTGACATGCATTCAAATAACCAGACATTGCAATGCAGCTGAATAGAAAGTGTGTATTGTATTTAAAGCGAAGGGTTTAGCTGCAGATATTTATTTGAAGTAAAATGGAAACTAATATGAATCTTCGGCTATGCCTCTTTAATAATTCACCAAATTTGCATATCATTATCTGCATATCTCATTACCTCTGACAGAGACACTTGCATATTCAAAAATATCATTAGGCTTATATTCTATTGCATAAATTAACATGAATAATGGAGGACCGAACCCTTTAAACTGCTGGAAAAAAATTGCGCTGATTTTGTTCCTTTTTAGATAATTTTGTAAATGTAAATAGCACTTTTTGACAATTTGATACAAGTCAGTGTCAGATGTTTACACAGTAGTGTCAACCTGTCTGTTAAAATTTACTATCACACTAATTTCAGAACACAAGTTTTTTTTGCAAATGCTATACATAAAACACTGATATCATACATTGTTTTAAATATTAAAGCAACTGTATGCAATTTTATTTAAATTTTTTTTTTTTTTTTACTTTGAAACATCATTTTTAAATGTTGGTCCTGGGGACCCACCAATCTGCACATTTTGCATGTCTCCCTTATTTAACACACCTGATTCAGATCATCAGTTCATTAGGAAAGAGCTCTGAACTGGGTCCCCAGTACCAAGATTGAAAACCACAAGGCTTTAATATAGACTATAGCCTTAAAGTGACTTTTGTATAGCTATCCATTGTAATTATGACAGCGAATTCCACTCACTTAACTGTATTGGGCTTCAACATCCCAAAAAATGTAGTAGCTTTAGGGGGAAAGGCTTTGGATTATATTTGCTTTAAACCCAAAAGTTGATGCAATGTTACTGAATGTGGCATATTACTGTCTGAACTAAGAATTGTATAAATAACTGTGGAGAACAGAAATATGTCACTGGGCTTAAGCACATATCATCATTATATATCCGATTGACCAGTGAAACAGCGATCACAATATGAAACCACTGTCTGTATCTTCATTCAGAGTTTATGTCAATTTTTTGTCTCAAAACAAACTGAATATTCTCCAAGAAAGGCCTAATATTTATAAAATAAATAATTAACAAAATATACAGAGCAAAGGCATTGAGCAGTTCTGCATTTGACAGTGCTGAGAAAGCAGAGTAGGTTAGCGTTAGTACCCAAAAAATGTTTTTTGCATTTGTGAATAATTGATAGCCTAATTATTCTGCAGTTCTCAGGCACTGTTAAGTGAGACTCTACAGTTCAATATTATCTGAGGACTTCAGTCCTTTTTTATAGCATGTCACGCTTGTAGAGAATCTGTCATTTAGTTTGATTGACGCTGGAGTGTGAAGGAATGTAAAGTTTCTATAGAAAAACCTTTTATGCATAACTAGTGCTTATGTAGAGTATGGACAATCATTTCCCAACAAGGCACATAAGATACAACTGAAAGTAGTTTGTAAAATTATTTGTTGAAAACTGCTCAGCATGTTGACATTCATGTGGATATTGACTCTGTTTGAAGCAGTTCATGGCAACATTAACAATGTAATATGTCTTTTTTAACAAAGCCAATTTTATATTTAAACATGAACTAAAAAAGGCTTCATCATCTTCTAGTTGAAATATCTGATATAGCTTTTGCCTGTGGTGGTTTCTGACATCATGCACTCATTCCAGATTGGTTCAAATATACAGAAAGCCTGGTACAGGTGAAATTCTGCAGAGACATTAAAAATGTGAGAGCAAAACACAACAAAAAGTAAAAGAGAGTGAGACAGAGGAAGATCTAAAGAGACCAGTACATCTGAGAATAAGAAAATCTAAATGAGGACATGACATAAAGACTTATTTTATAGACTTGTATACTGTATATAAGTTCACAAAAATAAAAATGCAAAAGTTTTTTTTTTTAAAAAAAAAAAAAAAAGTAAAATAGCAAATTGACGCTAGCAAAATGTGTATACTTGCAGTTTAGAAAGCATGTCAGCTTAAATTTACACCGCATTACAACCATTTCTGCATATAAATATTATTCTTATATTGACCTTATAAACCTACCTTATTTACATTATAATTTTTTGCATATAAATTTATAAAGTAAAGAACAGATATTGCAAAAGTAATACATTTCTATTGTGACGAGAGTCTTATATGTATGAATAACTGCCTAGGATATAAGCAGAGAGAGAGAGAAAGAGCGAGAGACAAGAAACAGTTCACCGTGTTGATTGTTGTCCAGGTCAGCGCGGTTGCTTACTAGTGCCATCTAGAGGTGATGTCGCAGCAAACACTGCACATGAGGCGAATGTTCTTGTGATTATTGTAACTGTACAACATCAAACATTTCAGTGTACATTTGTGAGCAGGATACAAATGACCTGTGCCAGCCAAGATGTGCATGCTAAACATTTCGAAGAAACAAACTCTATCCTGTCTCTCACACACACTCACCTTCCAATGTCCTCACACTCAAGTTACCACGGCTGAACTAAACACTTCCATCTGTAAGCTCTTCATTTATACAGTCACCACGCTTGCCAGACAAAATGGCTTCCACATGGCAATCGGACAGAAAAACAACAACTGCAGGGACAGAAGGAGATTTAGCCAACAAAATCCAGCATTGTAGTGAGAAACCATCAGCCAGACGAAACAAAACAAGACAAGATTCAAGACAAACCTTGTCCTCAGCACATCCTCCTGACTGAATACAAACCATCAGCAACTATTTGTTCAAATAAACCAGCAGAAAATAAATAAATGAGGAAAAAGACAAGAGCTTATATATATAATAATTGACAAGGCTAATTGACTAATTCTATGTAATGCTAACTGGGTAACTTGCAACATAAGTGAAAGAAAAACAGAACAATACATTGTTAATGTCAATATATAGCTTCTATTATATAAGATATGCCTGATATCATTTAAAGGACAAACACGTGAAAGATTGTCAGACCAAAAAGAACAAAAGTTTTCTTGCATTATATAAGGTTTATGATGTCAAATAATGGCTTAGAATAAACAAAACTTAAATTTAAAGTCACTCTGTAAAATTGAAGATGTTATTTGCTATTTTTCCCCCTCCATTGCAGCTTGGATATCTCAATCATGATTGTGATTGTGTTTACATCACTGATGCAAAAAAAAACAACAACAACAAAAACCACTGATAACATACATGATATGTCAGTTTCAAATATTAGGGATGAAGAATAAGGTATGAGAGATGAGAAAAAAAAAAAAAAAAAAAAAACAGCATATACACAGTAGGTTTGAACTGACATGGGGGAAATAATGACATTATTAGGTAATCTATTCCTGCAAATAATATATTTTAACAATTAAAATGACATATGCAGACAATCAATATTGTTTTTATTTGTCTTTATTATGCAAGTATGGTCCATACTGCACCAACACAACACAGTGGAGAGAAAATACTTTGAAGATGCAGCATCCGTATATGAAATTTGAACCAGTAATCACACACACTCACACTTACACAAACTAAGGCCACTTCTCTGAATAGAAGACTGTACGTTTCACATACGACAGCGGCACACCTTTTATTGTCGAGCTGAAAGTCACAAACATACACTCATCTAGGCTGTTTTCTTATGTATAGACTGACTCAACATTAAACATGTAAGTTAATACTTTGGTCAATTCAGAGATACTGTACTGTATATTTCCAAAGAGATTGGATGGTTGGAAATGCCACATCTCTCATTTCCCATCTGCGTTCTGTATGACCGCTCTCTCCTCTTCTGCAAAGTACATTGGTAAACATTGCTCTCCTCCACTCCTAATCTTTTTGTTTTTTATTTTTTTCTCTGTCGCCCCTTTACTGAGCTGCTGAGGCCTCAGTTTTCCCCCCCAGTAGTCACCAACTGTATGAGGCTGCCTGAGGCAGGCCGACCCGACCCAGTGGCCCAGCTGTAGAAGGTTTCTGGAGAAACACAGAGAGAGTGGAGGGGGATTGAGAGACAGGTGTACAATGATGGTGTGTGCACGCTGGATAGAGAGAGAGCGAGATAATGAGAACAGAGATAAGGAGGGAGTCGGAGAAAAGAAAAAAATATAAGAACTGAACGACAAGCCTTGTCTATTCTGGAACATTTTGGAGAAACTGTAGATGTTTAGCCCACTGTAGCAACTGAAGTGAGACTACACATTAATTACCTCTAACACAAAGACTATTTATACTCCTCCTTCACTCATGTGCTTCTCTAATCCAGTCGGGTTTGCTGCGGCTCCTCTGGGATTATGGAGTTTGCATCAAATACTCATCCTAATCTGTGCTGACTGGCAGGAGAGATTTGGCCATACTGGCCACATCTGAGCGAGGCACAGAGATATGCTAAAAAAAGTACAATCCCTCACAGTGCAAACCTCAAAACAGGTAGAATCATTTTGTGACATTTTCTGAGAGGCATTTGAGTTAATATCAATTCCACTGAATATAAATGCGTGCGTTTCTCTAAAAGGTCTGTTCTTGGGGTGATGCTTGACATTATTCACTTAAATTTGGATGTAATTCAATCATTCATGCAGGGTATGTTTGCTACTAAGAGGCTTTTACTATTGCTTGTGGCTTTTTTGGTTAATATTACTGAATCAACATCAAATGTACATCTGAGGAAGGTTTTTTAAGACCTGATTTAAAACATTTCTATTATCTGAAAGCAAGATTTTCTGTTGAACGCAAAATCTGGTATAACAATAATTCTAACATGAGACCTACGTGATGTAATTCATAACAATGGATTTTGGATTAATGTGTATTTCAAAACATTCAGATCTTAGCTGAATCACATGCTGCAGACATCAGGTCTCTTTTGGAAGAACATTACTGCCCTCTTCTGGTGAGGAATGGCCACTTTCTGATTTATCCAGCTGTTGAGGCTTCTATTTTCCAAACAGGTCAAATCTGCGATTTATGATATTATCAGCAAGCATAATGAAATCTGGTGCTCATAGTGGTACATGATAAACATGTACTCACTCTGCGATGTATTCCAGCGGTGTCCAGCTCCCAAAAATCTCTGCGTCAGGCATGAATTTCCTGTTCATTGGTGTATCCAAGGTAACCCTGGAGAATGATGTCAAAATGTTGTTATCTCAGTGGAAAATGAGACTGTGGAACAGAGCCTGTGGCAATAGCTTTAGACTAGCATGGCCTTTTGAAAAAACTCACACCCCCATATGTTAATGCAATCAGACAGCAGTCAAATGTGTACCGCACAGATCACTTACAGTAAAAATGACTGCAGATGCTCACACATAAAAAAAAAGAGAATTTATTGATATCTCACATATGTACAACACAGATTAATGAATACTAAAAGACAGGCCTCAAAAATGTCCCTATTTCCTTTCTTCGTGCTCCTTTTTTGGTGTTATTGAGAATTATGTTGATGCACATTTTTTCAAAGAAAAAAAACTGCAATACATTGCTCTCTGGATCTGAAATTTTCAAACATCTTTTTTTCAGGTCAAATGTCCTGTTTCACTGTGAAATTGTGTCATGTTATGGACGTGAAATGAGTTTTGTGAATGCCTTCTTGCACTGACTTTCATGAGAACATTATTGTATCAATAATATTGGTTAGGGATGTAACGATTCACTCAACTCACGATTCAGTTTGCGATTTGATTTCACGATTCGATTCAATTCACGTTTTTATTTTATTTTTTAAACAAAATGAGATTTAAAATAAATTATAAATTAAATGTGTCCTTTTATTATTGCTTTGACAAAGTGCTGCACATTTCTTTGTGAACTTGAAATATAACTATAATAATATACTAATATAGCACTTGCATATTATTCCTCTTTTGTTGGTTTTGATTGCTTCTTTTGTCCTCATTTGTAAGTCGCTTTGGAAAAAGCATCTGCTAAATGTCAAAATTTAAATATAATGTAAATGTAAATAACAAAACTAAATTGAAATTTTAAAACAAGCCCTAAATCAAATAAATAACACAAATCAAATAAATCTCTTCATATAAACAAAAGAAGGCTTTGTCTGTGTTCTTTCCATTTAAAATTAGAGGCAAACACTGCATTTAAATCATGATCCAAACAAAGAATGCTGCCATACATGCAACACTGAGCAGTTTTTTAATCGAAATTAAATCAAAATTTTTGAAGCAAAAACAGAATGGTTTGACTTCTGTTTTGTGAAACTATACATAAAAATATCTGCCCTGAAACAGCGGACGAGCTAAATGAGATGCAGATTCACTCTCTGCCAGCAGGACGCTTAAAGCGTTCCTTGGTTTCTACTGTAAACAAAAACAGCGCCGCACTTTATTTATTTTATTTTTTTTACTATTATACTATGCTTATACAGAGGCTAGATAAAAAAGATGAAATACCATCTAAACTCTTCCTAAATACAGTAAGCATACAAACCATCCCCCAAGACATTGCATTCATATAAACTCCTACCCTAAATGAATCACAATTTTTTTTTTTAGCATCCCAGCCGATTTGAATCGTCACATATTTGAATCGATTTTCAAACGGCTCGCGGTTAATCGTTACATTCCCTAATATTGGTTAATAATTACTTATTAATATAAATTACTGTTCAAAAATCTGGGGTTGCAGAAAAGAACTATTTTTATTGTGCAATGATGCATTTAATTGATCAAAACTGACAGTTAAGGACATTTATAATGTTACAAAATATTTCTATTTCAAATAACACTGCTGTTTTTTGAACTAGTCAACAAAGAATCCTGAAAAAAAGTATCATCACCGTTTTTCCACAAAAAATATTAAACAAAAAATACTTTTTTCAACTGTGATAATAATAAGAAGAAATGTTTCTTGAGCAGCAAATCAGCATATTAGAATGATTTCTGAATTATTTTGTGACACTGAAGGCTGGACTAATGGCTGATGAAAAATCTACTTGCATCACAGGAATAAATAACATTAAAAATATATTAAAATAGGAAACTGTTATTTTTTGGTAATCATATTTTCACAATATTATTTTTTTTTTTTTACGGGCTGGTATTTTTTTATTAAATAAATGAAGACTTGGTGACCATAAAGAGACTTCTTTCAAATATATATAGATATTTATATATATAAAAAAAATCTTACTTGCTCCAAAAGTTTCAAACGCTAAAGTAACATTTGAGCTAAAAGTACCTTTAATTCACTTCTGTAAGAAGTACTTGATATTTATCACTTTGATCTTGACAGACAGATCAGTGTATATAGACAGATATGATAGACTGACAGATGCTCTTACGGAAGAATGGCCACAGCTCCAGCTCCAGATGGAAGACCGCTATTCTCACCAGCCAGACTCTTGCACAACTGATGGACTGCAGCTAGCCTTGGCCATCCCCTGCCGTAACCCAACCATACCTGCAATCCAAAGAGAAACATAAACAGAGAATGGAGCAAAGAGCCCTCTTCACATGTTGAGTGCTGCAGCTCTCGCTCCATAAAAAAAAAACTATGGGACACAATGCATGCGCACACAGCACTTGAGAGCATGCCAGCTACACAATTTGCCTAACAATGTCTCACAGGCAACAGCTGTTGCTTTGAATTTGGTCAATAACCATTTAGTTGGATGCCTCAAGCAGAGAATAAAATGGATTTTGCAATACAAAATAAGCTAATTGAATGTGATTCCGTCCTACACAGACACAGACTATTTTTTTTTATCACCAGTGAAACTCTATGCGCAGAAATAGACCAGTGTATTTAAAAGGGGTCACATCATGAGGAATTAACTTAGATTTTCCCAACGTACTTTTAATCACTTAAAACTGTAACTTAAACTTGACACAGGAGTAGTACACAGAAATCGTTGAACAAGGAACAGCTAAAAGCAGTTCAGTTTAATTGTAAGGCTCAGCATGTTTAGAGTGGAAATGTAGTTTTAAAATACTATTAAAGAATTATTTCCTCACTGTCTATACTAGCAGCATTTTAAGCTTTATATTTAAGCTATATATATATATTATGTTTGTATCAAAAGCTGGTGGGGGTTTTGGTTGGGGAGGAAAGAAAATTGTTAAAATGAAAAAAATTAATACTGTTTACAAATAAATTTTGTATAATGTAACAGGGTTTTCTGCAACAAAAACAATAAAAAAAATAAACAAAAATATATTATTATTACAAGTACAAATTTTTTTATTATATTATAAGCAGACCTCAGGGAATAAATAAATAAATGATATGATAAGCGAAAAAGAAGGGAAGAAGGGAGGCTTTCCAGCTCGATCTCTTTAAATACCAAAGAACAAATCTTAATATAAATTGATGATGATGTATTACTGGGAATGCTCTGGATATTTTTTAAGCAATGTTTGTTTGAAGTGTGTTTGTCTTTCCAGCTCCCCCTCTCTAGATGTTTGTTGGCTTGGCATCTGGAATCAATAACCAGCATGCTTGATGTAATGAGGGGGTAAATGCTACTTTTTTAAAGAATTTTTTTTTCAGCCTCAAACCCAAAATGCATGACAGCTGTTCCAAAAAAAAAAAAAAAAAAAAAAAAAACACCCTTTAGGCAATAAGAAAGAGGGGAGGAGAAGCTCCATATTTTTTCTTTTTTTTTATATTATTCTTTCTTTTTTGATTTTTATTTTCAATATTCTCTAAAACTTGAGAATTCAGTATTTTTGTGATCGTTTCAGCCATGCTGCATGACCCCCCGTCATAACTGAATGAACTTTGTGGGTCACAATTTAAATCACATGCTCTATCCTAAGGATTTAGCTTAAACTCTCTTTGGTATGTCTGATTTCCAGACTGAACTTCAGCTTTGAGGTCAGACGATCCCAGCGCACCCAGCATATCCAGCATACCAGGACTTTGCAGCTTAGCACAGATTTTATGCTTTATAATATATAATTATATAATATGTATATATATATTTATAATAAATAAGTTAAATGCATAATTAAAACGGATTTTATAGAATATAACAGAAAATAAAGTCACCTAAAAATCATTTAAAATGCAACATTACATATTCTGAGGGTTTGGGTGAGATTTATTTATTTATTATAATTTTTTTTTTAATTTCCCATTTTAATTTAGATTGGGTTTTACTATTAGGATGATGATTCTTTTAATCATTTTCGTATGCAATTAAACATTTAGTTTTTGCATGTTTTTGCTTTGTAATTAAAGTCTTTTATTTTTTATTTTAGTGAAATTTCAAATGAAAATATTTAAACATAAAATGCAACTTTAATTAGTTAATCAGTTAGCTACTTAACCATTACTGCAGCTGACATTACTATCACGACAGCTGTCTTACTTTGCCGTCATCAGTGTACTAGTTTTTCAGCTTGTGGTGTGACTAGCACATGGTACTGATCATGTACGGTTGTAAGAGCTGACAGCTCTATCAGAAATGTTCACCAGAGCTTGCTCCTGTCTCTTTGAACAAGATACATCAAACGGTCCAACTACAGGTTCCCTTCATATCATATCAAAGCAGTGTTCCTCACTGCAGGGCATTTCCTGTCTAAATCAGTTCTGTGTGGGTAAGGAATACAGACTCCAAAACACAGTCCATATGTGTTCCCAGCTCCAAAAAACCTGCTGACTCATTCCCCCCCCTTCCTGGCCCCTCAACAAATGAGAGCAGTCTGCTGATGCTGGAGGTTTTCAATAGTCTGGAGGCGACCTCTGTTGTGGTGCTTTATTGAGTTTTGTCACTAAAGATATAATGACATGAGTTGAACATTTCACATCTGGGGCTATGAAAAGATTTGGGATGTGAGGCAATACGTGAAACTAATCAAGTACAATAGAAGTGACAGCCAATTCAATACTACAGTATATACACTTTCAATGGTAGGAAAAATGTGTTTTGCTATTATAAATGAACATTATAACTGACTTTACCCACCTAAGGGTAAAACCTCATGAAGACTGACGTGTTTTCCTACATAAACAATATGATTTAGCCACTCTGGCGGTATAAATGCACCTTTATGCAATTAACATCAAATTTTGAAGTGTCCTCAGGTAAACCTGTGCTGAAAATACATTTATAACATGTGTTTTCCAGTAGGCAACCACATCTCAGGAGTATAGGGATGGATGCTCCTACTGTACCTGGAGTGCCTTCCAGTGAGGCCTTTGCTCCAGAGAGGGTCAGCAGGCCTCCTGGCTTCAGGTGGAGCGATGCAAGATGACTGGAAATGGTGGAGGTCCAGACACTCTGTTTCCACATCATATCAGAGTTCTTATACAAGTCTAAAACAAGTGAGAGAGAAAGAAAGTTTATATTATTAACTCCAGCAAAACCCATTATATTATAAACTGATTGAAATCTACTATAAAATATAACCTAGGAGAAAAAAAGCTTAAACGCCTCCCAAATACTGTATGTAGCAGACATGAAGGTATTAAATGGACCATCGATAAATATTCATTAGCTCCCCTTTAGTTGTGAAATGTCAAATAAGCAGGCTCACACAGAATCTATACCCTCTTTCTTTGTCATTCATAAAATTGTACAAATCTATTAATAATTTTTTTTAATAAATCTATTAAAAATGTGCTTTCAGCTACTAATAAGTGTAGTACTATCAGCTCTTTTTAACACATTTTACCATGCTCCATAGAAAATGCAACAAATAAATTAATATAAATAAATACATAAACAAATAAAAAAACATAAATTTAAAAACAATAAAGAATAAATTTAAAATAAATGTAAAATTACAATAATAAAAAGAAAGTCTGCAAATTCTGTCCGGGATGAGAGATAAGATATGCTGACCTTTTTTGAGCCACAGTTTCCTCCAGCCCATCCTCCTGCCACACAAACAATGGCGTCAACCTTGTGTTCTCCAAGTAATGTGGCTACATCCGATGTCACCTGCATCAAATCACTATATTGATGAGACAATACTCTACATGCTCTATGTGCTTTGTACACCCTTACGAAAAAGAAGTTTATTCAAGTGTGCTATTAGTATACTTAAAATAGGAAAGTATGCTTTTAGTTTACTTTTTATGTACTTCTCAGAAATGGGCTTTATGTACTCCTCAGAAATATACTTAAAATGACATTTAAGTATACTTGACTTATACTTACAAATAGTCTAAATATATTTGAGCTAAACTTTTGCTCCTACAATCCGTGTTTTCATTGTTATACGGTAGAGGGCGCGAGTACACATCTTCTGTACAGAATTTCCAAAAAAAAAACACAAGTGAAGAAGAAAAAGAAACAACAGATACTAACACATGTAATCTAACACGATCATCTGACATGAAACAGCATCAAAACTGTAATGTTACAGAATAAAATGTAGTCCGATGAAGAGGTAATAATTACAGTCAAGCTTTGGGGCTTTGATCAACTCCATCTACGTTTTGATTATCATTCTGAAACAGATTCACAGTCTTTTTTTCAGCTTTTTGTTCAAAATATTATTTCTTTATTTTTTATGAAACTTACCCACATTAAGGTGTTGCAGAATGCATGAAGCTATGAGTATACTTGCAGTATAAAACTACTAAACTAGTAGTTCACTGAGAGTATACTTCAAAGTGAACAAAGTATTTAATTAGTAAACTATCACTAACCTATAAGTTCATTTGCAGTACAAACTACAAACATAGAGGTAAACTAGTTGTGTACTCAAAGTTTGCTACTGTTATACTTAAAGTATACTTAAAAGTATACTTTTATATACTAGAAAGTGGGCCAATTTAGTCCCAAGGAGTATTAAAATGGTACACTTACTAGTATACTACTAGGACAGTGATATTTGTATACTTGCTACATAAAGTATACTTAAAATATACTTGAACTTTACTTACGTATACTTAAAATAAACTTGAAGTATACTACTTTTTGGTAAGGGCAGTAAAAGAAAAATGAATGCCATGTCCAAAGGAATACAAAAGCAGAACATCGACAGCAAGGTTTATAATGGCCTAGGGTTGATAATTTCAAGTGTGAAAGCACAATAGTATTAGAAGACCATAAAACAAGAGACACAATGCTGTGGCACAAGGAGGACAGCTCCAATGGGTGCCATATAACTGAGACTATTATTAACAGCATCTGAAGTTAATGGCAGACTCAATAAGGCCAAATAATGAGAAAAGAAAATAGCTTGTCCAGAACACTGGGTATGTCATGGCAAGACAGGTAATTATTTCGGCAGTGTAAATGGAAAGCAAATGGCAGCATGGCAGGCAATTTAATAAACCCTATGTGCTGACAGAGACACGGCGATGTGACGTCATGACTTTGGCTCCACCCACCTGAGCAGCTTGATCGGTGAATGACTCGGAGAGTTTCACCAGCACGTTTGCGTTCGCTTCTTCTTCATTCGCGACGATGTCAAATACTGGCAACCCACTTTAACATAAAAAAAAAACACGGGTTTTAGCAATGCTACAAGTTATAAGCCTACATGCTATTGAAATAAACATGCAAGCATAATAATGCAAAATCCAGTCGCATCAACAGGTGTCAGTTTCAGCACACGCACCAACTCACAGTGACTCAAGAGGCGTTTTTCTACTCACCCATCCTTTTGACTTAAAATAATGCACACATGCCGAGCCGAGAGCTCCTTTTCCTCCGTAAACAAGGACACGGTTCGCAGCTGCCATGGCTTTTCTCCGCTGTGAGCCGCTTCAGCAAAGATGATGAGTATCCTTTCAGCAAACACACAGACAGAGAGAGAGAGAGAGAGAGAGAGGGAGGGTGGGACACACACGCCCTTGTGTAGCGGTTAATGATTGGTTCAATCCCGCATTCCGCCCTAAACTCCACAGAAAATGAAAGACATCTTTAGAGAAGACGAAGCTAAAACTAATTATAACGAAAAGTAAAAAAAAAAACAAAGAAAAATATCACCTTTATTACCCAGAAGAACAAAACAAACTTTCTTCATCCTGTCACTTGACAAAGAACCTACTAATATCTATTAATTTATTATAAAAAATATTAAATATTTTACCTTATGTAAATTTTGAACTTTTAGTAGTCTACATAGACTAATAGTTATTTTTTTCTTATAGGCTGTATTTGAATCACTACAATATCTACAAACTGAAACCAACATTAGGCTATTGCCCTTTAAGCATAGATAATAAAGTACAAAGTTCTCTCATCTCATTTGCCAAGTCATGGTGATGTAACTTCAGCAAGCCTTGCTGTAGGCTACAAGCAAAATTATATCGGGGAAATAAAATAAAATAAAATAAAAGGAGCAAGGAAACACATGCCTTACCCAATTACATATGCAGTGGCCAAAGGTACAGACTACTGTCACTCTCTTGCTACACAAGTCATTTTACACTTTTCTTACTCTTTTTTTTTTAAATTCAATATTCAGTTTGTTACAAATACTTTTTACCTAAATAAAAAAGTGAAATGAATGAGGGTGTCAAAGTACCCCCAAAACCAAGAGCAAGATATATCAGCCATAAGCTAAGGATGGTGGAGAAAAAAATGTGCTGATAATGTTAAGTCAATGGTAGTAAGCAATGTAATTGTGCAAGATTACTTCATACATTTTATGTAGTTATTTTCTAATGTAATTCACAGTCACACAAATGCAGTAATGTAAAGCTTCATGCACTTTGATTACTTGCATTTAATACAAAGCTGAATGTGTACGTTTTTGTTTTGCCACAAGAGAGCAGCATACTACTGTGAAGAATCAGCGATGCACTTCCCAAGTGCTCCTGAGCAGGGGCATCACAAGCGGGGGAAAGGTGGGACCCAGAACAGGGGGTCCTGAGCCGATTTCAATCAAGATGTTGCTTAGTATGTAGTTCAGTATTATCTAATAGGCATACTATAAGCACTAACCATTACGCATTGCAGCCTTAAGTTATGTGTCAAAGATCACCAGCCTAATTGTATATGCTTTTAAAGATAGATAGATGCTATCTATGCATCTTCAAAGAGAACATTAGCTGCATATTGCCAAGAATGGCTTTTGGGTTTCATATTCAAACGCTGGGATCTCAACAGGCAGCAGAGCAGAGTTATTAACCCCAAAGGGAAGCCTGTCTGTTTGAACCTTTGCTCTCTCTACATTCAATATTCACCAAAGAGTTTCTTCAGGCTCTGCAGGTCCCCTGAGCGAGTGATGAATATATTAGGAGAATACATCATGTTTTTGAGAATGACAACAACAATAACAGTAGTGCTGGAAACACAGCTACAATGGTTCTTGCCAAACATGCTTTGCAAAAAATGTACACTAATTTTTCTGCAGTTTTTAATGATATCTGGAATACATGAAACGTAAATGAGATAACGAAGAGTTATAATGAAATTGTCAGGATGTAATTAAGAGCAATTAGAAACATACAGGATCTTCATTTAAGCCTGCTATAATGAAGTGTGACGGGACGAGCCAACGACAGACACAGTGGGCGTGGCGTCAGGCCTCGGAGAGGTTTTTATTTAACAGAAAAACCAACAAAAGAGGGAATAAAGTGTCCAAAAGGGGAACAGTGTCCAAAACAACAGGGAATCTGGTGTCCTCGTCGTGCTGCGGGGTTCGTGGGGGTCTGGCAATGTTCATGGAGGAAGGGTTCAGGTAAGGGGCGGAGTCTGGCGCCGCACGCGCTCCCCTCTTTGGTCCGGGGCGCGAGGGGCGGCGGCTTCTTCTAGCGGCTTCATCCTCCTCGCTGGCCGCGGCGCTTGCAGGGGATAGACGGCCCCGGCATCCTGGCCCGACGGCCGTGTAGACGGTGTGCGGTTCTCGACCGGACCGCGGGTCCGGCAGCTCACGTCTCTGGTGGCGCGGGAGTCCCTCAACGCACCCTTCCTGGACCCACGAGGACACCAGTGTGCATGCACGGGGAAGAGACCGGTCTCCCGAGGAGAGGCGCATTGGGCTTTTAAACAGCGGCGGTGATGAGGCTCCATTTCCTTCAGGTGTGCCCCATCACACGCCGCCAGCCCTGACTCGTCCAGCGCCCCTCCTCTCTCCCACACCCACTCCTATCGGGAGCCTGGTGCAGGGCGGCGATTTAGGACGGGGTGCCGGTGATTATCAGGGAGGAGGCAGCTGACTCGTCACAGAAGTCAAAAATAACTGAAAACAACCAAATAAGCTTTTAAATGAAATGTCTATTTTTGCGCTGCTGCAATAGTGCTTTACATTGCAGCAGATGATTATCTAAGCTCATGGCCAGAATTTTTATGAGTTTATATGTTATGAAGAAAAGCCATGGGACTGGATTTGCTTGTGGCCGTCTTCATTTGTCTTATTGCATTAACGGGCTCATCGCTTGCCGTCATGGCTGATAATAAGATGTCATGGCTGACAGTCATGCTACTGTGGGCCTCATGATTATGAAATATGATGAATTCAATTTAGCCAGGATGCCCACTGAAAATCTACATTTTCTAATCAAAGGTTACGTAGAAAGATTTTGACAAATATTCTATCCATCAAATCTTATATGTAATGTTTTGTTTGTATAACAATATGTACTGTATAGTGCATTCAGAAAATATTCAGATCTTTTATATTCTCAGTGTTTCTGTTACACAGCCATATGCTCACGAGTTTTTTTCCACATCAATCTCAATACATTTTCCACATCAAATTATTTTTTTAAAATAACAAATACAATGCTAAATGTACTGTAACTTCATCAGCATTACACAATTGTAAAAATAATAAGTGAAGTAAAAAAAAAAAAAACACAATCTCACTCCACTCTCTTCCTCTTTGACACACCAGGACACTGGAGCAAAATAGACCTTAATAGTACTCTATAGTATGCACAAGGTTGTTAGATTACAATGAACTCGCTGACTTGAAGACTGGAATCTCTCGCTGTGTGCACAATCCTAATGGGCCCTGAAAGAAAAGAAAGAAGGATACAATAAAAACAAGATATTTGTCCTCTGCTGCATCTTAAGAGAAACACAAGCCTATTGCTTGCCTGCTGTTTTCTGGCGTTAAAAGCACAAAACCTCAAAGAACATCTGCTGCTTGAGTAAACAGTGAAAAGATTATGAACTTTTCACTTGATTCACCTTTATACACTTAAAGAATGAATCCAGTGCAGTGGATCCCAGTTCTGGAATTGGAAACCACTGGTCTTGTGGAATGATGTGTGGACTGATGATGATTAGCAAACTTATAATCTACAGAAGTGAATGGCCTCATAAAACTTGAAGTGGGGTTTTGTGGCTTTTAGTCCATGTCTGTTAGCTTTGACAAAATAACAAAATTAAAACTATACTGACATACTTCATGATTTTTAATTCATGATATTCAATTTATGAATTTCTAAATGGTCCATACCACTGAAAGTGACAGGACATTATATTCTCCTATCTGACATTGTCCTGTCTGAACACCTCCCTTTATCTCACGCAGGCAGACTGTTCATTAAATTCATAAGTGTCATGGAAGAGGTTGGTCAAACGAGGGCGGAGGTTTGACTGATTTAATGAGTCTGCTGGCGAATAGAGAGATGAGTTACAGAGAGTCTGAACCTGAGCTGATTCATTTAGTGCCCACCGTCACTCATTTTAATGGGGAATTAAATTAGACTGACAGACAATAGGCATCAGAGCGGGAAAGCTTTTATTTATGATTATTTTCTCCTTCTCACAGAAGCCAAATGCTGCATGGGTAATAATAATAAAATAATCAAACAACATTTTAAAAACTCTTCTAACTAATTATATATATACATAATATAAAGTTATATAAATCCATGACCATTTCTCCTTGCACAGGACAAATGCTGTCAAATGAAAAAGAAATCTATCTATCTATCTATCTATCTATCTATCTATCTATCTATCTATCTATCTATCTATCTATCTATCTATCTATCTATCTATCTATCTATCTATCTATCTATCTATCTATCTATCTATCTATCTATCTATCTATCTATCTATCTATCTACAGGTGAAAATAAGTCTGATCATACCCAGGTCACACACACTTACAGTATGTCACACTCCATATGACAAAATGTGTGCCATGAATTATGATCAAAGTTTAATACATCCTACACTGTAGTATGAGCAATATTAACCATGATTTTGCCCAAGCAGTTGATCATTGCTATAGCATGCAGCACTACTGTAACAAGAGGCAGCTATGACATTTCTGTGAAACAAGGTAGCCTACGGCATCTCCACACAGGCCAGCGAGTTGAGCTCAGAGCGAGATGAATCTGGGAGGCAATTATGGATGACATTCTCTGATGTTTGCTTGGTGCACACCTCTGAAGGTTAGAAAGCAGTTCAAACTTACTCCATCACTCTTCATATATATTTCCTGTTGTGGATGCCATAGTAAACAAAATCTATGGTAAATATCAACCATAATTACCAAACTATCAAACACATCTAGTAATGCAAGTGGTGCAGGTGCTCTTGGTCCACTGGAGCAGCACTGACCAGATCAAGGGCTTCAAACTCAAGCTTCTTCAGTTTTTTCATCCTGAAAAGACAGAAACATCTCTCTACTTCAGCTGACCTGAACAAAGTATAGAGCTTTGAGTGTCTGCAATGGACAGATGAAGGGACGTGCCTCGCTTCTCTCAAAGAATCTTTTACAGCTTGAAAATATTGCTGCAACACGTGCAGTCATTTTTTAAATATATATTTGATATATCATATATTTATATCATTGTACCTTCATTCTATGGATTATTATTATTATTAACAGCAGCAACAACCACAACATAATAATAATAATAATAATAATAATAATAATAATAAGAAACAACAACAGACAATTTCCCTTTAAAGTAATAAAAAATAAATGTTTTTTAGATGCTGTAAGCAATGAGTTTCATCCTGCCTCACATAAATCACACACACACACACACACACACACACACACACACACACACCACACACACACACAACACACACACACACACACACACACACACACACACACACACACACACTAAATGGGGACATCCCTTAGGTGTAATGGTTTTTATACTGTACAAACTGTATATTCTGTCACCCTACACCAACCTATGAACCTACACCTCGCAGGAAACTCTCTGCATTTTTACAGTTTTAAAATAAAAACTTTGTTTAATTTATTTTTTATACCAATTTCACAAATGAGGATCTCCCCAAAGGGAGTTTTTTTGAGATTTTGTCAGGTTTACAACACTTTTGGGTACAAATTTGTCCTCAAAATATGGTTATGTACTGTAGGTACACACACACATACACACACACACACACACACACACACACACAAATAAAGTTTTATTTATTTATTTTTTGTACTTTCTAACTTACAGATAAAACATTCATATACTGGTAATCTGTCCGTGAAAGCAAATCTTGTACTTTACCAAATTAGCATCTGTCCTTAGTGTTCCAAACTATATGTCCCTTCTTCAGCACTGTTGAAGCACAGAATTATGCTTTTAGATCATTTTAATAGCCCTCTTCCAATTTACTTCTCCTTCCAAGTAGAGTTCCTGACAGATCTGTCAATCTATTTCATACCTTTCAACCAATTTAACTAATATATCACAAAAATGCTGCCATTTGAATGTTTTACTGAATTCAGTCTTTTTCTATCAACCTTTGTCTTTCTAGAGGAACTACAGTAGTCCTTCATGGCTGAAGTTTTGCTGGACTTTAATGATGTTTTTCTTCTTATTATGTTGAGTGAGCTCTTAATGCAGATCTATATAGCATGATGGCTTGTCCTCCCTCTTAGCATGCCACTTTGAAGCTTGAGTTGTGAGATTTTTCAAAAGGCCCATCATACCGAGAGTATTTGGATGTCTTTAATTAATAGAGATGTCTCAATCAATCCCCCTGTTCTTTGCCTTCATCCTTTCTGCCAGTCTACTTTGAATGCAGAACTGTGGGACATGATATGAGTTGAAAGCTCTATTTGGATTTGATTGGGTTTGTTCTATGCCAGGCTAACTATGCTCCTCCATGTTTAAGAAGTCTCATTTTCCTTTTCTTATTATGAGCGACTTTCTGCAATTAATCACCTTAAATCCTTAACATGATTACAAGGACAAAAGATAATCAAAATGATAAAAAATTTGCAGCTCAAACATCCAAATTCTTGAAGCTAAGCAGTTGTATACTCCATTTTTCTTGATAAAAAATCAATAAAAAGTAATAATAAAAAATAAATAATCACAGACGTGATATATATTGTCACACTTCTACTTCTGATAAACTTTTTTCAACTCTTTCTTTCAAAATATAAGCATTCATTTAACAAAGAAAGGCAGTATGTGCCTTTTAACAAATCCTTGCATTAACAGTGATTCACTTACATTGAAAGTCTATCGAGTGAAGCAGAAATGTGCAGCTCATATTTCATTAAAGCATTTATGTTAAGCCGCATATTCTTTGTATTAAGCCCTTATTCTTTCCTTAGTTTTACTACTACTGTTTAATGTTTATTCTAGTGAAATATATAACCTCATATAGAATACATATGCAATACTGTACACAATTTTTTGGTTTGTTTTTACAGACAAGCTGAAGATATTGTCTGTGGTAATGTCATAGATGCTGTCACATCATTTTATGCTGACTGGTCAATCCTTTTGTAGATTTCCCGTACCAGTAGCGTAAATATTTCATATTTCTATGGTGATCAATTTAACATACTGATCTTTATAGGCCACACTGATTAATTATGCCAGAGCTAAAAGAAATCTGATTACAAGTGATTAACCATACAATTACAAAAATCCATTCAATAATACACAAACTAGGCAACAACAGGTCTTATCTTTAGCATGCTGCTGGCATCACTGTGACAGTTCTGACACTAACTAATGAATAATGAAAAAAGAAAAAATGCTCTGCAAAAATCATTCGGAAAAAAAGAAACCTCATTTGTTATGTTAGTCATTATCAAATCTGAAGTTCACTGGGAATGCTACTACAGTATATGAACATATTTACCATTGTAAAAATAATAAAAATAAAACAAAATAAAATAAAGCACTGTTGAATAAGACAAATAGTATTAACTTTGACCTTGCAAGCCATTTTATTAGTATTCTTTTGTGCTTTATAAAAATATTTTGAATGATTACTTAAATTCATATTATCATGGGATTGATATTTCTCTAATACTATCATGATCATAGGTACAGTAATCACTCAAAATTTGCTGCAAACATGTAAAAACTACACTAATAGTAGAGCGTGTATCAAGGTGGATCATCTGACAGGCCAGAAGTGTGTCTGAAAAATTAGACTTGGAACAATCATTCTGAATAATGCCAGGTGCCCCTCCAGGAACTGACGTCTGGAAGTGACTTGTTTACCACACAACTTCTGCCATAACAGCCTCGTAAAACATCCTCTCAAACCAACCTTGCTGTCATATTCATAGCCTTTAAGATCCCTGCTTTCTGTCCTAATAAATTCTTGGCTCTCCGTTTAGTGCTGAGAGAGACAAAGAAGTACTTATAAATGTCTGCCCCCCACATCCATGTTGCTCGGTGTAACCTTGAGCACCGCAATGTAATTCCTTCCCCTACACACCATTTTATTGATTTCTGTAAAGCCAAATTCTTCATATGCATCCCACCCTGTCTCATTTACCTGGGCCTTTAAGGTCTCTAAGTGCTAAAATTGAATTTCTGAAAGAAATGGATTCAATCCGTCCCTTCATATTCAGGATCAGCAACAGAATGTGGTGTGGTGCAGAAATGCAAGGAGATCAGTGTGAGATGTATCTGCTTATGAGGACACGGCTCAGCTCCATGCTCTGAGATGCTTTTATATGAGTACGTAAGGCCAGAGTTTTGCAATAGATGGATAGATAGATAGAATGATAGCTAGATACATGATAGATAGATAGATAGATAGAGAGATAGATAGATAGATAGATAGATAGACTGCAGGACCAGCTCTAAGCAACTACTTTAACAGTTCGTGCAGAGGCACTAAGGACATAAAAAGAAATGCTTGATCTCATTATCATGTCTGGAGCAAGTGCACATTGTGAAGCATTGTCCAGATGCATTACCTGTGCACAGGCTCGAGTGCAGTAATTATCACTGGTGTGACCTGAGTGTTTGGTCATTGTCTCCTGGTATTGCTGTTTTGATGAGATCAGGCATATGCTTCCTCCAGGGCTGTTCAACACTAATCTACAGCATGAATTACCTTTATATGACAGGAGAATTAGGTAAAGACAGCCATGAAAAGGTCTCCTGGAATAAAAAGTCTTTATAGAGGCACTCACTGTCAGTAATGTGCACTATTATACAAATAAGATGTTCCATCTGCTGTATTGCTTTTCATATAAGAAGGCACTTGTACTTTTCTCCCTGTGTTCAGGGTTGTAAGGAATAAAATGTTAATGTCATATGTTTGATGTTCTGATGTTAACAAGAGACATAGTGTACTCCTTCTGTCTCCGCACACAATGTGTACTGATTACACTATAACACCTCCCTGATGTTCCTTTTACAACAGTGACTATCATGGCACATGTAAAAAGCATTTTGTATCACTATTTCTTTTGTCATCGTAGATAAAAACATCATAAAATATATTTATGACAAGCGTTGACAAGACATCTTGAATATTTCAACTTTTCAAGTAACAAGCTCTTAGCAAGCACTGGCTATTTCTGTGATTAGTGACAGAGGGGTAAATGCTCTTCACACCACCATCTGTTCACCAAATCTTTTCTCCGTTGCCACTCTTCTGCCTGGCTGTTCCCCACCGTCTAAATAGAACTCAGCTTGGGATGATTGCCACTGGTCAGTACTACTTCTGGTGCTTGACTCTAGCCAAGGTCCCTCTCAGCTGCCCAAACCTCAGTTTGGTTCTGTGCTAATTGCATTAAATGATGTCTGATGTTTCATATTGAGAAGACATTGCATATCCTGCAATTTCTTGCTGTTAATAATAAAAGTTCCAAAAAGGGGTTTTGCAGCAAAGCCTTAGAAGAACCACTTTTGGTTCCCCAAAGAGAACTGTTCAGTGAACAGTTCTAAAAATAAATTAGTGTGAAGAACATTTTAATAATCCAAAGACCTTTTTGTTCTTTTGTGGAATGGAAAGAATCCATGGAACAGATGCCAATAAAGAACCTTTATTTTTAAGAGGTTATGGGAACTTTATAATGTTGCTGTATATGGATAAGCTGCATGAAGTTTCTTCAAAATACAAGATTTTCCTTGTTCTGCTGAAAGCACTGTAAAAAAAATTGTGCTGTTGTCATTGTTATTAGTTAGTTAAGTTATATTTTATTAGTTAGTTAAAATATTTTTATAGCTTTAATTTTTATTTCAGTTTTAGTTTTAGGAGTTTTAATACTTACTTACTGATCTCAGTTAGATTTTACTTCAGCAAAATTTTAATTACCAAAAATAATTTTTAATAGTTTTAGTTTGTTAAATAACAACATTACTGCCATCAAGGAAAGACAACATATCACTTGTACTCTTGGTATTCTGTACTCTTGGCCCATTCTAATGAATTTAAGAGTCACAGTTCTAGTATTTTTTCAAATAAGAGCTTTAGAGCTAACAGTGGTCAGTACACATACAAATCTTAAAAGTAACAATTACACAAGCAGCCCATTTAATTTGTAAATTTAATTATGAATTTGGTGCAACTCATCTTGAAGTATTTCTTCAGGAAATAAAAAAAAAAAATGTATAGCGTTTGGTCCCTTTTTATCAATTCTTGTACTGTCCTCATTGGTGATAACTGCCCAGCTGAATCCAGATCAGATATGATATTATGTCACAAGTGCACTCAGATGAAGGCATGATGTGGGCTATAAGTGATAGAAGAGCAGAAGAGAACAGAGAGAAGTATGTGTAGCCCTCTGAGTTTTCAGTCCCACTGAGTAAGAAGCTGTTTCAGGAATTGAAGTCCAGATTTTGTTTTTTACAGACTCTCTTCACCTGGATGACTGCAGTGATACGCTGCGGCACTCACAGAGTCCGTAGATGGTCACGCCTGAAAGCACTTCATTCTGATCTTGCCTGTGAATAGTGTAACCTGCTGAGAGCTTTAAACCTGATATCAACCCACACACACTTACTAGGGTGATCTTTGGATGGTAGTTGCTTTGTTTGTTGATATTTAGTGGGTAAATGAGGCCTGTCTCTCTTGTAGAATATAACCTCAAAAGAGGACTAAATAGCCTCCATTTCTCTTTCCTTTCATCTCCCATCTGCTTTCCTCAGCAGGCTGTTTGTACCTGCTGCGACATCCTTTATTAAGCTTTATAGCAAGTGCCTTTCGAGGGAGGCAGCCATTGTATGATCAGAACTCAGATATTTTGCTGCCTGGCTGTGACTGCAACTGTCTATTCTCATTTTCTGAGCAGTTCAGTTTATCAAACACCACCATCCAATATTTGAGTCAGAAACAATGAAGGGGTTGCGACAAATAGACAAAAGGAGAGGGTAATGCAGTTCAGGCATATCCACGGCCACCTGTTCTCTCATTCTCCAAGTCATTAAAATTACATCATGTAAATGAGTGCATTCCAACAGCATCAATGAGCTGCTATTAGATTAATTTTACTGTGACTGATCCTTAATAATGTTAAAACCCAATAGCTAATAGCTACATTTCCATCATAAGCATGATTCACTCTCACATTGCTCATGAATTGCCACAGACGAGGGGGAAGGCTTTGGGGAACAATTGGCCTGACATCTGATCAATGAAGTCTATCTGTATGATATATAGCAGGTTCTTGGAGCTTTTGGTGTCAAGTTTTATGAGGTTTACTGTAGCCACAAGGTCCTAGTTCTTTTTCAGTGACAGCATGAATGCTGGCTGCTAGCACAAAACAATAACATATTATCTATTTGTGTCAGCCACATGTCAACAATAAGTTTTGTTTTATTCTCAACCATTTAAATGACATCAAGTGATTCCATAGAACCAGCATTTCAGGTTTCCCAAAGATCCTTTTGTGCAATTAAAAGTCTCCATGGATGTTGATGTTATAGATTCCAAGAAAAAAAAAAAAAAAATTACAAGTGCTTTTTTAAGTGTTTTTTTTTTCCTGAAAATTTAATAGCAAAATAAATTCCATTTTAATTTTTAATTATTATTTATTTAACATGTAACGCAAAATACAGTGATTACAGCAATCGTCTCATTCAGTGATGCAGCATGTTTTTGCTTGCTAGCTTCAGCTGAAATTGTAAAAAAAAAAAAAAAAGAAAAAAAGTAAATAAATAAATAAAAATGTGAAAAGCACATCATCCCAAACCTCTTAACCTTCATTTAAAATGTATACTGTACTGGCTGCATAAAATTACAATGAATAGAGAATTGAGCTTTCAAGCTTAAAAAATAAGAAGAAAAAGAAAAAAAAAAAAAACACCATAAAAAGTATCATACCAGTTCCGGCAAATTATATTTTATATTTCGGTGTATAATGCTTTAAATTATGTTTCACACAAACCTATACATTTTTATGATACGTATATAGTGATTTTCTGTTATTTTGGAGCTCGATAGCCCCAGTCCTCATTCACTTTCATTATAACTGTTTTTGACCATAAAAACTGCTTTTGACTTTGAAAACACAAAAGAAGGTATTTAAAGAATGTTATAACTGTTTTTGACCATAAAAAAACACAAAAAAATTTAAATTGAAGAATGCTGGTAACTACATAATTTCAGTTCCCTTTGACTTCCACTGTATGACAAAAAAAAAAAAAAAATGGAAGTCAAGAGGAACCGAAACTGAAAGCAGAAGATAGAAATTCATACAAGTTTGGAACAACATAATGGTGAGTAAATGATGACAGAATTTTCATTTTTGGGTGAACTATCCCTTTAACATTACCGAACCCAACAAAATGAGAATACTGGACAGCTAGAAGTGACAGGAAGGAGGCAGACATGACAAGAACGGAAATGCAGCTTCTCTCTTCCTGGCATCTGTTTTCTGCTGTGCCCACATTCAATTCCAGAAGGGAATTAACCGATAAGAAACCATCACTGCTAACTCTGTGGAAGTGGACCCTTGCATTCAATCGTCTCCTTCTCCATTTATTTAAAATCTTATATTTGCTCTCACCTTAGTGAATCCAAATGCAGTCATATCAATGACTGCTGCTTATGCAAGATGCAACATAGCTGAAGGTTAGAGAGAAAAAGAGAGAAGAGAGGAGATTAAAAGACAGGTGTCGAGCAAGGAAAACAGGTCATGGTAATGTGAATAAAATCTGCCTTAATCATTTTGTAATTTTCTTGTGTGAAATGCCCATTAGCTGTCTTTATATCACAGTCCAACAAATACACTTTTACATGTAATTAATAAAAGGATAAACAAGATAAAAGATCATCTGATTTTATTTTTATATCAATCTATCAATTTCTCTACACAGCGTGTCTTTTCTTACTCATTCCATTCTATCAATTTCTCTACATGTATATAGCTGTTTGTTTAAATTATAATTTTTTTATAAAATTGTCAATTTTTAGAGCCCTTTTGATTCTACAAGGGCTTTGACAACTAATGAGGAGAGCTCCAATGGCATATGGATCTGTGTCTAAGTTAAATGAAAAAAGAATAAAGAAAAGCAGAGACAAAGAGTAAGACAGTGAGAAGAGATGAAAAATGCGATTGCATCCTCTCAGAGCAGTTGAGCTTGACAGCAGTGCTGCCCTTTGCTCATGAGACTCCTCTCAGATGAGGAGTGATGACTCATGGGAAGACCATTATGGAGCAGCAAGTCAGGCAAAATCTCTGGTTAAGACCAAACAATTTATACCAGCTCCCCAAGCACAAGCAGTCATATCTAATCATTTACCTGACCATTTCAAACCATTTCTTGTTCTGCTTGTCAAAAACGAGGCCAGGAAAAGAAATCACTAAGCTCCTCTTCACCGGCTGTTTACAGATTTAGCTCATGACACCATGGTGCACTGTTGCAAATTAATGTGAGTTCGCAACCTGTATGGACTAGTTGCACAAGATGGCATCAGTGAGTTTTGGCGATGCGAGAGTTGGTATTCTTATTTCCGCTCTCTGCGGCGTTTGCATTTGCTGTAAGGGACACTCATATGAAACTTGGCTAGATAGATGTAATTAATGTTTTTCAAATTCAAATAGTGGTATATCAAAGACAAGAGAAAACTTCCTGATTATGTTATTTCTTCTGTGTGGACCCAGATAGCACACATACATCTGCAAGATGTCTGTTAAAGATCACTTCATCTGGGAAGTATCTGCTGCGTACAAACATCTGATAGACGTCTTTTAGATGTCAGTTTTACATACATTCTAAATCATAAACATCCTAAAGACATTTTAATGTCTATTTGACATCTAATAGGAAACGTCTTATAGACTTATTGCAGATGAGCAAACACTCTAAAAAAATACATCTTGCAGATGTAAATGCAGATGTCAAATAGACGTATCTGTGATGTACGTATGCTATCAGTGGTAATTTATTAAGATACAACGCGGAGAGATCTTCTTTATTTCTTCTGTTGATTATGTGGTACAGCGTTGGTGGTTAGTCTAAATCCAAAGGGATCTCTTCATTCTAACACAAACCACTCAAATGTGCAATACTGTACATTTTCAATTAGTTGATTTTGTTCTGACTGCTGTGGATGTGATCTGTACATTCTCCTTGTGCATAGAACAACTCTACCTATAAGATCGAATAAGATATAAGGTTTGCGACTGTCAAAGGAGATGCTCAAGAAATTTCAACCTGTATTGTGCACTCAATGTGTGTTTTATTAACTTTATTTGGTAACCTTATTTATAACTGTATCTGTATAGTTTAACATAATATTGTAGTTTTGCATTTATTAAAAGAGCCGTGTTTGTATTTTCCTGTGTATTTTTATTAATATGATCTGTTTTGTGCAAATGAGCATCTGTTGCATGAATCATTATCTGTCATGTGTCTATAAGCAGTGCATACAGTATATTTTTTACGAATTGTTTGCATTATTTGGCTACCTAAATAACACCTTTAAATTTGTAGATATATTTATTACGATTGTCTTTTTACAGGCTGTCTGAGATGGAAGAATAAGATAACTGTGTGTTAATGTAAAATGTTCAATTTGACAAATTGATGTGCAGAATTGAGAAACGGATATTTATTAAGACTAATTGCAGCCCATGTCTCACAAGGTAATATATTTCAGTTCAAATGTTACACAAAAAAAGTCATTTTAAGGCCAACATTTTCAAGAAAAAATATATTTATTGATGGTAAAGATGCAATGTAATGTTTACTTCCCTGATAGGACATGTACAATCACAAAGACATCTATTTGAGGTTTGCATTAACATCTGCAAGACTTATTTTTTAGAGTGTTTGTGTGCATCTGCATTACGTCTATAGGACATTTTCTATCAGATGTCAAAGACATTTAATGCGTTTAAGATGTTTTTGATGTTTTTGATTTAGAATGTATGTAAAAACGTACATCTTAAAGATGTCTATCAGATGTTTGTACACATCAGATGCTTTCAAGATTAAGAGATCTTTAACAGAAATCTCACAGATGTACGTGTGCTATCTGGGTTGTTTTTATAGCCTAATATAGTCTAAAGTTATGTTTTGAAATGTTTTTTAACATTTTTTTTACAGTAGCTTAGCCTTTTAGTGTATTTACAATATTTTGTTCATTTGCATAATTGCTAAGGAAAAAATACTTTGTGTAATTAATGTATTTCATTCATTCACCAGACCCAAACGAACGTAAGTTTCAAATACCAGACCCAAACGAACGTAAGTTTCAAATACATACGAAATTTTCAAATGCCACTGGCTTAACTAACATATATAGTATAATAATGATAGCAATGTAGATCTTAGAACAAAAATAAAAGATATTATAAGTCATGTAAACATATATAAAAGGCAAAATCCGGGTTTCTCTGGCTCTCTGCACTGGTGTTTAGTATAAGGGAAACATGTTTACCCATTCTCACTGATTGGAAATGCAACATGTGCTACTAGTCCTTGGAAATGCAACACAATGTACCACAATGTAATGTTTTTCTATGGAGTTGTCTTAGCATATTACATTCAAATACACACACACACACACACACACACACACACACACACACACACACACCAAAATGTAGTTCTATTCATGTACAAATGAGCCTGTTCTTTGAAATGAATCTGAAAACATTCAGTGCCATAGCCTGATCCATGAACAAATCACTCATATGAGCTGGTTCTTTTAATGATTAGTTCAAACAGACGAGTGCCACACAGAAGTGTTGATAATGGAAAAATAGCACCATTGAGAGTGTGTTATTGTTATAGTATATACAATTTTCAATGAATATAAAGTTATATGCTATTACGTAACGCAGTTCAAGTATTTCCAGTTACTCTGCATGTTTTGCTCCACTGAATAGTTTCTCCGAGCAGTAGCAATATTTCGTTACTGAATGGATTAATGTTTTGAATGCTTTGCGAGTAAATGATTCAAAGAGTCATGCACTGCATCTGAAATTGAATACTTCCCTACTATATAGTAGGCGAAAAACAGTATGTAAGGTGAGTAGTACATCTGAATTTATAGTATTCGAAAAATAGGCAAAAAGTACCCGGATGACCTACTTCTTCCACCCGGATTCTGAAGTGTGCTTTTGATGAACACTTTACTATCCCATGAGGCCACAGGAGAGGAATAATGAATGGCAGTGAAGCAACAAAACTGACACTGGTAGGTCATGTGACAATAACAACATGGCGGATGTAATACGTCTGAATCTTGCTACCCTATTCATACTATATAGAACATACTTTTTTAGTGGTCATGAAGTTGATTCAAATTCAAATGTAGTACCTACTTAGTACGTGATTTCGGACACATCGATGGTGTTCCTTAAAAAAGACTAACTGCCACCTACTGGTGTAACAATGTAAGCTGCAGAAACATCCTTAATTAATTAATTTATTTTTTTTAACAATACTATTATTTCCCAAAGACACAAATATTGTTTATTTTATTATCATTTGTATTATACAAAGCTCTCTTGGTAAAGAATGCAAAGTTGTGTTATTTTGTATTTATCTATGTATTCAATCACTTCAAATTCATCTGATTTCATTTTAAATACCTACCACTGCTGCTCCAGAACATCCCCCTAACTGCTGAAGAAAAAAGATTTCATTATCTTCAGCCATCCAGTGGCCTTGGGAGGAGTCCTAAGATAGCCATTAAACTTAATAACTGTCAGTGTGAGGAAGCTTTTATTCATTATTAGCCTTCATGAACCCACCCACAGGTCCCAGAGCAGTTCAAAACTCCTTAATTCTTTTCAACCTCATCTCAGTGTACGGCAGCCTAGGATGGAATTAGCATAGCTTCCTCTGTGTTTCACCACATGTCTTATTCATGACTACACTTACTCTCTTAAATCAACCCTCTTGATCATGGTGGAGATCCAACCCAGAGCCGCCTATCAAAACGATGAGGTTATGAACTGCAGGTTTGATGGTCATAAGTCTTCCTTTTAAAGATAACAATTTATGACCATAAAATACAAAGAGGAAGCCACCAGAGACAAGGGAACATTAAAGTGTTATAGGCAGGTTTTAGAGCCATGCCAGGGAGTGTAAGACATCTTAATGGACATATTGCAGGAATTAAACCATAAATGTAAAATGAAAAATAATAAATTTATCCTCTTTTCTGTGTATTTTTGTGTATTGCACTGTGGGCCAAGTGCCTATTTCAGTCCTCTGTTAATTAGTATTCTGCTCTTTCTTGACTTCTGGAGTCTGACCAAAGAGACAAATAGTCAATCGATCTGATCCACCAAATGGTAAAATAAATGCAGCTCTGTCCCCGGCAGCCATGCGTCACACCTGACAGTTTAGCTTGTAGGTTTTATTTCAGAGACAAGCTGATAAAACCCTTTAAATCACACTTATCTGGGTCATTTCACAAACAACGAACAATTTGATGGCCACTTTATAAAAGTAAGTTCATTTTACGGTTCAAGTAAACTGCATAATGTGTTCACATAATTGTTAAGCAATACATGGCAACATGGCAACGGGTAGAAGAATGACAAGCGGGGAAAAGCAAGTGTCCTCCTATCTATACATATATAGTCATAAAATATATTTTATATATTTCAACTGTATAACAAATATAAAAAGATAAAAAAATACTAAAAAAATTATATATGCAACAACAATGAAACGCCATAAAACATGTTATATATGTTCTTTGCAACTTGGAATATGTGTGAATTTTAAATATAAGGGCAAGTCTTGGATAAGACCCATACTTATGGGAATTTGTCAAGTCTGACTCTCTAACCATTAGTCCACAACTGTGTAATGGTTATGGTTGATATGTTACAACATAAGGTTCCATTTGTTAAAGGAATAGTCCATCCAAAAAAAAAAAATGAATAACTGCTGAAAATGTACTTACCCTCAGGCCATCCAAGATGTAGATGAGTTTGTTTTTTCATCTAAAACAGATTTAGAGGAATTTAGCATTACGTAGTTTGTTCACCAATGGATTCTCTGCAAGCAATGGGTGCCATCAGAATGAGAGTCCAAACAGCTGATAAAAACATCACAATAATCCATAAGTAATCCAAATTATTATAATCCATCAATTAAGAAAAGAGTGTTTAAGAAACAAATCTATTATTAAGATGTTTTAACTTAATGGTTAAAATAACGGGGTCATATGATGCTGCTAGAAATAATATTATTTTGCGTATTTGTTGTAATGAAAAGTGTTTATGTGGTTTAAGGTTAAAAAAAAACACATTATTTTCCACATGTACATTATTGTTTCTCCTCTATGCCCCACCTTTCTAAAACGCATCGTTTTTTACAAAGCTAATCGTTTTGAAAAGCGAGGTGTGCTCTGATTGGCCACCTATCCAGTGCGTTGTGATTGGCTAAATGCCTCAAGCATGTGACGTAAATGTTACGCCCCCCTTGCCGCCGAAATATTTGGGTTGAACTGTCTTGGAACAGTGTTGTAAATACAACATCACCACTGATTTCTAGTTGTGTCCTCTTTTGGAAAGTAAAAAAAAAGTATTTTTTCGCTTTCACAATGAAACAGCCTTTCCACAACATGGCGCCGGCGGCAACAGCAAGAATCAAAGGTTACGCCTTCTTTCTTTGCGTGAACATTTGGGTGGCATTATGCAAATCCTCCAACATCGTGACGTAGACATGTGGGGGCGTGTTTAAACGAGGTGTTTTAGGAGGGTGTGGACAAGTCTTAACTTTTATAAAGAATATCTCTTTGGGTTTAAGCCTTTAGTCTTTGCAATTTTAGAGATCTGATCTATTCACGAACAGCTTCTAGCACTCCAAAGAGAAAGGAAAACTTGTAATTGCATCATATGACCCCTTTAACATATACAATAACAAAAAAACTAAATTTAACATGAACTTACAAAAAGAAAATACTTAATAATAATACTTTCAGCATTTACTAATACAGTATTAAAATCAAAAGTTGCATCTCTTCACATTTAATGAACCTGACATGAACTTACAAAGAACAGTTGTATATTGATTACGTTAACCAAGATGAATAAATTATGTACGTAACAAATGTATCGCTCATTGTTGTTTTAGTTAATGCATTACCCAATTTTAACAAATGTGACCTCACTGTAAAGTGTTACTGTTCCATGTCTTATGTTTTTGTGTTAACTGGATAAAAAGAATCATACAGTCTGCACAAACAAGAATAAAATACTTACTCTTATCAGTCTCTCAAGCTATTGTTTTGTCTGGGAAATCAGAGAATGACAATGCTAAAGTTTTATTTTTATTTCAAAACAACATTAATATTTTATTTCACTTGAGCTACCTAGTTGCCTTCTTTTGCATCTTTCTCCTTTCTACATCAGTTTTCAGTGATGAAATACATGTTCAGAGGCTCAGTCCTTCAAATAAGCATTCAGCACAGGATTCTGCGTATTTTACTACCTACCATAACCATGGTTCTGCCAAGGAAAGACATCTTGTGATCAGAAGAGGCTGACAGAAGAAGGAAACGTAATAAGAAGCAGAGGGAGCAGGAGAGCGAGAGGCTGACAGACTCAAGCTCCTCATGAGGAAATGGATCTGAAGGATTGGCCTGAAAACATTGATTTGGCAGTGTCTTAATCTCAGAGCAGACAAAGAGAAAAGAGAGAGATGGAAGGAGAAAGAGACTATGACTTTTGAGCAACACCTGGATGAATGAAAAGCTTCATAGCCAGAGTAAAAGAAACATAGAGGCAGAGACTTCAGCACTGCACACAACAGTGGAGACAGTTCCAAGAGACACTTAAAATATATTTTTTTCTTTTTATTCGATACTTTCAGTATGAACCTTTAAGGCTTCAGCAGAGATGACAGGTTTAAGCAGCTATGCTTAAAATGCGAAACTAGTCCTCAAACCAAATGGAGAACCTAAGAAAGAGAATGAAAATCTACAAAAGGGCTTGGACTCCAGTACATTGTGTACAAATGAATGAAACAATCAAATCTACAAACCAGTTTACTAAAAAAAATGCTGTTTTGTTAAAATAATCATAGCACATAGACGCAACAAAATGATTTTGGTAAGTATATGGCATGTATGTATAGCATGTATGTATTTGGAATGTGGCATGAAGTGTATTACTGCAGCACAAGTCTATAGGTGTATGTCTTATCAGATGCATTAAAAAATGCTGTCATGGCTATCATGGTGAAAATGTACCAAGTTAACACATTACTTTATTTGGAACACTTCACTCTCAACACTGGATATAAACGTGTTTTGCCAAGACTACACAGACACAAAGCAGGTGGGCTCCACCATCTCTTGACTTTCAGCCATGTGTGTGATCAGTAAACAGCTTAACCAACACTGGCCTGTGGTGTAAATATTTCCACAGGTTCCTGTGTTTGTTTAGAGTGATTTTTTGATTTTTCATATTCTCTTTCACACCTTTACCGGCTGCTGTGAGATGCCCTGCTGCTCTCTGACATTCACTCTGGACTCTTTTTATTGGTTCAGACATCTAAAAACACTTGAAATCTTTGACATGGCTTTCTGTAAACCAGTGCAAATGGCGTCTGCTATCTGTGCTGGATTCCTCAATAAAAGAATGGATTTGTTCTCGAACAAGGCTGCAAAATACCAGTAAATCAGACTATTATGGGCACAAAGAGCATTAACAGGTGGGAGGTGAGGAAGCGTGTTCCTGGCAGACACGTGGCCACCCAGATTATCGCACATGCATGTGTGCACACATGTGTGCATGGGGCTCAATGGGATTGGCTCTAGGTTCTGGGCTCCTGCCTAACTGCTTCAGAACCTTCAAATCACTCTTTTCTCCTGCCAAACACTGGAGCATCTCGACAGCTGCAGGCGTGCCGGAAAGCCCAGTGCTGGAGAAATGTCAGACTGTCTGGGGTCAGGCTAGCTGGGCGACTCATCCTGTAGAGAGTGCCAAAACACTGCAGCTGCCCAGAGCTTCTAATGTTGAAACAATGGCTCTGTGTTTGCATTCGGTTCAGTGATTAAGGTCTGTCTTTTTCAGCTAAGCTTTTAATTAATATGAACTGTGGTAAAAGGTTTTAAAATGCTGTGTTAAAATATTATTTTTGTCTTTTGAATCTATACACACCCCTCACAAAAATATAAATTAAATTGACTTTATAAATATATATTCGTATATTTATTATATAATTTATATATTATATTATGAATTAATTATTGTATATTTTAATAATATATTATTAATAATTGTTTTATTGTTAATTTTTGAATATTAATATTAATTATATTAGTTTTTATTATTATTAATATCTTTTATTTTATTTATTTATTTATTTAGATAGATAAAAAAATACCCCTACCAAAAAACCAAATTAATTATTTTTATTAATATTATAAAAGAGACTATATACAGTGTATATATATATATATATATATATATATATATACAGTACAGACCAAAAGTTTGGAAACATTACTATTTTAATGTTTTTGGAAAGAAAGTCTCTTCTGCTCATCAAGCCTGCATTTATTTGATCAAAAAATACAGAAAAAACAGTAATATTGTGAAATATTATTACAACTTAAAATAATAGTTTTCTATTTGAATATACTTTAAAAAAAAAATTTTTTCCTGTGATGCAAAGCTGAATTTTCAGCATCATTACTCCAGCCTTCAGTGTCACATGTAACATCCAGTCTATCACATGATCATTTAGAAATCATTCTAATATTCAGATTTATTATGAGTGTTGGAAACAGTTCTGCTGTCTAATATATTTGATGAATAAAAGATTAAAAAGAACTGCATTTATTAAAAAAAAAAATCTAATAATATATATTCTAATAATAAATTTTCTTTATTATCACTTTTTATCAATTTAACACATCCTTGCTGAATAAAAGTATTGATTTTATTTAAAAAAAAGAAAGAAAAAAAATTCCTGACCCCAAATTACTGACCAGTAGTGTATATTGTTATTACAAAATATTTATATTTTAAAAACATAGCCTTTTTTTTTTTTATATTTACTTTTTATTCATCAAAGTATCCTAAAAAAAGTATTACATGTTCTGAAAAAATATTAAGCAGCAGAACTGTTTCCAACTTTGATAATGAATCATCATATTAGAATGATTTCTAAAGGATCATGTGATAATGATCCTAAAAATTCAGCTTTGCATCACAGAAATAAATGATAATTTAAAGTATAATAAATTTAAAAACAATTATTTTAAATTGTAATAATATATCACAATATTAATTTTTTTTTCTGTAATTTTGATCAAATAAATGCAGGCTTGATGAGCAGAAGAAACTTCTTTCAAAAACATTAAAAATATTGTACATATATTTTAGAATATAGAATCTGATTACCATTTCTTTAATGTGAGACAAGAGATTAACTAGATTCCTCTTATTCTCCAGTATATTTGCATTAAGACACCTTTTCTTGTTATTCACACAGAAAAAAAAAAAAATCCTTCATAAAAATATATTAAATTGAATTTGAATAGCCTTCTCACAGGAAAGGGAAAAATGGATTTCATGCTTCATCGGCTTACTGAATTACAAATTACAATTTACATAGCTGTTCTGTAAATCATAGTGCTCGGATTCAATTAATGTGGCAAATGTCATTAATGGAATGTATTGTAACCCCTTGAAATTTTTTTCTGAATTTCACAATTTTTTACAAAGATGAAAAGAGATCTCTGTGGGAAACCATTGCAATATAACTATCACTAAGGACATGTATTTACTGTAGAATCATCATTTTATGATGCTGTAGGTCATGGACCCTCTTCATGGTTTATTCATTCAGTCTGTCTGGTTTCATCTTAAGTATGTTCCCAACTCTCTAACTAAAAACCAACCAAAGCACACCACATGAATTACAGTCTTACAAGAATATTTTTTTTTTTTTTTTATGTAAATCAAAAGACTATTGTAGGAAGGCATGTAGTTGTTGAAAATGGTGTCTTTGAAATAGATTTTTCCTAATTATGAATATGAAATACTATAAGTTTAATTTGTAGGCTGTGAATTAATGACTTTAAAGTGGTGCATTTGTTTGGTTCAAATAAACTATGATCTAACATTCTGCAGCAAAGATGTCTGATGTTATTAATATCCAAAGATCGTTAATGGGACAAAAATTATATATGGATAAAATATGAACATAACAAGTGATAACAAATTAATAAAAAATGCTTCCATACAAATCATAACAGGTCTTAACCTTGTCATAAACATTTCCTATGAATCACTGTGACATTTCGAGCTGTCTGATATTTCTGCAGAACTACTGTTTACCAATCAAGCAAATAATTACAACTTATGATGAATGTTGAAGACACATGCGCCTGGCACTCAGTTTCCACTCTCAAACGAGCCCCCTGAATTAAAGCAAAGCCCTGTTGTACTTTGATCTCTCAATAATTCATTGTCTCATCTATGAAGCACAAAATAATTGTACTTCAGAAGAGAGATTAGAGATTGGGAGGCAACACTAGTCAGGAGGTTAATTCCAGCCCAAACCATCATGTCCAATGTTTTGCTCCTTGATGATGATGCATGTGTCTTCGATGGATAGCCACTCTCTGTGTAACATTAGTATTCAAGATTAGAATGGGGTGCGTGTGCGTTGGTGGACGTGTGTGCATGAGTGTGCATGATCGAAATACTCATGGGAAGGGGATAAAATGGACAAGTTCAGCATCAGTTCAAGGGCATAGAATATAGAAACAGAGGCGACCAAGACATATTATCAGTCAGTCACACCAAAACCACATCATGCAGGGAGGTGTGAATTTTAAGTGTGCTGCATTTGATATATTTTCATATATAAAAAAATAAATATACATACATATAAATACAATAAATTCAAAACAGCTACAATTTTAAAGGAATAGTTCACCCAAAATGTAAAAATTCCTAATTTACTCACCCTCAGGCCATCCGAGATGTAACCAGTTTTGTTTCTTCATTGGAACAGATCTTGATAAATGTAGCATTACATCACTTGGTCACTGATGGATCCTCTGCATTGAATGGGTGCCGTCAGAATGAAAGTCCAAACAGGGGATAAAAACACAACAGTGATCCAAAAGTAATTCACAGCAGTCCAGTCAATCCATTAAGCTGATTGCTGCATGTTTATAATAAACAAATCCAGCAATAATGGCTAAAATAGCAGTCCTCTGTCTATAATAGTGACAAAGTCATCTTGTCTGAATCAGAAGAGAAATATGCACAGACCAAGCACTGTTTGCAAGCAGAAACAGTTTTTTGATGTGAGAGGACTACAGGGATTTTTTTTTTTTTTTTTTTTTAACTGGAGAAAGCTTAATTATGGATTATAAACTTTGGCAAGAAGTATCAGTTTAAAGTGAAATGCCTTAATGATTCTTGGGTGAGATATTCCTTTAAAGTAGTATAAATATTGATGTCCTCTTTGGTCATTTTCACTGTACACTTGACCAATTAAAATCAAGCATTACAGAGAGTTGCATAATGAGTGTAACTTGTTTAAACTTGTTTAAAAACGCAAGATGATTGGCAGTTAAATAACAAATAATTGATGTTGGGCCATTGAATTATTGGAAGAAAATATATGGTGTCATCAAGTTTCGAAAGATTTGCCCACATGTGTGCATACATTTAAATGTGTTTAAATTACCATTTGTGAGGAGAGCAAATGATCTACACATTTTCCATTTTTAAATTTAAGATAGACTATCATTTTCTCTCATTAGTAAAAAAGTGCTGATATGAATTGAGAACAATAAAGCAGTCAGAACACGTTTCAGCCTGGCAGACTGGCACACTTGGAAATGACTGGTTTGCAACAAAGTGCACCAATTAGTGCATTTCTAATACTACAGGGGAACCATAAATTCACTATTTGCTACTGATTAGCTTGTTGTAGATGTTAATGATGAATTAATATCCAACTTTATTCATTATACTTTCAGTTTTTACCGTGGCACTCTCCCAGGTGTTTTTTTTTCTTTCTTTTCTCAGTTACTAAACAGTGGCATCTGATTTGAAATTCAAATCGCACTGCGGATTTTATAGGGTCGCTCTATACCTCTCCTTTTCTTTAATTTGTTGCTTTTTGTTTTAAGAAAACAATCTTGTTTTGAAACTATCAAATGTAATAAAGAACAGGAAACATGCTCAATATCTGTATGAATAGTGACTGTATAGGCCTATATATTACATGAACAAACTTACACCTTACTGAAACTTTTTATGACCTTTAGTTTGGCAACTATGTGATATAATGTTGAATCATTTCAGCATTGTGTCTGATTACACCATTTTCAGTTCTCAGTACTGTCCAACGTGGGTGTGTAGGAGCCACTCAGCGTATCTATGTTTTCCGGACCAACTCGCTCCGGTGCATTGTAATTACTTTCCTGAATCACCTGTGCATCTGCACGGCCGCTGAACTGTAAAAACCTGTTTATTTGAGGGCTACACTCAGCTGGATTGCGTTTCTCCCTTTAGTATCCTAAGCCCTATATCACCAAGCATATAAACAAAAAACTTTTGTGGTTTGTATTTGCTGTTGTTTTGTACGATATTCTGGATGCTACTTTATTGGGTAATAAATGAACTTCTGCTACACTGGGATTCTGACCTGTAAACAAAACACACAAATTACATATGTGGGGCCAAAAGTAATTAAAATGAAATATAATATAATAGTAATAGTAATAAAAAAAAAATATATATATACAGTATGTATTAAAAATAAAATGAAAAATGTGAAAATTTTGAAAAATGCAATCTAGCTGAGCACAATATATAATGTCAAATATTAATTAATAATTAACATCTATAACAAGGTGGAGAGAGACAGACAGACAGATGATAGATAGATAGATAGATAGATAGATAGATAGATAGATAGATAGATAGGTTAAACATGTTACATGTACTTACTATAATAATAACAATTAATTATGCATAATTACATGCAAGTAACCCTAAGCCAAACCCTAATCCTAACCCTAACCATATAAGTACATGTAGTTAATTAATATTACTCAGCACTTAAATCTATTATTACACTGTAACAAGGACACCTTAAAATAAAGTGTAACCATAGATAGATAGAAAGTCAGAGCTATATGTCTGTCTGGCAGTGTATTCAGTTTCATAAGTAACAGGATGAGGAACATTTCTCTAATGATGGCACTTTGGCACAGATCCCGGGCTCATATGGATGAAGTGGCCTCACTCACTCTCTCATGCTTTCTGAGCCTGTACACTCCTGGTCCTTTTGATTTGTGACTCAATTAGCTTGCTTCTGTTCACAGCCATGTTCAGAGATGAATGATGGCGCTAACATGCTAGCTGCCGCAATCTCCGTACGTTCCCACCCCCTTGTCAACAACATCTGAAAAATGGGTGTAACATGTGATTTGTAATTATGAGAAACCTCCTGAAATAAAACGGAGGGGTAGTAGATATATAGCAGAGACGTTGCGGTGAGGTGGTTAGTGCCGTGTTAGCATGTCCTTTGGCAAGGTCCTTTGTGAATGAGTCCTTTCAACTTCACAAAAGTCTAATTAAGACTCCTCTGCAGACCAAATGAGCAAAGCCATTATGGAAAGTGATTATTTGCCTTCAGTATCACTTCTGGCAGGTGTTTTATTGCTCAAGCTCAGACAGGTATGCTAGGCTAATGACCGTGACATTGACGTGACATTGGTACTAATACATTAGTGCACCTCTGCCTGCAGCCTTGTTTGGAATGAATACCATGGATATACAAATATTAATTGATTCATTCAATTTTGACCTAATTCTGACAGTTTTCTTGCTATAAACAAAGTTTGTGTGCACACATCTTGTGATAGCAGCTGTGGAAGGAAAGGTTCAGCTAAAAATGAAAAATTACATTCAAACCTCAGGTGTTCTGATATACCTTGAGAACACTGACACATTTACATTGTTCCAGATGGAGTTTTGACAGGCTGAGCTCCTGTCTTGTTCTTTGAGGCTTTGTAGTCTGGTAAACAAAACTTCACTGGTGTCTGTTCACCCATGTCTCAGGGCAGCGGCGGTGTAACCTTGCTGATGACAGTCAGTGCAATGTGATGATGTGATTTCAAAGGACAGCGTGTGCGTCTCTCTCTCAGGCACACACACAAAATAGGGAGAAACCAGTCAACTTGAACAAATTCAAATACTGTTGTACACAAATTTGTGGTAGCTTTTTAATGTACATTATTTTTGTTATAGACATGCATAAATATACAATTAAATTAAATTATACACAAATTCAAAGCTGCTGTCAGTAAAATGAGTTTTGATGGATTTTTAATGGAATAAGTTTTGAACTTATTAAGGTTGTGAAAAGACCTTCAAGAAAGGCCTATTCACACCAAGTATGATAATTATAGAGTGTTAATAATCGTTAGCATTTTAGCACTTCCAGTTCCATCGTCCTGAAGTCAATGGGTTTTATTGAATGGGTTTTTAGTTAAATGCCTGAAATAAATATATGAGATTAACACAAGCTCAAGATATTTTCATTCTCCCAGATAACACACGTACCTGTACGTCTGCAAGATGTCTGTTAAAGATCTCTTCATCTGGAAAGCATCTGCTGTGTACAAACATCTGATAGACGTCTTTAAGATGTCAGTTTTACATACATTCATAAACATCTTAAAGACATGAAATTAATAAAATTCATCAGTATTATTTTTTTTTAATGCTTTTATTTTTCTTGAAACAGGCAGTTGCTAACAAGTCGTTATTAATACGCTAAGGTTGCCATTAATATCACCACACCCAACAATCTAACAGTCTCATTGTGTTTATAATTGTGCTCTTGAACCTATTCTAACTCTGGCTTTGAGAGAAAATGTTTCTAAAATAAAGACTGAAAGATAATGGAAGCTTAGAGATGATGACGTTGAAGATATTGTTTATAGAACTTATGCGTTAATATAAAACAAGTGCGCAACCATCTTTAGAATTTTGTTCTTGAACTTCCATTTTTGCAGTAGCTCTATAACATCGCTGTTGAAGAGTAATTGGTGGACTGGATTTACTTATTGTAGAGTAGAATGAAATTCATGTGCATTGTAATATTCAAAGTGGATATCATAAATGTCAGTAGGTCAGGAAGGTTTTAAAATGAGCTGAAATACAAACAGAAGGCATGAAGATCAGCAGGCCTACCTAAGGTCTATAGCCTCTGTTTAGCTTTTTGCTTCTGGTGATTGTATTTAGGCTTTAAAAATTCATAAAATTCACTCTTTTTAGCTATTTAAAGCAACAGATGACACTGTAACTCTAGTGCACTTATCCACCTTATTTTTTCAACAAAGTAAGGTGTTCTATGTGAATGTGATACTTAAGATTCATTAGCTTTCATAGGTAAATAACTGTAGTGCAGTAAAATTATTTGTGCTGCAAACCAGTGTGTTTGATTATGCCAGTTCTCAATACAAAGCAGTCTAACAGACTGTTTTTGTAAAATTTAAAATAACTGGAAGCAGATGACACCAGAAGCCCTGCACATTCAATTTACACAATGGCCATGCCCACTCTTACGTAAAAAAATAAGGTGGATAACAAGAACAGAACATTATTGTCCACTGGTGCTAATATAGATACTTTTATAATTATACTGCTTGGTGAGAATGGCCCTTTATGAGCTTGGCATCTTTGATACTTACTTTCATCACTGTCACTATGGTTACAGAAACTATTCACAGATATCTTAAGGACACAGATGGAACTTGACTTCAGCTATTCATTAATTCAGAGAGTATTTGAGTTGCTTCGGTAAGCTGTTGAATGAACAGGACAATTCGAGGGTCACATCTGTGAGTCAATCCCAAACACTGACTGTGTGAATGTAGTCAGAAAGCCGAACAGAAGTGATAAAGAGGAATCAACCTCTGCTACCTCTTCATCATTTAATCTCTTGAAATCTGAGTGAGCATCAAGGATGGATTACGATCCTAATGCCCCGGGACCTCTGACCATAGATGCCTGACAACTGTTAACAAGGAACTGCAGAGACGTACAACTGATACTGACAGAGAAATATTGCTTAAACTAATAAAATACAACAAATCATCAGTTAGGAATTTAAGATGAGTATAAATAGTACACTTACATAACATAATGAATAATAATAATAAAAAAATGCATAATTGCTATCTCTGAATTAACCTGACCTGTATTTTTTGCTGCTATTAACTAAAATTCATTCTGTGACACGAGCAGATTAAAGGTAGAAGAATTGGGATGGGTTAGCTGACACGTGCTGTTTGGACAATTGCCTTTTATTAAAAAAATGCAAATGAAACAATCCCTTAAAATCACGTGAACAAAGAAGTGCAGTATGTGTATGTAAATTGTATGGCTGGTTGGCTTTGCCAGGCTTTGCCGATGTAAAATTAAATTTTTATAAACCAATTTTAAAGTTGCATTTGCTAAGTAAAGCTACAGTTATTAGAAGGGATCTGATACTGAGTTAAGTTGCAAATGCGATAAAAATGAGATAACAAGAACCAACTGTGAAATATAAAGCCAATTCAAAGTTAAGCCAATTATAAAGATTCTGATTGCCTGTAAATGTTTTTACTGTCCATTAGCTGGAAAATTATTGTTCCTCTGTGTTGGTATCTCTATAGCTGTGGTCTGGACTTTGATATACTCATAGAATCAGAACACTTTTTAAGTTACCATCCTTGGCCTTCAAGGTCTTAAACTTACTCCCCTTTGTTAATTTTTTCAAGCACTGCATATTTTTGGGCCATTGGACAACTGTGAACATGACTGAAGGTGGACAGACTTAGAAAAGGAAGGGCATGAACATATTAAACTGTGTCCACTTAATTATCCCAAAATCTCTCCAAAAAAATGGTTGGTGTGCAGCCTATAATGAAAGAAGGAGAGAATGGAGGAAAGATAAACGACAGACAATAGATAATTGCAGTGCTGCCTTGGTCTCGTTCACGCAGCAACTTGTGCATTCATTTGGCATTATGAGATTGAAAAAAGAAGACTATTAACATAATGGATCAGAGTCGCAGAGGAGGGAAGGAATACAGATAGAAGGAAGGAAAGAGGGGGAAAAGAAGACAGCGGAGGCAAGAGGGAGTGGAAAGGAGGAGAGAAGTAAAATAAAGTGAAAACTATATCTTTTCTTCCCAATATCATTTGTTCCCAGAATCAAGTATGTGAGTCTTTTTACAACATTGTGCCTACAAACCAGCTGCTTTCATCTTGTTACAAGGTTCTTATTATTGGTGTGCAATAGCATGCTTCAGCTTTATAAAGTGTGTTTTAATAATGAAGTTTGGCTGTCTAGTGGAGCATGAATTATTATTCAGTTGTAAATGATGACATTCTGCAAGATAAATACCATTTACACTCTTAAGCTTTCCAGGTAAAAAGATTCACACTGAATCCATCAAATTTGTCAATGCACTAATGCATACATTCATGCAGATTAGGATTTCAGTTAATTTTCTGGTCCATTCCACTCAGATTACAGAGACAAAATAATACCCAAAAACATTTTTTTTTTTTCAAAGTTATAGGCTTTATTTAACTGCCAAAATGTCAAGCATGTTTCTACATAAATAAACAACCACGAGAATCAAGTACATGGCTACATGGAGCTGATGAAATCTCTGGATGTGACATCACAATGTACTTGGTCATTTGTGGAACAAAGACAGTGCAGCTCATTTGTCTTAAAAATAAACAAGGGCAAAAAAATCAACTTGAACCATTTGAAGATGACTTACGGTTAGCTACTGTGTTGTACGCAAGCATAGACCAACCTGCTATTTACAGAATGCAAGTAAAAGTCACTAAAAAACAAAACAGTCAGGGAGTAAGGAAAATACAGTCGATAAAAAGCCATATTGTATGCATTTTAACAAAATGTACAAAATCTAAAACTAAAACAAGAAAACATATATGTAAGTAATTTGGGGAGAAAAGCTCAATTCATGCAGCCCATTGGCTGGCGTGTCAATGAAAATGCATAGACTCTGTCCATCGAGGAAATAATTCAACATCGTGAGCACACACTTGTGCTTCCTACAGACACAGAAAGATTCCTTTGTTCGTGCTCTTGTAGCATTGTGACTCTGAAACTCCTAAATAAATTTTCCCCAGCTATATAACCCTTGCAATGCATAAATTATGTCTAACATCACACCACGCGACGCACCAGTTACTGAAAGCAGACTCTTTTACGGCAGTGGCTATGACTGCGGAGTCAACTAAAACTTGATTCATTAAGTGCCCTTGAAACTCTGTAACCTCTCTTACTAAGATTATATAGGATCATAACTGTCCCTGTTTGTTATGTTTTCTATTGTATAACAGACTCGTTCTCAGATGTTCACTGATCTAACCAGTGCTGGTTTTCATGTAGGTTTTAATTGGGGGTTCAACACAAAGACACAATTCTCTGGTTCATCATTCTTACACCCAAACATTTCATGACGTTTTACAGTTGTCAAACACATCATTACCTATATCTCAATATAAGTGATAGTTTCTCAGGACGATACTGTTTTAATAAGCTAAAAATGCCTTGGGGTCTGTGGGAGTTATAAACAGGTGAATTTTAAGTGTAGCTCTTTTTTTTACTCTGCGTGTGGAAAAGCTGGGGAGGGTTTAATCCACAGGCTTGGGGGAATAATTATGTTTACTTTCTTTTTTTAGTGAGTATTCCTTCAAGGCACTGGAAAAAATGGGCCGGATGTGTTTTGTATGTGTGTTTTAAATGTTAAAGGGAGATGAGAAAATATTATTCCTAAAACATGGGTCCGTATCAGTTGAATCATTTCAATCAATCAATTAAACAATTCTCACCTTCAAACAAAGTGTTTCTTACTGACTTTCTTAATAAAAGATACCAATGCTAGTTTAACGCCACCTAAATATTTTTGGAGTAACTACTTATTAGCTATTTGACTCAAAAACCTGGCTAGCTTATCAAAAACAGGCATTTCACAAGTTCTCTTTTCCAATGCAAGTTTTTTGAACAGTCAGTTTTGTTTTTTGTTCCAAACTTTGAGACTTATTTTATTCTCAATAAATTAAACGGAGACCAAATTCAGTGCAACCTGTTTTTGTTTGTTTCCCTCTCAAGCCCCTATAAAATGACTTACGGCTCTCCCACCCACACCACAGTATTTCCCAAGGGAACGTCGGTGATCTCACAGTTGAGTTTATCCAGCCGCCCATCCAGAATAAACAGGGAGCTTTGAGAAGGGGTCATGAGATACTGTCCGAACAGCCCGCTGCCAGTCATGACCCTGTTCTGCCGATTCCAAGGCCACCGAGCAGCCGGCGTGGGCTGCTTTAGGCTCTTGATCATTTTGACATTACCGGTGCTGAGCTCTACAAAAAGAGCATCCGTCTGGCGGCCTGTGCTGCCGAACACGTTATACTGGTTAGCCTCAGTGAAAGAGGGCATGAAGGCCAGATCGGACAGGTGCAGGTTGGTGTGAATGTCAAAGGGTTGGCCGATCTCACCCCGCACGGACACATGCTGCAAGCGCATTAGCCCGTCACGGTCATCCACGCTCACTAAATAGTGGCCATCAGGAGAGACATAAGGTGTGCCGCTCACATCCCTGTTTGGACCGATGACATTGTCTGTTACGCTATCGATGATTAATTGTGACCGTACCGCACCTGTTGAGTCTGGCTGACAGTTGACGAAGTAGTATCCGCCCAGGTGCGTGTAGGCGAGGGATTGTGGGATGCAATCGTACTCCTGCAGACTAATGTTTTTCACATAGGAGGTGGTTTCCAAATCAATCTTATGAAGAGCTGGTTCATTCTTGTGGAGAATGATGCCAAACCTATTAAAGAAAAAAAACAAGCATTAGATGATGTCAGAAAACATTGTTTTTGTCATGCAAAACCTTCATTCGACACAACTATGTTATGTTTCTTTGTCAGAACAAGCTCACTTGTTTTGTGGAATACAGAATTAAATTATGCTTTTGAAATAATGCCATTTATAGTATATTCCATTTCAATCCTTTTGAACTGAGGTAGTAAAAGGGATGTCGAATTGGAATTGGAATTTAAAAGTAAGCATTCATATAATTGCTGTGTATGCGTAGATATATATAATAAATGAAATTTTTACATTTTCAAAAAATCTGTATTATTAGTTGAAATCATCAGTCACATAACTGTTGAATTTCCTTGCAAATTGCAAATCAGTAAATTTCTCTTCCAGTCATTGCAATTCAACACTCTCTGGGCCAATTCAGCTCATGAACTGAAGAAAGCCAGTACATAAATTCCCACTTTTGCCCAACCCTGAAGCTCTGTAATTATTAAGGATCGGTATCCCCAATCCCAAGTTAAAGTGTCCCTGGAACTGGATCTAACTCTACTACGCACTTAAGTAATGTTGCCCTGAGGGCACTGCACTTGCAATTAATGAAGTGGAAGTTGCTTTGGATAAGAAGTAACTGCCACACTGAAAGTAACAAACGGAGCATTAGAGTGAATGAACCCAGAGTGCAGGTTCAAGTCTAATGAGGAAGATCCAAAAGAAGAGAGATAAAGAATTCAATGTCACATCTCTGTTCATCAGTCCATGCTAAATATCCTCCGCCAGATGTCTGGTTTCATAATTGATTTCAATTAAAAAATTAATCACCCACACTTTGTCTTATCCATTGAGAAATCCAAAGAGCCCAATTATAGGCTATAAAAAATTCCTCAGAAGAACCAAGAACAAATGAAGTTGTTGAGGGAAATAAAGGATCTGACAAAGCTCGATTAAATCTGCATGCTCTCATATCAATTCTAGCATAGACTTCAAACCATGACATCCATCTTCTCTTTTGCACTCGAGAATGTGGCCGCTGTCTACTCCAGGCCAAAAGGCCACATCTGCCGTGGACCAATGGGACAGATTATCACTGCCTGTGATGAGCTCCATCAATTGGCAGCCAGTGTCCATCTATTAGCTATAGGCCAGGCTGTTTTGGCTGTGATGATATGCTCGGGGCTTAATTTCTAAATTATGAGGTCCCGGTAGAAGGCCTGGCGACGGATTCGGCAACTGGGGCGTGAGATCATGGAATATGAATGCAAAAAGTGTGTGTTCAATACTCAGTCAGATACTTCAATTGAAAATAGGATTATTTTGCTAGCAAGAAAAATTATCTTCTGCTGTGTTAATAAAATAGCTTCTCTGTTTGTATTAAGGGTCAAACTGACCTCAAATTATATAAAAATAATAATATTGAAATAATATGAGCATCCATAAAGTACAACAATTAAGGTTCTTTCTCTTTTTTTTTACTTGACTTTTTTTCTCTGTTCTTCAATGTGTTAAATTTTGACGAATTAAAACCATTGAGGGGGACAATTTTTTATACACTTTACATCACATTTTGTATCCAAATCACATCTGTGAAAAACAGTGCATATTTATCACCTTAAATGTGTAAGAGTCACAAAAGAAGAAATAATTAGTTTAACCAGTGTTTCAAGCTGTTTAAATGTGGATCAAACAGTGTTTCAAGCAGTTTAAATGTGGATCAGACCCGCTTTGAGCGCTTTTGAGATCTTCTTCTGCATCAAAACACATCTACTGTATGTGCTGAAACTTTGCATAAACATTTACGATGCTAAATAAGGAAAAGGCACACAATTTCAAGAAATAAATAGTTGTTTACACATGGTTTAATGAGTGATTTTCTGCCCTTGCAAAAAGCTTCTTCTTCTAAAACAAAACACCAAAATGAAAAATATATTAACCCAACTGAAACAAGAAAACACAGACAAAGGACATATTCTAATGAAATTTGAAGTTGCACTTGGCACCCAATACCTTACATACCTTGGCATTTTATGCATGTAAAGTTTTGGTGGTATGGTAAATCCAATGCAACAAAAACATGAATAAAACAATGAAGATGGTTGCCGCTATAGTACTCACAAACATATATTATTGATACAAACATAACACATTTCAGACAGTGTAATCGAACTTGGCTCTGAATAAAATATGTCCTGGATGAAAAAAACAAAACAAAACAAAACTGAGCAGAGCAGAGCAGAACAAAGCAAAGCAAAGCAAAGCAAATCAGGCTTGTGTGCTATAGAGGTCCGTACAATGCTTTTAGAATCAGCTTTCAGCTTTGTTAAACAGATGTATGTTTGATGCAATCCGTGACGAAACGCATCACTCAATAAGGATTTAAAATAGGTTTTCTTTTGCTAGATATAAAACATTTCTACAGTGGCGTGTGATGATGTATCCCTTGGTACGCCAGAATAAGATACTGTACTTAAGAGTCACATACATTATCTTGAATTGGCACACACAGCTCTGTCGTATGGATATCTCCTGCTGATTTCATTACTCTATAAAGTCACTAGCCTCTACTCTACTCATTCAGTCAATATACAACAGGACAGCACTGTAATTATATAATAAAAACAACACAAACAAGCATTTTTATAGCATTGTGTATACTTTGCGATTTCTGTGTTTGTTTATGCATTGTAGGGAAATTAATAGAGGCACTTTCCAGTTGTAAATCAGTGCTGTTTCCCAACTGAACCTTAGGCATCCCAAACAACCTTTCTTATGCACAAACAAAACACATTTATTCATTCATCATAACACCTGCATTTATACAAACTCCTTCAGTATTTATCTGAACAGCCCTTTAGACCTGAGAAAATATGTAATTAGCATTAGCAAAGGGCTTACTGTACAATTACAATTTTTTTTTTTACTGTTGACATGTAAACATATTTGCCCGCAGGCTGGCTGTGGATAAAAGTATGACAGAAAGTCAATGAATGCCATAAATGGGACTCCTGTAGGCTGTTATTTTTCCAGTGAGGAGGTGTGTAAATGCAGAAATAATTTGACAACCTGACTAAAATGTCACATGCAGTCGCTCCCCTGTACAAATCCCTCCTCAGCAGTTCACTGCCACAGGTGAAGTCAAAACATATGAGGCATTTCAAATGAGAAACGAATTAAGTAATTATTAGATCACGGATCACCAAACATTCCTCCTTACAACAGTGTTTTGTACAAATGACACTGGCGCTGTTTACCAGTCGCACATCTTATTATGTCAGCATATTTACAAAAATCAATATACTCCTGAGGATTACGCAAGTAAATTCATATAAATTTACAAGGCACACTGAGCTCTCTGGTTTGTCTTTTTATTATTCATGGGTATTCATGCGTAAAGTGTGGTCCTAGCACACATTTATGGTTAGATAAACACTTATATGTACACTACAATACCAATGTAAAACGAGCTTCTAAAAAATAAAACCTTTTGTATGCGCAACTTTAGAGATGTATAATTATTCATGAATCATTCATGATTCTTTGAATCATTTCAAAGAATTGTTTTCAAGATAAATAACTATAAGAACAATTTCTTGAGCACCAAATCAGCATATTAAAATGATTTCTGAAGGATTATGTGACACTGAAGACTGGTGTAATGGCTGTCATCACAGGAATACATTATATTTTAAAATATATTAAAATAGAAAATGGTTATTTTAAATTAATAATATTAAAAAAATAATATATCACAATATGACTTTTATTTTGCTGTATTTTTGATCAAATCACTGCAGCCTTGGTTTGCCAATATACTTACATAATTTGACAGTTTCATTATTTTTTCTAAAGACTTGGTACAATGTGACAATACAGTTTAGTACATGATTTAAACACATTGTTTTTCATATCTAAAGAGTACTAACTTTTATTAGTCTAATCTGATTTTTTTTTTTTTCATCCAATCAAAAAGATTTTTCTCAGACAAAACATCACTATCATTTACTGTAATGTAAATGTACTGATAAATGCAAGCATGGTATTGACCATTTAGCTTGAGATGGTGGCAAATCCAGTTCCAACCAGTCTTCAGAAGATTTGTAAACATCCGTAGCTCGCAAATGTTGTGCATAAAAGAGATTTAGTTGTTTCAGCTGCTGTCAATAATTGTATGTGTACACTTTACATACAAATACCTTTGAGATCACCATGTCTGGTCTTGATCTGTGAGTCTGTTGTTTTACAAAATCACTCTCTCAATCTTTATCTCATTCCCTTTGGATCAATGACATAATTCCTCAAACATCTTACATAACAGCATTTACAAAGAAACACAACTTCTCCATCCAAAAGCTAATGTCATGTGCTAAATCCAAACTCTTGCCAGGTTAAGATCAGAGGGCTGTAATACTTTACACTGGAGTTAACCTCTGTCACAATATAGAGATAATATTTCACACTCTTTACACTCTGCACCAAAAAAAATCACACCACCACATCAGAGAGCGAACAGCACCACTAAATGTCACCAGCCTGCTGGGGCAGAGTGCTAAAAAAAGTGTACATACCCACAACTGAGTGTCCTGCAGTTTATTCAAGAAAAACGAGAGTGACATGCACTGAACTCCAGTGTCAGGAACTGAATTGTAGTGCAGCATGTATCAACTAATGCAGTATTTCTGCTAGTAAATATTAGGGTGAAAGCAAACAGCTGGGTTCAGTGACTCATCTAAGAAGAGAGTGTGTATTTTGTGAGTGTGTATGGCATGCGTATAAGCCGCATTATCTCATGCCCCGAAAGGATTGAAAATTAAACTGGTCTTTGTGCACTATGCCGTATCCTCTGGATGAACTCTCCACTGTGGGACAGAGATCATGTCTTTTAACAAAAGCTGGTCACTAGCTGTGCTGAGGCTCCGCAACTGAACTGCAACAATATGTTTATTCTCCAACATCTTTATAAACACTATACTAAAGAGACACAGACTATTTAACTACAAAAAGATGTTACCACATAGATAAGTAAACTGGATAGATGCTATTTACATTTACTGGTCATGAGATTCACACTGCAGATAAAATCTCAGTTATGATAATTTGACCGGATAGCTTTATTAAAATGTTGTGAACATTAATTGATTTGATTAGATTGATAAGAAACTGTCAGTCATCTTGCCTCACATGGTAAGTCTATGGCTCTGATTCAAAACCTAGAGAGCAGCCCATGTAGACAATATTTTAAGGCATCATATGTGTGCTGGAGACATAAAGGCTATTGAAATCAATGAATCAAAGCTCCTGTAACACTTAAATAGAGTGCAAAAGTTTCAGAAGTTTCAGAAGTAAAAATCCCATTCATTTTATCTATAGGGGATTTTTTTATTTATTTGTTTTATTATTATTATTTTTTAAATTAATCAATCCCTATAGAAAAAAACAAAACAAAACAAAAAAAAAATACTTCTGGAACCAAGGCCACTGAAAAAGTGGGCTGGCTCTATTGCACTTTATATAGTGTTCTCACTTATGAGGTTCCATTTCAGTTAGGATGCTGCGTATGTAGGCAGCAAACAGCAAGATTTTGAAAAATAAAGAGCATAAGATTTCTTTACAACCATCACATTCATAATTTTTATGTGAACATTTTAGATTGTTTGCCACTCTTGCCATCAGCAGTGTGACTTGCTCTCTCAATGAAGAAAACAAGTAAATCTCTCTAGCATTTGGAATTGAGTCATTATTTTTTTTTATATTAGCACGACATGACAGCGTAAGTAAACATTCATCTGCCAACAGGGGACAATAAGAGGATTAGGGCATGCTCAGTAATCTTCAACTCAGATTTTAATCAATTCAAATGAGATTTCCATATCCACGCAACATCTCCTGGTCTGTTTATTCAGGGTTTAAACTCACATTTCCCCCTCGACTACCTCAAAACCTACTTCCTCATGTGAGTGACTATGAATGCACAAAATGGTTTATTAAGATCTAAATGTCACTCCCCGAATGCAATTTACACACTATCCACAACTAAAGCTGTTTTCTCTGGAGTTCTAATCAGAGTCAGTACGTGTTCATACATTGCTCATATATATATATATATATATATATATATATATATATATATATATATATATATATATATATATATAATATATTATATATATATAATATATAAAATGGTGGGAGTCTTTCTCTCTTTTACCTGATGTGATTGATGGTGAGGCTTATTGGAGGAATAAAGAAATCCTCCACCCTGTCGAAGCGATGGCCAACTGGCTGGGTGTGGATGGTGTGGTGGGACGTGCTTCCACTGGCTTGGCTGATCACCTGATGTGTAGAAGAGTCACAATAAAAACATGAGCGATGCAGTTTCATTGGGGCTTTCATCCACATGATCACACACAAAACAGAGATGTGTGAACATCTATGATAACACAATAAGCCAGAAATCCCCTTGTCTCAATGTACTCAATGTGTTCTGTCTGTGATTAACCAAAGCTATGCATTATGGGGGACGAGAGTGTGCCAATTATGCGATATACAACCCCACTGAGACCCCTTGCTATGCTGGTTCAATTTTACATCACTTGGGAATGCTCCAAAACTAAAATCATCAAAAGACATACTCAGCAGGGCTGACTCGTATACTTGAATAATCAGATGAATAGTAGAAGTAGTTAGGCAAAACGTCCCGGTAGTCTTGTTGAAGAGGCATCAGGTGGTGATTAGCACACAGTAATAAATCTGGCATGATTTGGCTTACCTGGAGGGTTGGAAAGTTTTTCTCGAGATCTCCCCAGCTCAGGATCCACACCTGGTCATGAGACTTGTCATAGTGCAGCTTCACTGGAACCCGGTCGGTGCTCACAGTCTGTTGACAACAACAGAACAACAGATTCTATTTGCTTATAAAAATCAGATAATGTAGTTACAGTTAAAGACTGAAAATGTAGTTTATAGTAGGGTTGAACAAATGGCATGTTCGAGTCATAGAATGAAATCTGAATTGAACTTGCCACACAGGATTTTGAATTTGAATGAGAGGAAGAGGATGCAAAATGCAATGCAATTCAAAGAAATTAAACACAGTCATACAACAGAGGAATTTAATTACACACAAAAAAATTATGCAGCACAACTATTTTCAACATTGATAATAACCCAATTTTCCCAAGCAGCAAATCAGCAGATTAGAATGATTTCTGATGGATCACATGACATTGAAGACTGGAGTAATGGCTGCTGAAAATTCAGCTTTGCCATCACAGGAATAAAGTCCACACACCAATTAAAAAGATGCTACACAGTATTCATCATTAAGTGGAGTGAAATTTTATAATTAACTCATGCTAGGCACAACTAAGACAGACGCTACAGCATTTTTGCCCCTGGTCAGAAGAGCGTCTTTGAAAAATGGATCAATTTTCCACATTGTTTGCTTCTCAAGGGTCCCTGTGAGAATTCAATTGAATCACTGGAACTCATTATATTAATTCATGAAGCAGATTCCCACCCATGCTTTTTAAGCGTTCTACAAAAATCACAATAAAAGTTTACAAGTCCACCAAAGTAACTGTCCATGACAGAGAGAATGTGTGTCGCCTCCAAAAGCACAGCGGTATGTCTTTTTGCACATGCAGAGTTTGGTTATGGGTGTGCATTTTAAATGGAGTGCTGACAGTAACAATAGCTCAGCCCGTTAGCAATAATAGCTTTGCATCCATATCCATTCTCTGTCACCTGGCTGGAGATATTCCACTGGGAAACAAATGATTCACTTTGTGCAGTGATAGCCTTACTGTGCAATTTTCACACCTCATTGTGCTTACATGGATGCACACGAATATGAAAAAAATGTTAATTTGCACATTGAGCGTTGCAAAAATGATTATACTCTCTCTCTCTCTTTCTCTCTCTCTCTCAGTGGGATGGACATTTTTTTTTCTTTAGAATGTCTCTAACTTCAGATAAGTGTATTCATCTGATGTAGCATTTACTGTTAAGTCCTCCACAATGTGAGCATTTGCACAGTTTGTTTCGACAACTCACGTCATTAAAAGAAATGAAGAGAGAACTAGTGTTCGTGTGTAGCTATGATGAAGGAGGGTGATTGTTGTCTTCAGCGTCTATCTCCTTGTGTGAAATAATCTGTGGGAGCAGATGTGCACATTGAATTTTTATCCCAGCACATCCCTCCCTCCTTACGAGGATTAGACTGAATAATAGAAACTCTTCAGCACAGATAAACAAATTCTCGTCACTATCCTTTGCAGATGTGTGAAATGTTCAATCTTACAAAAAAGTTTTGGTTAAATAGTGAATCCTCAGGTTTAAAACATCATTTGTAGATAAATATTAGATTTTTTTCTCTGTTTCTCAGTTTCTAAAAGATCAGGTGGCTAATTAACACTTGCTAATCTGAGGTAATGAAAACCCCACTCCAGGGTATTCAGTGATCCCAAGTGTGACCCTTGTGACCCATGTGAGGCCTGACATGAAGAAAGTCTTGCTGGCACTCATCTGGGTGTTCACTACATGAGATTCACAGCAACCTAAAGCCAAACAATCCTGATGACAGATAATGGAAAGACACATTTATTTCTTAACAATTAAATGAATAATTTACTCAAAATCGAAATTTCTGCCATCATTTACTCACTCTCACGTTATTCCAAACCAAACCTAAATGACTATCTATGTAACACAAAAAATAGTTTTCTCATGCTCCTTAATGGAGAAGCCTGCTGAAGTCAAATCTTTTTTAAATATTGATATATATATATATATATATATATATATATATATATATATATATAGATATATGTATATATATATATATATATATATATATATTATATATATATATTTTTTTTTTTTTTTTTTTTTTATTTTATTTATTATTATTATTTTAGTTTTTTAGAATCTCAAAATAGTTTCCAAAGCATTTATTTTATTTTATTTTATTTTATTTATTATTATTATTTTAGTTTTTTAAAGGCCTAAGACTTATTTAACAGATTTAACAATAACAACACTGCATAGTTCTCTTTGGTGGGTTCATGAGAAAGGTAACAATGTTTTATTCATGAACAAAACATTCTTTCTATCTTTTTTTTTTTTTATCTTTCAACAAATCATTTCACAATGCTGGTTTAGAGCAACTTGAGGGAACTATTCAAACAACAGATTATTGAGTGCCCATGGCGAAAAAAATATTTAGACTTTGCATACTGTATGCAAATGAAGAATAAACATGCTAAATAAACATGTTAAAATATGCCAACAAGGATTGCAATAAAAAATTGTAGATTTGAGGATTATGAATTGTGTAGTAGACATGGCACATTACATATATTAAAATGCAGCATTATTTAAATTTGATGATGTGTCTATGGAATGTTCACAAGAATAATGTTTTAGTTACTGATTCATTGGCTTACCTGAACAGCTTTCTGGGATTGAATGTCTACAATGAGCAACCTGTTCAGCAAAGGCTGTGTGACGTAAATGAACTTGTCCTTCACATTGACAGCTGATGTCCACATACATTTCTGATCCTTCTCTCCCTCAACTTGTGGACAGACCTCCTCCTTCAGGAATAAGGTACAAAAAAAGGTTATCAAAACTGACTACACATAGAAATACTAAGGATTATTAGAGTGAATGCATTTGAAAAGTGGCTCTTCACATAAAAGGAAACTATTAAGAGCACTTCTGAGTTGAAGGTCAACAATGCTACTACAATTTCTATGAAGCTACACAAATAAATGAGTCCTTTAGAACAAATAAAACTATACAACTATAAAATCAAACTCTCTAGCGTCTGCCTCGGAGCAAGAGACCTTGTGGATGTGGACCGATAGTGGGAAGAAGTGTCATCATGGAGACAAACTCTGTCAAAATGTGAGCGGCTGTCAGGCCTGAGGCTGAATGTGCTGTGGTTAAAGAGGTGAGAGCTGGCTGATTGATGGCCACAGAGGTTGTGCAGAAGTGTGGTGATTCTGTTGACTGGGCTACTCAAGGGCTGTCGACGACAATCAAGACGGAGACACAGACTGATGTGACTGGTTGCGTCTGATCTAGCGAAACCTCTTACAAAACTCAAATAGAGTATTATTTGACAAGAACCACTGCCTTTTAAGCACATTTATATATATAACATATATATGTTTATTTATTTACATATTTTAATGTATGTAATTTTGAGTCATTTCATCACTGACTATTAAGTCAGCTTCTAAAAACTGCAACTGCAATCTTCAAAATGATCAGGGAGTATTTAAAATAGGAGGGAAATACATGTGACAATGATTTCCCACAAGCAGAACATAGGAAAAACATATCGTAATGTTCTCCAAATGTTCTTCCCCAGACAGAGTTTGCACCGGGGCTTGCCGTTAAGGCCTGGCATTTGATTGATGTCCTAATAGAGGCCTGCTGCCTCTCTGGAGGCTGGAAACTCAAGCTCTCACCACCCCGAGCACCAAATAAACACAGCTGTTTCATCAGCATACCCAGCTCCAACGTAACAGCAGAACAGAGGAAGGCAATCATTTAATAGCTTGTGTAAATCTAGCAGCTGTCTATCAGAAAGAGCAGAGAAATGATATGCAGAGTCAGGCAGGGATGTAGCGATGTAAGTGATGTAAGTGATGTAACATGATGAAGGAGGAGCTCAACTGATGTCTGTGCTGAGAATCAAACTAGATTCTGGAAAGAATTAAAAAGAAAAGGAAGAATGGATGGATGGATGGATGGAAGGAAGGAAGGAAGGAAAGAAGTAAGGAAGGAAAGATGGATGGGTGAACAGAATGAAGGATGGATAGATGGATGATGAAAGAGATGAAAGAGAATAGGGAAAGGAATGAAGGCTGGATGATGAAACGAAAGAAGAAATGGTGGATGGATGAAAAGAAAATGAGAAAAGGAAGGATGATGGATGGATGGAAGAATGAATGGAAGAAAAGTAAGGAAGGAAGGATGAATTGGTGAACAATAAATGATGACAGATGAATGCATGGATGAAAGGAAGACTGAAAGAGAAAAGGGTGGATGGATTAAATGAAAGAAAGAGAATGAAATGGCAGGAAGGAAGGAAGGAAAGAAAGAAAGAAAAGAAAGAAAAGAAAGAAAGAGAAATGGAAGGATGTATGGATAAAAAGAACAGTATACATCAGACTGCATGTAGCCCTTCATGCAAATGCCAGCAATTAATCATTTTTGGTGTGAAATAATTACACAAATATGCTGATAAAAAATAACAGTCATAAACTTCACACTTTGTTTGTGGTTACAGCATGCCGGAGGGAAAACAGAGGCTTTATGTTGCACATTTACAAGTACTTAAACATTTCTTTTATACGACAGCTCACCTGCAGGCCAAGAAGCTTCTCGCTGGGTTTGATGTGTCTCTGAATCTCACAGGCCACTGGCTGGATAACTTTAATACCGTCCTCATAAAACACATAGAACATGTTTCCAATCCCCAGACCTGTGGTATCACATAGATTAAATTTGTTCAGGGCTCAAATCCCCCCAAAACAAGGGTATCTTCAACATTACCACTAACACTATCATATACCTGAATCCAGACATACACTAGACATCAATATTGTATTGAAACACAATGCTTACTTACCTTCTTCTCTCCACAGGATGTTTGCCACTGTAAGAGAACACAAAGAAGACTCATGTGAGAGAAGTTTGCTGTACTCTACTCATCTTAAAGTTTAAAAATCCATCCCACCAGAGATACCAGATGAACTCACACTTCTGGCTATAAAAACCTCCCACAGATTATTTGCAACAACATTTGTATTTTTTTTTCTATTGTGGTTTAATGCTGAGAGTTGTGTTTGAGTTGGCCAAGTAATTATACTCTGCAACCTGAGGAGCTTATTGATTTGACTCGCTCATGTATAATCAATACTGTGTCAGCATTGTACATTGAGGTCGGCCTGCAGGGATTTGTACATTTACGCACAGTCACCAACCACACTGTTCATACAGAGAAAACAATGTGCATTAGGGTGCAAGTCAGAGCTTATCTTTGCATTAAGCATGATTATTTACCCATAACTGCTGGAGCTGTGACTAGTATTACCTTTTAAAACACTTAAACTTTGGAGATTGAGATCAATGCCTTACTAACAATGATCAAATACCTTTAAAATGGGTCTTACGGCAATCAAGCGGCTTAGCAAAGTGTCACTGAAGCATAACCAAAAAATATCACACACCATTAACTCCTGAATAATTCCAAACGCATTTTAGTACAGAATAAATTGGATAATAACTACAATAAAACACCCCCATTAAGAAGAAATGATTCCTGATGGCCTCAGCATTTGTGCTAAAAATAACAATGATGGCCATTACACAAAAAATGACCAATATGCCATTATTATGCTTGTGCAAGGATCTACTGTTAAATATGACTCATTAGCATGAAAGAAAATCATATTATGCCAATGTAATTATGCCAAATTCTCCTCCTTATTACTTCTGGACTGTTCACTAGTGCAGTTTCTAGTGAAGATGTGACCTCCAACTGTTCAGCAATCTGATTCAATCTCTCAAGTCAGCGAATCAATCTTCCACAATTCACCTGTGCTACAATCTCTACACCAAGCGATTTTCATTCTGCTCTCTCACTTCATCAGGGAGACAGGATAGAAAAGTAACAGAGCTAGAGTTAATCTTTAAAAAGTCCTTAGTCAAGTTCTTTTTCTATGAGTTAATGCATTGGCACAATCTAAAAGACTTTTGTGAAAAATATTGCCATTGCATCAGCAACTGATGAGGAATGTAAAAAAGACTCAGGAAACATGGAGTTCCACTACAGTATGAAAGCAGTAGGGAGTGGTTTGGAAGAAATGTGATCTATGTAGAACGAGTCTTTTCTAATAACACAGAGTATTGACACAATTCACCACCAGGCTGGGAAAATAAAGAATCATAGAAATAAGAGGTTGCTTTAATTGGTGCAAGGACACCGATGAAATAAGGAGTTCTATTTGAGTGAAATAAGTGTGAAATAAGTTTCCTCTGTTGATCTGGGTACAAAGAAAATTCATATTTGATGTTTATAGAGTTTTCATGTTATAGGAACACCATTTATCTTCCACTTTAGTCTCAGCATGCCATCAATACCATAATATTTTGTGTGTTGATACTAAAATATATTTCTTCTTAAATCTGTAAAAAATCTAAAGTAAAAAATGAAAGTGGAAAGATAGCTATTCTTTTTTTTAAGTTAAACAATTTAAAGTTGAAAAATAAAATATAAAAAAAAAGCTTAATGAAGCTTTAAAGCTTTTTAAAAAAGCTGCAAAAAAACCTGATGTCATTTTTTTACTGATTATTTTAAGGGTGCACTGATTGATACATTGTATTGCATAATTTTGCTCATCCATCAAAATGGTTCAGGTTAGTGGAACAGGGCTGTTGTGAAAAACCACAAACCTTACCTCAAATGCACTCTGACCGAAACTCTATGTTCCCCAAACCAGAGTCACATTTCAGGCTGCTGGTGGGAGATAAAGCAGTGGTACAGGTTGACTGTGAATACGTAACAATCGAAGGCCAGTGTTAGACTCTAATTAGGTCTCTAACACAATGGAAAACTAATCAAGACAAATGCCTGGGGTCTGCGTTTCTGCTTTGCCTCTCTGAATCATTCATGGACCTATCAAAGTATTCATGAGTTGAGAATGCAACTATGTGTCTATCACGCTAATGCTCCGTTGAGCAAATTCCTGCATAATTAAAAGAGCAAACAAGATATAATTATGACAATTATGAAGACACTATAAGTGAATATGCTATACGACTTACGGATTTGTTTTAGTAACATTTCCCACTTTCTACATGTGGTGTGTAGCGTGTATATAGAAAAAATACTGTGCACTGAGTAGGTTTGGAAGGTCATGCTGCCTTACAGAAGAGTGAACTACCTTTTTTTCTGGTATTGCTTTCTTTAAACTTTAATATAAACTCTAACAGTCTTTTGGATATTGAGGTTAATGCCTTCAGGTATAGGGCAACACCTCAGAGAAGGGTTGATGCTGAAATAGACTCCAAAAAATGCTTTTGATGAAAGAAGGAAAAGAAAATAGCCACTAATTTCTGCCTTAGAGCAGTGATACAGAGTGTAAGGTTCAACTATCCAGGAAAACTGGCCTTTAAACATATCTTTGCACACACAGGATGTGTTCAGGTTGGTCATTATACTAATAAATTAATAAGAAAAAGCACTCCAATTTTAGCTGAATAATCTGAAGTCAGCATGAAACTGAAATAAATAATTATGCTTCATCCAATAATAACAATTCTCTCATTCACTCACTCTCAAGTTGCTCTAAATCCATATTATTTACTTTCTTCCATGCACAAAAGCATTCCATGCAACCACTTAAAAAAAGTTTAAAGTGGCCTGTATGATGTATATGCTATTTTAACTTTTCTGAAGAAAGCTCTGGGTGAGAAAAAGAGCAATTTACTGAAACAAGCTGTGTAAATTTCTACTAATAGTAGTGAATGAATTGTTCTGACAAGTTTTCTGAATTAGAATAAATGATTCATTAAAAAAACTGAAAGAAAGAAAAGGGCCACATACTGTACAATGCAATTTCTTTAGATTACAGCTCTGTGCACTTAAGGCTCGTTTATACTCTTTATAGTCTGTGACAGAGCAAAACACAAAAATACATGGTGTGAAATGATAATTCTGACAAGATCCCTACAGTAGAGCCTAGACTGCCTGATGAAAAAAATAAATAAATAAAAAACACACACACAGATAGACAGATAAATGGACAATTTAACCATCCCATTTGGCTTTTGACGAGACTCTTGCTAACATACGAGGGTTTTGTGTTTGACTGTGAAATTGTGGGTACTCAGAGACATTTTGTTTCTCTGCATCTGTTCCTTTATTTCTGTTCACCATCTCTCATGATAACACTGGAGCAAACATGGAATCCTATAATCAAACAAGCACACAGCTGCAGGAGACCACAGGAAGAGCAGCACTACTATTGTTTTTATGTTTGCACCAGGTGGTGTTTATCTGACAGCCTTAATACTTGGCCAGTACTTTTTTCCCCTTGACCAGACAGCAACAACATATTGTCTCTCTTCGTCTTACACGATGAGCACAATCACACCTGAGTGTTTCTGTTTAAATCCTGTTTAAATCCAGCTCACATCTGCTGACATTTCCACTGAAAATATCTTCCGGGACAGGAGATGTACTCAAATTTGATGATAGTAACTTGCTGCAGGAATTGCTTTACTACTTAATTGAATCAGGGTGTTTGCATTGTTTTACAAGGGGCACAGTTTTTGCTGTCAGACTGTTATTTTAAGCCTAAAGGTGAAGTGTGTCAAGCAGTCCTACAGTAAATGGCACGTCAAAAATAATGTTTCCAAACTGGTTTCCCAAAAACCCTTTCTAAGCCAAATTACCTCTTTGATAGATCACAACATTAAAACATACTTTCCTCTTTTGAGGGAACATTGAATACAGAATGAAAGAAATAATTAAATTAATCAAAAGTGACAGTAAATACATGTTACAAAAGATTTATGTTTTTTTTAAAAAAAAAAAAACACAATTTTTAACTTTTTCTAGAGTTTTTTTTTATTATTATTTCTTGTTGGTTTTCTATGTGCTATTGAACTTGATTTTGGTTCACTTTTAGCAGTTTGCGTTGTTTGTTTATTTTGAAATGTTGGTTTATGCTGTAAGTGTTGTTTTTATTTGTTAAGTTTTACCATTGTTGTGTTTTGTATGTCAAGTATTTATGTCACATCTTTCAAAGAGGTATCTCAGCAGTTGCTTCACTATTGTGAAAGATCCATCCACAAACGGTTATGAATAAGAACAAGTTATTGATTAATCTTCATGCAATTTGCTTATTTTATATTATAGCTTGTCATCATTTTAACAAATGTTTTCATTTGTCAAACTTCTGAAATGACTAGATCAGAAATTTGATTATGAATATACAAGATCAAAGAGCCCAAAAAATGGGATCACTATTATGGTGACTTCAAAACAATTTCAATAGTAAACATCTAAATTTCTCACAGTAGCACAGTTAAAGATATAAAGTTATACATTTATAATGTAAATTCACAGTAAAACAAGAGCAGTAAATTACTGTCATTTAGCATCATTCTGCTGTTCATTCACAGTCATTTGCATGTTTTGTTTTCACAACAACTTTCTGACTACAGTAATATATAGTAAAATAATACTCTTCAATCCTGTAAATTCCTGGCAATTTTTTTCCAGTGTAGAAAACTGTTTTTTTTTTACATTTTATTTTAAATAAAGTGAAAGTCGTGACATTTGCCAAGTATGGTAACCCATACTCAGAATTGGTGCTCTGCATTTAACCCATCCAAGTGCACACACAAAGCAGTGAGAAGTGAACACACCATGAACACACACCTGGAGCAGTGGGCAGCTATATCCAGCGCCTGGGAAGCAACTGGGGGTTCAGTGCCTTGCTCAAGGGCACTTCAGCCGTGGGTATTGAGGGTGCAAGAGAGCGCTGTTCATTCACTCCTCACCCACCTACAACTCCTGCCAGCACCGAGACTCGAACCTGCAACCTCTGGGTTACAAGTCCAACTCTCTAACCATTAGGCCACAGCTGCCACAACCTTGGTGATTATAAGTGACATTAAAAATTCTTACCGATCCCAAACTTTTAAATTGTAGTGTATATATAAAAAATGACCACCAACTTCACCTTGTTTTGCCCTTTAGATGTATGATTACTTTTATCACACACCCCTACAACCTTTCAGAGGCTGTAATCCTCACTGTACATTCAACAACCAACACACAACTTTGTGTTATGAGTCCTAGCTTTTACTGTTCTGTATTAGGGGTCATCTTCTGTAACCAAACGTCATTGGAATTTCAGGCATGTGCTGTACTGTATACAAAAACCACCATCTCCCATTCATAAGTTACCCAGTAACAGAGAGAAATTCATTACACAAAGCTAAAGCAGCATGCTAAAGGCTCACTGATATCAATAAATAGAAACATTTTAAATGCAGTGGTTGGGCACAAGCTGGAAATGTATTTGCCGGGCTGGTGCGCTCTGTGGAAGCAGGGAGCCATGTATCATCCCAGGCTTATGGGTTCAGACCTGCTGTTGCAGGAATAATGTAAGAGGAAATCCCAACTGACAGTGCAGGATTGTTCCTCTCATGCACATTGAAAGCAATATACATACTATCAAATCCAACCAAATCCAACAAATCAGAGTTACTCCTGACACACACTAATGTAATGTATTACATAGTATGTAACCAAAGTATAAGTACTGGGTTCCATTTCCACCCCTAAACCTACCCATCTCCACCCCCTGGATCAAATGGTTCCAGTTACTCTTATACATATTGTTGTTACAAAATGTAGTTATATAATTCCTGTTACACGAGTACTTAGTTTAAGTGAAAAAAGTGTTGTTACCAATGTCCTGTTACACATTTGTACTTACACAAACCATCCTGAGGGTTGTTACATGTGTGTAGTTACAGAAATATTACAGCTGTAGATCCTATGTACCAATGTGTACTTACACTGTGGTTACATACTACGTACACATTTAGTTACTATGAAAGTGCACAGGTATTAGGGACACTTAATATAAAGTGGGACCGAAATGAATAATGCAGTTGATAATGGTGCAATAATAGTGCAAAAGCACCATTAATGTACGGTATCATAAAACGGGTCCATCTTACTTGCACAAGCTATACAATAGCTTTATGTGAAAAACAAATCTTCTATCACTGAAAATGTTGATGCCCTACATCTACTAAAGAGAACTCTAGAAAGTTCATAAGATAAATGATAATGTTTGAATTGGAAATAAATCATTCTTTTAACTTGGGTCTTTTCAATGAATCTAACTGATTGGTTTAAATCACTGACTCTATAATCCAGTTTCAGTTTATTGTAGGGCAGTGTTGTTACTCTTATCAAAAACTAAAACTAAAATAATTTTTCACTAACTAAAATACAGCTGTAAGCATTTTACGCATTTTATTTTACATTAAATGATCTGTTAATCATTTGGTAATATTTAATAAGTTCATTAGTAAACATTAACAAACCCGTTATCTCACGTTTCTAGCTATTTTAATATATTAACTAATGATCCATTAAGCATTAAATTATGTTTGTTAATGATTTATTAATGAAAGTTATTACAAAGTGCTTCCAGATATAAATATTAGATGAAAGAGTCAACTTGCCTTGTTGCTTTGTCAACTAACTGAAATAAGTTAATATACTAAAAATACTAAAACTACATAAAAATGAACATAATATATATATAAATATATAGAGCATACTATAATAGTATATAAATAGTACTAAAACAATGCTGCTGTAGGGGAAGATTATCATTCAGTATCAACACAGACCAAAAATATATCATTGACTTCAAACACACTTGGACTATAGTAGCCATTTGGACTACTTTTATGATGCTTTTTGAAGATAAGAGCTGTCACCATTCTCTGTAACAGCATGAAAAAAGCAACCAATGTACCAACAAACTGTTCCTTTAAAAACCAACAATGATGTTACTTCTGTGTCCAAACGTAAAATATATTTTAATACAAATGATTTGCGATGCCTATGAGAATATTCTCTAACAGTGCATCTCTACTCAGGCAGATATCATATTAGTCTGCTTGTGGAGAAACCATGAGTGAGTTGATCTACAGCGAGTGTTGATCCAGACAGCTGGAGGTGTTCACCTGTCAGAGAAGAGATCAAAGGGTCTGGAAGAACTGACTCCAGATCGGTGGGTAGAGCAATAGTGAATCTGTGTAAATACTGTCATCCATTATGCATGCACACAGACAGCACTGGCTCATGTTGTATGACCTGTGAGAAAACTCTGGCCTTCTGTGTGCACAGTACATTGCTCTGTCATATCTCGCTAGACTACAATAGCTAGACCTCTGAACTCAGTCTGTGGACTACATATCCCAACACCTCCACAAACCCATTAGAGGAAATGTGACCGATGAGTGTATGGTGACCTGTGAGGTTACTCTGCATCCTTCACTGCCCACAACTTCATTGGTTCAATACAAAAAAGTACTACTGTTTCCACAAACATTTTTAACATTGCTAATAAGAAGAAATGTTTCATGAGGACAGAATCATCATATTAAAATGATTTCTAAAGGATTGTGTAACATTGAAGTAATTAATATCTGCTAAAATTTTAACTCTGACATTCATAAATGACATTTCAAAATATATTAAAACAAAATGATTATTTTAAATTGTAATAATATTTCACAATATTACTGATTTTACTGCTTTTTTTAATCAAAGAAATACAGCCCTGGTAAAAGTAAGATACTGCTTTCAAAAACATCTTTAAGAATCTTACCAACCCCAGTTTTTTGAATGGTTGTCTACTAAGGTAGTGGTACTCAATTCCAGTCCTCGCATACCACCGCTCTGCACAATTTGTATGCATCTCTTAGCACTTCAGACGTTTGTCCTATTTGACCGTAAGTGCCCTGCGAAGTGTACGTCACAGGATATTGCGCCATTGATTCCAGTTAGAGGGGAGCATATATGAGAGGTACAGAGTTTACAAAGGTACATTATGTCACACTTCTCTAGTAAGTTTTGTCTGTGTGTGAAGACGTTGCAGGCCGTGGCAAAGCGCAAATCCATGAATAAATGTTCCGAAGTGAAGTAAACAGATTTCCCATGCTCAGGGAATAGAAAGCAATGAACACTGTGTAGGGACCATGTCAATCAGAACACAGTCCAGGAACTAGAATTGAGAACCACCGTGCTAAGGGTTACATCAGCTGGTGGTTGAGAGAACCAATCAAATTTTTCATACATTTCAGTACAGTGTGCCATAAAACTGCTGACAAATATTGAAATATCATGCCTGTGGGACTCTTCTTCCATTATTGCATCTCCTATCATTATCTAAAGTTATCTGAAGTTTATAAACTATTAATGTTCAGTCTGATGAATAATGTAAAGAAACAGGAAGTGAAGTTCCATTATAAGGACAGATGGGCTGCATTTCATGACTTATACATACACGTTTTCCGAGCGGAGTCCTCCACGAATAGAGAGGAGATGTCCTCGTCCACTCCGGCCTCATTACGGGCAATGCAGGTATAGGCGCCGGTGTCCTCAAAGTGGACGTTACTGATGTGCACCTCGCTCCCGTTAGCTGGAAATGAAAAATTGAAAAAAAAAAAAAAAAAAAAAAGAATGAAGGAAAAACCGAAGTGAACTTTTCCTCCATCACTTCTAAATCACATCAGACAGAAAAGGCTCTATTTGTGTAAGTTTTTTAATGGGTTTGTAAAAAATGTGTTTGATAATGGCTGAAACATTTATAGCATTCTCAAGTTGTCATGTTAGCTAACAGGGTATGTTTGTTGATGAGAGGCCCACAGGGGGATTGTGGGATTGAGTAAAGATCTAGATCTAGATCATGACAAACATGTCAATCACTGCTACAGTGCAACCAGCAGGCAACACGGCTATATAAAGCTTCTTCAGAATGACAAGATCAAGTCTGCTTTTGTGAAGATATGGGTACATTTTGTCAGTGCAAAATCAGCTAGTATAAAGGCTTTTGTTTAGAACAGTACTGTCATTAGACTTGGAAATTCCCTTAATTCTAATTCAGAACTGGTTATATTTTTGAAATGTTCCATTAATGGTTTGTACATACATACATTACATGCATTCTTCCACCGATGTAGACAGAATACTATACTAAAATACTCTGACCCTAAAATTTCCTTCGCTACTTATTAGTGCCTCATCAACCGCTACTGAATCTACAAACAGATGAGTGGTCGGATTACAGAATGAATGACTCTTATGAGTCGGTTCTTTTTAGTGATTTAAATGCTTACAGCTTACAAGTAACTGTGAGACTGGATGTTCATAAGACAACATTATGCATATATTCAAATGGACTTTAAATTGCTACCACATTTTCAAAAGTTTGGAATTTTTCAGTAAGATCTTTAAATGTTTTTGAAAAAATATCTAATATTGCAATATCTAATGCAATATAATAATATAAAATCTCTAATAACTATCTTATGCTAATCAAGGCTGCATTTACTTGATCA